>NC_057714.1:63308119-63332031 GCF_004010195.1 Chiloscyllium plagiosum
TGGAATGAGCTGCCAGAGGATGTGGTGGAGTCTCGTACAATTGCAACATTTAAGAGGCATTTGGATGGGTATATGGATAGGAAGGGTTTGGAGGGATATGGGCCGGGTGCTGGCAGGTGGGACTAGATTGGGTTGGAATATCTGGTCGGCATGGACGGGTTGGACCAAAGGGTCTGTTTCTATGCTGTACATCTCTATGACTCTAAGTATTTTGAACAGGGTGCCTAAGAAAAGGTACTAGGTTCTTAAAGACATAATATTTTTGTGTGATTTTTCAGTCCTGTGACTTAACAAATGATGGAATATTACAACATTTATCTTTTCCCAAGTCAAATATTCAACATCTACACAGGATGTTAGCCATATTCAAGATAAATAGAGTCAGGATTTTGAATCAGGAAGAAAAAGAAAGTGGCCTTATATCTACCTGCTTGAGTCCAGCCAATGATACCAGGACTTCATCTTCCTTTTGAAGGTTTTCCTTTAGAATCACTTCTTGTATTTTGCCTGCAGAAAAATAATTATGCATCACTCCAAAGTAGATTTGATCTACAATAAAAGCATATGAATGCTGTGCAATCTGTTTTTCAAATGTATTCAAATAAAAAAGCAGCTTTAATTTTATAAATGGAATTTTTAAATATCAAAAGACAAACTTTAAAATGACATGTTACAATTGCTAAATATTTCATAATTTTGCATCTACAATATCTAATGATAAATTCAAACATCAACTGAATACTGATAATCGTTTGAATGCATGAAAGAACTGCATGATAAAACTTCAGAGATGTATTACTTAGTCAATAGATTCTGGTTAAAATGACACTTGAAGGGGAACAAAATACCTTCTGATCTCATTCTACTCCATAACATGAGGGAAAACTGCTAAAAAACACAGCAACTTTTGAAAAGTTGACAAGCATATTGGCCCAAATTTGCTGAGAAAACAAGTGTGTTTGAATTACACACACTTTTATTAATGAATAAACTGACTGGCAACTGATGGCAATAAAAGATACTCCTGCTAATGAACAATTGATACAAGGTGCTAGATAATTTGCGTCGTTGGTGTCAAATTATATCTTGCCCATAACCTCCCTGACAGCTTCATGAAATTGGCCCGTTTCCATGTTAATTATCTATTGAACTCACCCCAAAGTTAAATCTGTAGTTGACAATCTAGGTACCCTTATAATAAAATTGCCATGAAGTTTCTTTTTTAAAGTGAACAATAGAAAGTATGAATTGTTCATTCTTTTTCTTAGTTTTAATTCGTCATTCTTTACTTCTGAGACAAATCACATTATTTCACTTTCTGGACCTGTCCGACCTTGAATTGACCACCACCAGCATCATCCTTCACAGACACCTCTTTTGTTTATTTCCTTTATCCTTCAATCTCATTAGTTAAAGAGGTACACTACTTAATTGTTCATCCAATTAACAGAAGCCCTGTTAACCTCATTACAATGTTTTCATCTTGAAGTTCCAACAAAGGGATCTTGCCTTGAGAGGTCCTGACCTCGGAAAATCTAGGCTAAAATGCTGCCTCTCAAATCTCACTGCAAGATATAATGGCTGGAAACTACCTCAATTTAATGTGGTTGCCCTATCTCCTCAAATCCCTTAGCGTTAAATATCTAGCATTTAAAAAAATATGCTAAATGGCAAGGTGACTTAAAGGTGAATTTAGTATGACAGCCCTTGGCATCAATACCACATGAGTGGCCTCAGTGAGTCCTAGCAAAAACTAGTCAATTAGAATTGCAGGGGGAAACTCTCCACTGATTAGCAATAACCAACACCAAAAAGAGAGAATCTAATCAGTGCCACTTGACAATCAACGCCATGACCATCACCAAATTCCCACAGTCAACATCCTGTGCATTACTATTGATCTGAAACTGAAATGAATTAGATATAATAGCTATGAGACTAGATCAAAGGCTTGGGGTACTGCAATAAGTATCTCACCTCCTGACTTCCCAAAAACCAGTCCATTATCTACAAGGCACAAGCCGGGAGAGTGATGGAATACAACCCAATTGTTTGAATGGGTGAAGCTCCAACAACACTATAGAACCTCAATACCATCCAGGACAGAACAGCACACTTGACTGGCACATTTACAAATATTTAGTCACTCCACTATCAATACTCAGCAGCAGCAGTGTGTACGGTCTATAAGATTTGTAGAAATTCAGAGAGCCTTAAATAGCACCTTTCAAACCATTACCATCAGAAGGACAAGCGCAGCAGATGTATACAACATAGAAAAGTACAGCACAGAATAGGCCCTACGGCCCATAATGTTGTGCTGAGGATTATTCCTAATCTAAATTAAAATAACCTAGCCTATGTACCTTCAATTCACTGTTGTCTATGTGCATGTTCAGCAGTTGCTTAAATGTCCCTAATGACTTTGCTTCCACCACCACTACCGCTGGCAAAGCATTCCACGCATTCACAACTCGCTGTGTAAAGAACCAACCTCTGATGTCTCCTCTACACCTTAAAACTATGGGAAGAACACCACCTACAAGCTGTCCTCCAAACCACTCACTATCCTGACTTGGAAATATATCAATGTTTGCTGGGTCAAAATCCGAAAAGTCTCTCCCTTACAGTATTGTGGGTCCACCTACAACACATGGACTGCAGTGGATCAAGAATCATAAAATTCCTACTGTACAGAGAGAGGTCATTTGCCCCACTGAATCTGCACCAACCCTCTGAAGAGCATCCTACCCAGACACAGCATCCCCTTCATATCCCTGTAACCCCATATTTACCACCACCAATCCATCTGACCTGCACATCCTGGACACTAATGAGCACATTACTATAGCCAATCCACCTAATCTGCACATTTTAAGATTGTGGGAAGAATCCATATGAGGAGAATGTGCAAAGTCCACACATTCAGTTGCCCAAAGCTGTAATTGAACCCAGTCCTCTGACGCTGTGAGACAGCTCACCACCAACTTCCCAAGGGTGACTATGGAAGAGCAGTAAATGCTGGCTCAGTCAGTGACACACACATCTGACAACTGAAAAAAGATTGAGATTTTTCCACTGGAGCACCCGGAGGAAACCCACGCAGACACGGGGAGAATGTGCAAACTCCACACAGTCAGTCGCCTGAGGCGGGAAATGAACCCCGATCTCTGGCGCTGTGAGGCAGCAGTGCTAACCACTGTGCCACCGTACGGCGGCATGGTGGCACAGTGGTTAGCACTGCTGCCTCACAGCGCCAGAGATCTGGGTTCATTTCCCGCCTCAGGCGACTGACTGTGTGGAGTTTGCACATTCTCCCCGTGTCTGCGTGGGTTTCCTCCGTGTGCTCCAGTTTCCTCCCACAGTCCAAAAATGTGCATGTTAGGTGAATTGGCCATGCTAAATTGCCCGCAGTGTTAGGTGTAGGGGAATGGGTCTGGGTGGGTGCGGGTCGGTGTGGACTTGTTGGGCAGAAGGGCCTGTTTCCATACTGTAAGTAATCTATCTAGAATCTATTTCACAGCTTTTTGAGGTTGAGAACTTTAAAAGAGCAGAAATTTCAGAGGGATGCACTTCCTTCTAACAGCTACGCTTGTCAAGTCTTTAAAACTTTAAAGCAATTTTTAATTCTAAATTTCAGAGAATATAAGCTCATTCTACTTAGTCACTACACAGAGGACAATCCTCTTGTCTCAAGATTTGATCTACTGAATAAATCTTCATTTCCCCCTCACAGCAAGCTAAATATGGAGAGGGGGTGGGCTCATACGGAACAGTGGTTGTGTCTCACGTCTGGGCCAGCATGCCCTTCAGGTAAAAACAAAACTATAATTGTCTGTGCTCAAGGTAATGTTTCACCAAAACCAGAGTTGCAACAAAACTTCCTTATCCTTGTATTCTGTCATGAAACAAACATGACATACATCTTCCTAAGTTCTTGCTGTGCCTGGATAGTAGATTCCCTACATAATACTTAGGAATTTGGTGCAGGTGGGAATCTCTCTGGTAAGTTTTTGTTAAACTATAATTTACAGTACCAGTCATACTGTTAGAGCCAACTTGTGCGTGAATCACTAGTGCTCTGTAAAAATAGACTGGTTTCACTACTGCATACAAGATGAAGAAGTCTGTGTGTAATGAATTTGGTACCGACGGGAATTTGGTGTAGGTAAAGAAAAAAAGATGCTGCTTTTAATGCCTTGCACTTCAGCCTCCAGAAATTGGTGAGTGTTAAGGCTTTAATTAGGAGACCAGTTAGGTGACTGGTGAGTTTTTTTAAAAAAGATTTCACCCCTCTTATCGCAGGCAGTAGTCTAACCTGGTACAGGGCAGATATAAGCATTGTATCTAATTCTTGGTTCATCTTATTAAATTACTTGGTATAGTTATTGACATCAGCTGAGTACCATTTCTAATGAGTTAAAATGAACAGAAGAAAGATAGCAGGAGGGATATGTAATGCAGTAACAGTTCCCTACATCTGGATGAGAAGTCCCACCAGATGTATGTTAAAACATATCCGAACAGGCTGACTGAAATAACTCAGGTAACAGGACAGGGATGGATTGCAGTTGTAGCTAGTGGCCTGTAGAGTGATCCACTACAACAAATCCTGGGTATTGTACTAAGAGAGGATATTCCTGAGAATACGAGGTAAAAACAATGACTGCAGATGCTGGAAACCAGATTCTGGATTAGTGGTGCTGGAAGAGCACCGCAGTTCAGGCAGCATCCAAGGAGCTTCGAAGCTCCTTGATTCCTGAGAATACATCCAGGGAAATTAGTTGGGTGGAACTGAGAAATAAGAAAGGGATGATCACCTATTGAGGTTGTATTATTGACCTCTCAATAGTCAGATAAGTGTGTACAAGAAAATTCTCTGATTCGGTATATGGATGTACCTATTAGAGAAGGTGCAAAACGTGACCTACTCTTGGAAATAAGGCAGGGCAAGTGACTGAGGTGTCAGTGGGAAGCACTTTGGGGCCAGCGACCATAATTCTATTAGCTTTAAGTTAGTGATGGAAAAGGATAGACTGGATCTAAAAGTTAAAAGTTCTAAATCAGAGGAAGGCCAATTTTGACAGTATTAGGCAAGAACATTCAAAAGTTGATTGAGGAGGATGTTCGCAGGTAGAGGGTCGGCTGGAAAATGGGAAGCCTTCAAAAATGAGATAATGAGAGTCCAGAGAAAGTGTATTCCTATTAGGGTGAAAGGAAAGGCTGGTAGCTGTAGGGAATGCTTGATGACGAGAGAAACCGAAGGTTTGGTAAAGAAAAAGGAAAAATATTTCAGGTATATACAGCAGAGATCGAATGAATCCTTAGAAGCGTATAAAGGCAGTAGGAGTATACTGAAGAGGGAAATCAGGAGGGCAAAAAGCGAACATGAGATAGCTTTGGTAAATAGGGTTAAGGAGAATCCAAAGGGATTTTATAAATATATTAAGGACAAAAGGATAACGAGGGAGAGAATAGGGCCCCTCAAAGATTAGCAAGGTAGCCTATTTATGGAAACACAGGAGATGGGAGAGATACTAAACAAGTATTTTGCATCAGTGTTTACTGTGAAAAGGACTTGGAAGATATAGAATGTAGGGAAATAGATGGTGGTATCTTGAAAAAATGTCCATATTACAGAGGAGAAGGTGCTGAATGTCCTAAAATGTGTAAAGGTGGATAAATCCTCAGGATATGATCAGGTGTACCCTAGAACTCTGTGGGAAGTTAGGGAAGTTAGGGAAGTGATTGCTGGACCCCAGGCTGAGATGTTTGTATCACTGATAGTCACAGGTGAGGTGCTGGCAAGACTGGAGGATGGCTAACGTGGTGCGACTATTTAAGAACTGTGGTAAAGAAAAGCTAGAGAACTATAGCCCAGTGAGCCTGACATCAGTGGTGGACAAGTTGGTGGAGGGAATCCCGAGGGATAGGATTTACATGCATTTGGAAAGGCAACGACTGATTTGGACAGTCAACATGGCTTTGTGCGTGGGAAATCAGGTCTCACTAACTTGACTGAATTTTTTTGTAGTAGTAACAAAGAGGATTGATGAGGACAGAGTAGTAGATGTGATCTATATGGACTTCGGTTAGTCGTTTGACAAGGTTCCCTATGGTAGACTGGTTAACAAGGTTAGATCATATGGAATACAGGGAGAACTAGCCACTTGGATACAGAAATGGCCTGAAGGCAGAAGACAGAGGGTGGTGGTGAAGGGCTGCCTTCAGACCAGAGGTCTGTGACCAGTGGTGTGCTACAAAGATTGGTGCTATATCCACTGCTTTTCATCATTAAAATAAATGATTCAGATGTGAACATAAGAGTTAATAAGTTTGCAGATAACATCAAAATTATAGGTGTGGTGGACCGTGAATAAGGTTACCTCAGAGTACAATGGGATCTTGATCAGATGGGCCAATGGACAGAGGAGTGACAGATGGAGTTTTCATTTAGATAAACATGAGGTGCTGCATTTTGGAAAGGCAAATCAGGACAGGACTTTTACACTTAGTGGTAAGGTCTTGGGGAGTGTTGCTGAATAAAGAGACCTTGGAGGGCAGGTTCATAGTTCCTTAAAAGTGGTGTCGCAGGTAGATAGAATAGTGAAGGTGGCATTTGGTATGCTTTCCTTTATTGGTCAGAGCATTGGATTTTGGAGTAGGGATGACATGTTGTGGCTGTACAGGACATTGTAGGCCACTTTTGGAATATTGCAATTCTGGTCTCCTTCCTATCAGGTGGATGTGTGAAACTTGAAAGGGTTCAGAAAAAATTTAGAAGGATGTTGTCAGGTTTGGAGGATTTGAGCTATAGGGAGAGGCTGAATAGGTTGGGGCTGTTTTCCCTGGAATGTCAGAGGCTAAGGGGTGACAGCATAGCATTTATAAAATCATGAAGGGAATTGGTAGGGTAAATAGACAAGGTCTTTTCCTTGGGGTGCAGGCGTCCAAAATTAGAGAGCATAGGTTTAGGGTGAGAGGGGAAAGATTTAAAAGGGATCTAAGTGGCAACGTTTCAAGGAGAGTGTGGTATGTGTATGCAATAAGCTGCCAGAGAAAGTGGAGGAGACCAGTACAACATTTAAAAAGCATTTGGGTAGGTATATGAACAGGAAGGGTTTAGCGGGATATGGGCTAAGTGCTGGCAAATGGGACTACAATAGTTTAGGATATCTGGTTGGCGTTGACGAGTTGGACCGGAAGGTCTGTTTCCGTAAATACAGCTCTATGACTCATCCAAACAAGTGGAGAGAATTCTATTACATCAAGGCTTATGCCTTATACATGGTGCACAGGCATTGAGGAGTCAAAAGGTATGTTGCTTGCTGTAGATTATTTATGATTAGATTCCCTAAGTGTGGAAACAGTCCCTTCAGGCCCAACTAGTCCACACCGACCTTCCAAAGGGTAACCCACCTAGACCCATTCCCCTACCCTATATTTACCCCTGACTAATGCACCTAATGCTATGGGCAAATTAGATTAGATTAGATTAGATTTGATTACATTACATTACAGTGTGGAAACAGGCCCTTCGGCCCAACAAGTCCACACTGACCCGCCGAAGCGCAACCCACCCATACCCTTACATTTACCCCTTACCTAACACTACGGGCAATTTAGCATGGCCAATTCACCTTACCTGCACATCTTTGGGAGGAAACCGGAGCACTATGGGAGGAAACCGGAGCACCCGGAGGAAACCCACGCAGACACGGGGAGAACGTGCAAACTCCACACAGTCAGTCGCCTGAGGCGGGAATTGAACCCGGGTCCCTGGCGCTGAGGCAGCAGGGCTAACCACTGTGCTGCCCCATATATGGTGATCCAGTTTGATTTCTGACAAACAGTAACCCACAATATGTTGTTAATGATGATTCAGCAACAGTAATGCCATTGAATGCCAAATAAAGATAGTTAGATCCTCACTTACTGGAGTTGATTATTGCTTGGCACTTCTTTGGCTCAGACATTACTGGTCACTTATAGAGGAGGGCTGAAAATGTGTTGCTGGAAAAGCGCAGGTCAGGCAGAATCCAGGGAACAGAAGAATCGACGTTTCGGGCATAAGCCCTTCTTCAGGCCCTTTCCTGAAGGGCTTATGCCCGAAACGTCGATTCTCCTGTTCCCTGGATGCTGCCTGACCTGCTGCGCTTTTCCAGCAACACATTTTCAGCTCTGATCTCCAGCATCTGCAGACCTCACTTTCTAATAATAGAGGAGGCAAGTACCTTGATGAAGCAACTGAAGATGGCTGGTTAATACCCTAAGAAATTCCTGTACTTGTGTGATGCAAATGGTACTTATCAGTGTTAATTTGCCATGTATGGAAGAGGGAAGGTCATCGCTTAATTCAGCTCAGTTGAAGATAGCCAGGCCAATGTCCTGCAGTGGCAAGCACAACCACAATCACTTTATTTTGTGCTAAGTATGGCTCCAACTAGTGGAAAGGCCCTTAGTCCTGCTTCATCATTCCCAATTCTCAAGCTTTGCTTGGCCTCCTTAATCACACACTTCGTCAAGTGTGGCCTAAACGCCAAGGACAGTAATCACCCTCAACTCACCTATAGAGTTCTACACCTTTGTCCATGTTTGATCCAAGGCTGCAATTAGGTCAGGAGATGAGTGCCATTTACAGATTTGAAACTAAGGATTGGGAAGCCCTTTATTGGCGATGAAGTGCTGTTTGACAGCACCACATTTGATTACGGCTTCTAGCATTTGTTTGATAATCGAGAATAGACTGATGGTGTGTTATTCGGCTGGGTTGCATGTGATGTGCTTTTTATGGACAGGAAATATCTGACTGGACAATTTCGCATATTTCAAGAGAGATGTCAAAATTGTAGTTGCATTGCAACAACCTAGCTAGCAATATGGCTGGTTCTGATGTAAAATTCTTCAGTAAAATTCTTCAGTCTCTAGTCTTCAGTAAAATTACTGGAATTTGATCCAAATCCTGGTCTTTGAGGTATCTGGTGCCTTCAATCTTTCATTGATATCATGAGAGTGAATCATATTAAATGCAGACTTGTAGAAGGTTTGATTTATAAAGAAAGGCTGAATAGGCTGGGTTTTTGTTCACCAGAGAGTAGAAAGTTAAGAGGCGGCCTTATAGAAGTTTATTAAATAATGAGGGGTATAGATAGGATCAAAGGTCGGTATCTTTTCCCTAGAATGGGACCGGAGGCACATTATTAAGGTGAGAGAGATTTAAAAAAGACATGAGGGGCAATTTGTTCTTTTTTTTACACACAGAGGATGGTTTGCGTGTGGAATGAACTTCCTTAGGAAGTGGTGGATATGAGTGCAATTACAATGTTGAAAAGACATTTGGATAAGTACATGAATACAAATGGTTTGAAGGGATGTGGGTCAGGAACAGGAGGTGGGACTAGTTTAGTTTGCGATTAGGTTCAGCATGGACTGGTTGGAAAGACGGATCAGTTTCCATGCTGTAAGATTGTATGACTGTGGAGTTGGGGCAAAACTTGGCACTTCTGAGAGAAGATGACTGTAAATGCTTCAAACTTGCCTTTTACAGTTATGGGCTGGACTTCTCTATCTTTGATGATAGGAATAATTGTGGAGTCTCCCCTTCAAGATAGCTTTTAGTTGTCTATTCATCTTTCCAAAATCTCAATCAGTGAATGAAAAGCTGAACGTGTCAACATCAAGGAAGTGAAAGGAAGACAAAGAGAACGACTCATTAAATTCTGTGGTCTAGATTGGTGCTATCAAACTGTTTCTCCCTTTTTCATTCTTTTCTCACCCTTAAAATCCACATCTTGGATGCCTTGTGCGCCTGTATGTGAACAGGAGAATTTAAGAAAGGGGGCAATGCTTAAGTTTAGAGTTATGTTAATAATTCATGTTTCCTTTTTGCCATTGGTAAAGTCAATTAGTTTGCAATCAAGATTTTTTGTTATGTATGGAAACCTTGATAACTTTGGAACTGGTATTACTTGATATCTAATGCATTACCCCATTGAGTTATAAATTAACAAGATGTTGATATAGTCGACTCTGCAGGGTTGATAGTGTTGGGCTTGCCCTTGTTGTTTCCTTGCCTAGGTTATTACTAGGTGGTCCATCCAATTTCATTCCTTGTTTAGACTTTGCAAAAGTTTGTCATTTCAGAATAAAAACTAAAAGAACTGCAGGTACTGTAAATCAGAAACAAAATTAGGAATTGCTTGAAAAAGGTTCAGCTGGTCTGGCAGCATCTGTGGAGAGAAATCAGAGTTAATTTTTTTGGGTCGAGTGACCCTTCCTCAGAACAGTTCTTGAACCAAATCGCTAATTCCGATTTGTCATTTCAGAGGTTATTTAAGAGTCAATCAGACTGCTCTCGGTCTGGAGTAAATGTTGGCCAGGCCAAATAAAGGTAGAGATTTCTTTCCCTAAACAGCACAAATGAAGCACAGATTTTTGATACAACGATCAACAATCGCTTCATAGTCACAATTCAGCTCACTTTCAATTCCAAATTTAGGGATTGAATTTAATTGGTGGGTTTTGAATCCATGCCCCAGATCATAAGCCTGGACATCTGGATTACTACTTGAGTGACATTTCCACTCTGCCTCTGCCTTTCTGATGAACCTTCAACTTTCAGAACCACCTCTAGGTTTTTCTTTATTTACCCTAGTTATATTCTCAAAACTGTTAAATGCAACTTCCCTTTCACAAAACTGCATGTTATCTTGAATAGCAGGGTTACTTTTCAATACCTTTTGGATTCATGGCATGGTGCAGCACAGAAGGAAGCTATTTGGTCCATGCTCATGCTGGCTCTTTCAAAGAGCTAACTATTTTCATCAATTTTCTGACTGTTTTTCTATTTTTCTCCCCTTCTAATATTAATTTAATTTTCATAGAAAGTACTTAATTTATCTCCTTCCACCATTCTTTATTCTGAATCATAACAACTTGATCTGCAATAAATGTTTCTCAAGATTCATATGTACAATACTGGTCAAAATTATTTTTCTCTAAATTCTAATAGCATTCACACTGAATAAAGCAGTGTATTTAGTCTGATCACAATACACATAAAATAGTAGTGCATATGTTATCTGTAGTGATTCTTCTGGGCAAAATAAACTTGAAATAAACTGCATGAAAACTTGATTTGTCCTTTTCTCATTCTCCATCCTTCCACATAGCCAGCATTTGCAGATAATTAAATGGAAACCTAGGAAGTCTTAATATCATCAAGCTGTTCAGGCAAGTGCATTGCGATATGACAAGTGAGCCTCTTGGCATGACCCTTGTTAATGTTCTTGCAGTAAAATAATGAATGATGGCTCACAAATGCAACTAGCGCTGTCTGAAAACTTGATTTGCACTTTTTTTCAATCTCAATTCTTCACACAGAGAACATATGCAGACAATGAAATGGAAATCTAGAAAATCTTATTACCATCAAGCTGTTCAGGCAAATGTATTGTGAGGTGACAACTGCGTCTTTTGGCATAACCTTGGCAATGTTTCAGTGGGAGGCAAAGAAATAGCAGGAACACTTTGCTAACAAGCTAATGCACCAGCAGCGTACCATTCTCCAAATTTGTCAATTAAGAGTACATACTCTTTTATCCTCACTTCTGGTCTCCTACCACCGAACCAATTTTCTACAATGTCAACAGTGTGCTTTTAGTTTCATGCACTTTTATTTTTGCTAACAGTTGCTATTGTTGAACCTTATCAAATTTCTCTGGAAGTTCATATAAATAATGTCCACTGGCACTCCTATTTCATGTTCTCAACAAATTCAACTCAATTAGACATTATTTACCTTTACAATCCATGCTAGTTCTCTAATCTGCTCACACTTGTCCATGTGCTCAGTCACTCTGATGCTAGCAATATTGATACAATTGTAGTTGTCTCACTATGTCTTTTTTAAACTATCCTCAGCCAATCTAAGAGTCAGAAAATCTCTGTATTCACAGTAAATAAATCAATAAAGCCATACCAGTGATATTGAAAGTACTTTGTTTTATCACCATCCAGCCTGACGATGACCTTAAATGGTCTTTCACGTAGTTGTCTCCACAAAAATAAAGCAAACGTGATATTTTTAGGCAGTAATAAAAACATGCCTTAAGCAATAGCAATGTGCATGACAGCATGAAATGGTTTGGCATTCATACTATTTACTCATCATTTGATCTACTAGGAAATGAACTTATTTGCCAAAGATAATGAGGGATTTGGAAAAAAAAACTAATGGATTATGATCTTTTGTAATTAGGGGAATGTGTAGTTGTTTCAAAACATACTTATATAGCACCTTTAATGTAAAAAAAAACACTCCAGGCGGCTTCAAAGAGCATTCTGAAACAGAATTTAATTCTCAACCACTTTCAGGAATACAAGACAGATGATATTAAATCTTGGTTGCAGAGGTAGGTTTTATCTTAAGGAAGGGGAGAGGTAGCAAGTTGGAAAGATCTAGGAAGAATTTCCAGAGATTGCGGCTCCAGGCAGTTTAAGGCTCAGAATCACAAATGGTGGAGAAATTAAAATAGGAAGTTTAAGAGGCCAGAACTGAATGAATAGTGAGATCCCAGAGATTTGTGAGACTGATGGGAAATAGAGATAGAAAAGATCTGGATTATTGGTAGAATTGGAAAACAATGATAAGAATTTTAAAATAGAACTTAACAGGAAGAAAGATTTCAAGTTCAACCTGACTTTAGACGAATATTCTATATTTCATCCCATTTGTAAAGTTGTGAGTGAAAGCGATTATGGGTAATGTAATGCATATCTTCATAATGGTGATACTAAATTAAAACCTCAAATTATTATTGTTCCAACTTCTAAAATTGCTTGAGCATCACAGCATCACTCCTTGGAAATATGATCATTAAGTGTTGGATCTCTCCTGTGCAAAATAACAATTTGGAGGAATACCAAAGGCAGAAACACAAAGATGAACTTAATTCTAGAGTCAAGTCATAGTAAAACAATAATCTGCTGGAATGCACAGCAACTATAAAAGTCTTATACATGAATACACAAGACCGGTAGACATAGAAGTAATCATTCAGTCCATTGAGACTTTTCTGCCATTCAATGAGATCATGGCCAATCTGATAATCCTCAACTCCACTTTTCTGCCTTTTCTCCATAATGCTTAATTCTCTTACTGATTAAAAGTTTGTCTATCTTAGCCTTGGATATATCTAATGACCCAGCCTCAACAAGCCTCTGTGGCAAATAATTCCACAGATTCACTATTTCAGAGAAGACATTCCTCTGTCTTAACTGTTCAGACCTTAACTTTGAGATTATGCTATTTAATCATAGACTCACCCAGTGAGGAATCGGCTTTTCTGCATCTAACCCTTCTGTCAAGTCCCTTAAGAATCTTGCGTGCTTCAATAAGATTTCCTGTCATTCTTCTATATTTCAGTGATTACAGGCTGAATATGATGAACCTCTCCTTGTATAACAGTCCCTCCATACCTATCAGCCTAGTTAACCTTCTCTGGACTGAATCCAATCCAAATATATCTGTCCTGTGATAAGAGGACCAAAACTGTTCAAAATTCTAGTTGTGGTCTGACTAGTGCTTTGTATACTTTTAGCAAAGCTTCCCTATTTTTGTACTCCATTCTTTTCATAATGAGGACCAACATTCCATTTGCCTTCTCTATTACACACTGAACTTGAATGCGATTCATGGAGGACTCCTAACTTCCTCTGATGTATCACTTTCTGCAGTCTTTCTCCAGTTAAATAATATTCAGCGCCATTGTTCTTCTTGCAGTGTTGTTAAATACCTACACTTCAATGCTATTGGTAAATTACCAAACACATCTGTAAGACCATATCACTTTAAGTAGTATTCCTGTCATATTTGTGAATCTTTAGACCATTATTCCATTAAAAAGAAATGCATGATCTACTCATGAAGGTTTCGTGTTTAAAAGGCATGGAAGTTGATTAGGTTTTCTGGCAAGTAGGTATTTAACAATTTCTGTTTTAAGATCACTAATAACCAGGATGTCAGGACCTTGCTCGTCAGCTGCATTGCAGGTATTTCTGAGAGAAAGAGTAGAATTAGTAGAGAAACTGGATTGAATTTATGCAGTCAGTTGGGGAGGCCCTACATCAGATTTGTGGCAGCAGGAAAGCCTGTGCATAATAAATGTAAGGTTAGAAGGGATGACTTGGGACTCCAGCTACCAACTGCAAGGATGTCAATTAAACTCATTAATAAACAAATTTACACGCATTAATCCTGAAGCCACCATAATTTAATCATGGTTTAAAGATTAAATGAAAGCCATATGGATCTACTGTATTCTTGGTAGGTTGGCCAGCAAGACCCATCAGGCTTGCAAGTGACCTGCTACGGTTTGGTTCATCCCTCACAAATGAAGCATTTTGTGCTGGATTAAGGGACTCCTTCTCATGCCCCCTCTCCCACCTTCACACAATATGAGCCGTGGTGTTCTTCTGATCCCGGGCCTTGGATGGTGCAGTGCCACCAGTAGATACCACTGGCAACAATGACAAATGCTGTCCTCTGATTGGCTGGCAGCTCAGTAGGAGGCAATTTTACTGCTTTGGACCTCAGTTGCAGGGAAGGCCACATGAAAGCTAATTAGATAGCTGAAAGGCACTTGGTTTGGTTGGGGTTCCCCATCACGAAACTGACTAACCTTCCCCATTGGTTCTCTGAGCAGTGGGTAAGAAACCATCATTCTGATAAATCCTGGGCACTGAACCAAACAACATATTTCTGCATGAATTCTGGACGGATAAATTGTAAGTTAGGTTGCTGAATAATGCATTTAGATTCCTTTACACCATAATATATTGCAGTTACATCCTGAGTACAGCTCATTTTGAAATCCTCACCCTTCCAAAAAATTTCAAAGCTGCTTTTGTTGTAGGGAAATGAGTGTTATGTTAGCTTAAATGTCTGGATGGCAAGTTCATGATATAGTGTGTGCATCGTATGCAATTCCTGCACTGGCTGAGGTTATCATGAAGGACTCTCCTTCTCAATCTTTCTCCTTGCCTGAAGCATGGTGACCCTCAGATTAAAGTGACACCAGTCATTTCTTTCATGAGACAGCAGCTCTATGGTCTGGTTGGGCTATGGTGATTTTCTTCTATCTTCACCATAGTGAAAATATGTGTTCAGTTCTAGATTGCTCATGCTTTTTTGACAAGATCTTGCAGTTGAGATTAATTGCTAAGGTAAGCAGTCTAAAATAGAGGCAGAACTTTGTATTGTATAGTAAAGTGACCTTGACCAGAAAACAGTCGTTAGTGGAAATTTTTTAAAGTATGAGCCACAGTCAACTTTGAGACAAACACATAAATCAATTCATGAATTATGTACTCCAAATCCTTAATTGAGCACATTTCAATTTGAGAAAATTTTCACATCAATGTGAAGAAATTGCTGAAAACAGCATTGTTTACCCCGTGCTGTTAAATTATTTTGATAATATGAAAAAAAGCATTACAAACCTATAAATACTTCAACTGGTGGTGATCAAAAAAGGATTTGGTAGTAACTGGAACCCATACTGAATTGTAATTCAACAATAAAACTGTTGTACATCATCAGCTGCTTGATGCATTACATGGATATATGTCAATGAAACACCATCAATTGAAAATTTAATATTGAAAATTTGATTAGAGGATAGACCTAGACTTAATCCTCTCATGGTGCACTAATAATTCCACATTACAGCAAATTCAGAAATATTTTCAGCAAAAAAAATCCCTTTTTAATGAAACTAAATCAGTTCAGCATTAAAGGTATAAGATTAGATTAGATTCCCCACAGTGTGGAAACAAGCCCTTCTGCCCAACAAGTCCACACTAACCCTCCGAAGAGTAGCCCACCCAGATCCATTCCCTTACCCAATACTTACCCCTATTATATCAGCATGTCTTAATTCCATGAAATCCATCAAACACCATACTGTTGAACAGTTACTTAGGTTATAAAATTTAACTTACTGTTATCTTAAATTCATGCATATTTCAAGTTAATAACGTAAGGTAGTATTCTAATTGAGATACATACACCAATGAGGTAATGTCAATTAAACTAGTACAGAAAATACAAACAACATAAACTAGTCAGGCAAGTAATGCTAGTGGAAACAAAACATAGCTGCCTGAGTTCAGTGAGCTGAATATTACCTAGGATGTCCTAACTTACCAATTAACTTATTAGATTGAAGACAAGTAAAGCAACTGAGGGGTGATAATTTATTAATTTACAAGAAACATAATATAAAGCAAAACTAGGTGACGGTTATTGAGAAATAGCAGAAGTAAATATGGGCATCAATCACAAACATCAATAGGTTGCACACAATAATAAGGTTTCTTTTTCCTAGGAATAATAAAACAAATACTTACATATATGCACATTCATCATCTTAGCACAAAACTTGCACATTGCCTCAAGATCATTCAGTTGTCCTTGAAGAAATGAGACCTGTGCCTCCAATTCATCATCCTGGAATTTAAAAGAAATAGAACTCTTACAAATCTTCAACATGCTTTTATACTGGTACACCATTGTTGCAGAAATTTGCTTCCTCATTTACTGTCTTTGAAGTAAGATTTGGAAATATTCTGTTCGGATCTTTAATCAACAGACTACATACTTGGAGGTTACATAAAGAAATTAACATGTCAATAGGCCGTGAAATCAATTTTAGGATGCAGTAATACTTTCGATGCATTCGCCTGTTCGTGCTCATCAATAATAATCTATTCAGAGTCAAAAGTCAAACTAAGTATGTTAATTAAAACCTCAGGTTGGCAAAAAAAAAACAGTTACAATAAAGCTGTATACTACATCAGCATTATTTGGGAATTTGGATTTTAATGGAGAAGTAAATAGATTTGTGCTTTCAGTTCTGTGAAGCTAACTTTTAAAGAGCCCAGAAAGTAATTTGGAACAGTTAACTAAATACACCAAGAAGCCATGTGGATTATGTTAAATACTTAGTAGATACCTGAGAGATTCACTGGTTCAGTGTTCACAATGCTGAATTTTATGTCATGCAGAAAATTAAATGGCTAAGGGCTATTAATGGTTTCAGTTCATTTCAAAAGAATTGAGTTTCACTTCAGAAGAACAGCAGTTAGTTTGTGAAGTTTTTTTTAAATAGTCCAAGGAAAAGGGGTGGAAAAAAAACCCTCAGGTTTCTCTTAAAATTCAGTGAAAAAGAAATCCAGACATTTGGAATGAGAAATAAATTTCGAGGCCATCAGAATGAGAGAGCAGTCTGAAAGCTCACTGAACAAATCAGTTGAGTTAAGATATCTTCAAGTTAAGAAAGGAACTTTATTGTACTGGGATTGAGTGACCATAAAAGATACTGTTAAGAAATAAAGATGGAACATATGTTTTTGCTATTCATATTAAGATTTTTTTCACTTTTTCACATATATTTCTTTGCTTGTTTTTTCTTTTGTGTAATAAACTTGTGTGTTTTTGTTAGGAGAACATTGGTAGCCTTAAGTGAATATATTCTGTGACTGACCACCATGCTAACTAAATAGAATAATAAAACATATGATCTATCAAACCAGATTCCCATCAGCTGGGATCATAATAAAGTCGTAACTCTTGGCAGAGTTAGAATTCACTGAATTTAAGGAGAAATGAATATTTAAAGAAATTGGTTAATGGAGTACTAGACATAAAACAGGAGTGTTGTGAAATATTTTATGGAGACTGGACTTTCAAAATTACTTTGTTGTTAAGACTTTGCTGGGAATAGAAGACATGACAGATCATTTGAAGTCTTTGACTAAAGTTAAGCTGAGATAGAAAGCAGATAAACTGAATGTAGAAATAAAAACAGGATCTTGCAAGGAAGACATGCTAGAAGTGATTACCCAGCATTTAGAATTAAAAGGAGGGAAAACTAAAATTAATGATTCACAGTTAAAATCAATTCAGATTGTTAGAAATGAAAAACAATTAGAGGAAAAATAGAACTGGAAAGAGAACTTAAACAGCAATGGAAAAGAAAATACAATTTTAAAAAAATCCAAGTGGGAGAGAACTTAGACAGTATGGCGTGGAGAGAGAATAGAAGCCTAGAATCCCAATAGTGTGGAAACAGGCGGTTCAGCCCAACAAGTACATAACACCTCTCCGAGGAGTATCCCACCCAGACCTGTTCCCTTACCCGACTATACATTTCCCATGACTATCGCACCTAATCTACACATCCCTGAACACTATGGGCAATTTAGAATGGCCAAACTATCTAACAAAAGCTTTGAGTAAAGAAAGAAAGATTGGTTGTTAGTTACATGCATAAAACAGAAAGATACCAAAATAATAAAGAAGTAAAGTTTGAACTTAAATATGATATAACAAAACAAAATGTTTCTATTGTAATAAGACTGGTCATAGTAAAGCCAATTCCTGAAAACCAAGTGGGAGTCCAACTGCAGGATTACAAGTGATTCCTCAGAGAGGGATGTATTGGGTAAGGAAATGGGTTTTAAACCTAGCAGCAGTAAAAGAGGATCATTCCTTTAGAATCTGCTAAGGAATTTGTAATGGAAACAACTTTGCTCATATCTCACAAACAACCAACTGATTGACTACAGATAGGATCATCCATGACATCAATGGCTCCAGGAGAAAGTGAGGACTGTAGATGTTGAATTTCAGAGTCGAATAGTGTGGTGCTGAAAAGGCAGAGCAGGTCAGGCAGCATCCAAGGAGCAGGACAGTTGACATTTCGGGCATAAGCCCATGAAGGGCTTGCGTCCGAAACATCGACTCTCCTGCTCCTTGGTTGACACCCAACTTGCTGTACTTTTCCAGCACCACACTTTTTGACTCTGATCAATGGTTCCAGCCAAGTCATTGCATCTTAATGCTGACAACAGTGAGGTAATAAGTAATGTGCAGGTGTTTTGATAGACCCTGTCGTTCATGGCTCATCCACACTTAGATTCACTCTATGGGTGAAAGGACAAAATACGTGATGATTCCACATACCTTTGCAGGCAACATTACGTTGAACTGTGAGGAAGGGAGGCCTCTGTCACTCAAGACTTGGAGATATATAATGGGGAGTTCACATCTCTACTCTCCAAATAGCTCAATGGTCTGCTGGTGGACAAAGTGCTGCCTCACTCAGGTTAAATACTGTCCAATTTGTATAAACTCTGACATATTGAAGGACAATCAAAGACGGAAGGTGTAAAGGAGGTGCCTCATGATTGCTCCCAACATGCTGCCTAATAAGAGGCTGCACTGCATTCAAACTGAATTGAATTGAATAATTTATTGTCACATGCATTCAATATATAGTGCAAAATTTATACCATCACCATTCTCATTAACTTAAAATGAAATTTAAACAAAAAAGTCCAACTTTCCATCTTTCCCACTACAGTTCCGCTGCTGGCTTCACCAGCTCAAGTCTGAAAAGCCACCTAATCTCAGCAGCATGCCATCTCACTGTCCTATCTCACTGACTGCTGCTGCCTCTCAAATGGTAAGGAGGATCTGTAAAATGCAGGTATTTTACAATGGGATCGGCTGAATCATGTTTACCATTAAGCAAATGGTAGAAGCATGAAAGGCATAGGTATGGGGAAATCTAGTGAAGTCTTGAAGAATTGATGTGCAAGTTGGTCCAAAAATCAGTAAGGACAATATTGTCATATTGGTGGTTTGATGATGTGTACTTGTAAAGGTGAAGGGTAAAGAGGTGGCATCTATGCAGCGCCCAGGGAAATTATGATGCCGGTGCAACTGGAGAAGGACCAGAGAAACAGGTGGGCAGTGATGTCAAGTAACTGCTCTGACATTCATTTTGGAAACTGGTACTGTCTAGTTTCATGGGGAAGGGTTCAGGGGAGTGGAGTGGGTGGAGTCATGAGCTCCATAGAAATGAAGTGAGAATATCTATTAATGAGATGTAAAAGCATTGGAAATAAGGTAGTTACTGCTCATTAGCAAGATTCAGAACTCAGTATTGAAACTTGAAGTGAAAATCTAAATTTTTTTTTGTTGAGGTTGGGAGTTTTAATTTTTCATTCTCACTATACTTTCCCAATTTTATTTGCCACTTTCCACTTTCCTGATGAACGGCTTGTGCCCGAAATATTGACTCTCCTGCTCCTCAGATGCTGCCTGACCTGCTGTGCTTTGCCAGCGCTACACTTTTCAACACTGACTCTCCAGCATCTGCAGTCCTCACTTCCCACTTTTCTCAAGGCAAAGAAAATCCTGCTATTGATCTTGAAAGGACCCTCACCAGTAAACAGAAGGTGAATGGAAACACCTGTTTAAAACTGTGACCACAAGAATAGGACAAGATTGTGTTCAGCTCTGGCCAAGTAAAATAGTTATAAGTGAGCTATTCAGAGGGCTTTAATATTCTAATCCAAAATTCAAGCTAGTTGTTAAATGAGATTTGCAAATGAATCAGTTTAAGATTGTGATTACATTTGTTATTTCCCCAAGTTTTATAAAAAACATCTATTGTGACTACTCTAAAATGACTTGCCACTGAAAGGTTATCAAACTTCTTTTAAATTGGTTCAGTTTTTCAAAAGTCATATGTGGTAAATTTACAATGATTTTTAATTTTGTTTCATTGCTTGCTTCTTAGGGTAGGCCAAATGAATGAGGTATTAGTTCATTTGTAACATTCTGGCAAAACATCGTGAGCCAAAGGGCCTGTTCTGTGCTGTACTTTTCAATGTTATAAGTCCTGCTTTAAAAAGCTGCCCTCTGCTGCACAAACTCAGGATTCCTGTGACATATACACAAATCTATTTTGCAGCGCATAGACGAGATAAATTAATTAAATTACATATATTAAAATTGGATAAACGTAGAAATTTTGATAAATGTGTTTGTTTTTAATGTAATTCAAAATATTTCATAAATGTTATTTTCTTATTCACAATACCCTTAGTTTGGAAGATTGCTGATCATCTCACTTTGCACAACTTTTGGTGCACTTGTCAAAACAAGTAGCAATATTAACAAAGGATAAGTAACATCATTTTAATATTCTGATTCCACGTGATTTTCAGTTTGAAACATCCCCGAATATATTGTGTACTGTAATGATCATACTTAGCATTTTGCTTTTTGTTTGTTACTCTTTTCCCTCTGTGTTACTGTTGTTCTCTGTGTTCTCTGCTGTCCCACTCTCTTCGGTATCGAGTCATACAGTACGGAAATAGACCCTTCGGTCCAAATGGTCCATGCCGATCATAATCCCAAATTAAACTAATCCCACCTGCTGGTACTTGGCCCACATCCCTCCAGACATTCCTTATTCATATACTTATCGAAATGTCTTTTAAACATTCTAACTGTACATATATCCACCACTTCCTCTGCAAGTTCATTTCACACACAAATCACTCAGTGTGAACAAAATTCCCCATATGTCTTTTTAAATTTTTTCCTTTCATCTTAAAATTTTGACCCATAGTCTCGAAATGTCCCACCCTAGAGAAAAGATACCAGCCATTCAGCTTAACTATACCCCTCATGATTTTATAAGCCTCTATAAGGTCACCCCTCAACCTAGTACCCTCCAGCGAAAGAAATCCCAGCCTATTGAGCCTCTTCACATTATTCAAACGTTCCACTCTTGGCATCATCCTGGTAAATCTTTTCTGAACCCCCTCCAAATTAATAATATCCTTTCTATAACAGGGTGACTAGAACTGGACACAGTGCTCCAGAAGAGGCCTCACCAACGTCCTGTACCTCAACATAATGTCCCAATTCCTATACTCAAAGATCTGAGCAATGAAGGCAAGCGTACTAAACGCCTTAAAAATCACCCTATCTCTATGTAATACAAACTTCAAACAAATTATGTATCTGAGCCCCTAAGTCTCTCTGTTCCACAACACCATTCAAGGTCCTAGTTCTTTTTGTTTCTTTCTCTGCTTGACATCCCTCTGAGTCTTATTTTTGAGTGAGAGCACCTGCATATTTATGGACATCAGTGGCTGCAGGTTGTATTTTGGATGGCAGTTACTGGAAAATGTGGCCCTCAGTGGTTTCTTTTCAGTTTCTACTAATTTCTGTTCTTCCTCTCCTCCTCCCTCCCTGACCCCTTCACGGCCTGGGTTGCGCTTCCTTCCCTTTTCTAACAATCCCACACACCTGACCATAAATGTAATTCTTCTCTTTTGAATTTGGGGTGGTTTGGAAGGGGAGGAGGTGTGAGGATTTGTTGACCTCAATTCAGGAGGATCAACAGCAGATTACCATGGATCACCCTCCCTAGCAGCAAGCCTACCTACAACAAATAGCATGCAGCAGTTCAAGCAGTCCAGCACTACCATCGAGGGAACTCTGGATGGGTAGTAAAGCCTGCCTAGTCAGCAATTCCCACATTCTTTGAAGGAATTAAAAAGAAATTCGAAGCAATGTCACTCATTAGGGAGGGGATGATCAGCCTGCTGTGGGTAAATCATAGTCTCTCTTAAACATATTCAGTGAGGATGGGTTAGGCTGTTGGAAACATTCTTCTTGAGCAGGGAAGAGAGATGGGGTTGGTGGGTGGGTGATTGATAAGCACCCTCAGTGGCATGGTGTGTTAGATGCTTTGCAGGACTGTCAGCAAAAAAAGTCACCAATTTGTTTGGTCAGGCTGTTCTACAGCTTTTGGGGGCCTTGTTAGTACACATGCTTAATGGAAAGGAGTAAGCCAGCAGAAATAGGAGACAGCACGGGGTGGGGAGTGGTGGTGGTGAATCATACTGCAGGTGTTGGGATGGGAGTTGGAAGAATGAATGATTGTCCTGATGAAGGGTCCTGCCTGACACATCAACTCTCCTGCTCCTCAGATGCTGCCTGACCTGCTGTGCTTTTTCCAGCACCACACTCTATCTCGTCTAATTGGAAGAATGGGCCAGGAATTGACAACATTTGTCTTGGTACAGATAAGTTTGTAACTCCTTCTGCTAGACCATTTCATCTGTCTGCACTTTTGATATGCTAGTACAGCTAATCACAAGTACTGTTTGTGCAGAAACGAAAAAGTCAATGCTTTATTACATCGAGTGACCAGTTTGTTAGTGCTCATTTTTTCTTGATATGGTGTTGTTCAGAAAAAATCAATTTGAAGATTGTGTGGGTGAGTGTAGTCAGTGAAGAGTTGCAAAATGGAACAAAGATTTACTGAGCAATCTTTTCTGTATGGCAGCTGTATACGGAATACTGGAATTTGATAGGCATCCCTGAAGAGAAACACAGGAGATCAAAGAGAGGCAGCAATTCAAATGAAGTTTACCACTGAAGGCCAAGAAAGAGCCCAGTGGTTTACAGTTAAGTTCTGCCTATAAACCTGTTTCAGACAGTGGGTGATGAAGCATAATTTGCTCAGTTACTGTATACATGCTAATCTGCAAGGATTTTGTCTGGTGGTAATCCAAGATGGAGGACAGGAAAAAATTCTGGCTATAAGAGCTGCTCCTTTTTTTTTTGAGGTATTTTAAGTGTTGGAGGTGATTTCCTTGAATTCCAGGAGCAGCAATTACTGTTTTATATAGTGTTGCATTGTTTTGGAACTTTGGAAAAAAAAGGTCAAAGTAACAGCAGTTTAAAAGGGAGAAGAGCAGACAAAGGAAGCACATGGTGAGGACAGTGCAGGAGAGAGAGAGAGAGAGCGAGAGAGAAAGAAAAAAAGAAAGAAAGAAAACCTGCACAGTTACCGCGTTTGCTGTTTGAATCCGTGTATCGCTGGACATCGGAGTGCATCTGGGAAAATTAACAAACAGTGAAATTCACAACTAATCTTGGAGGAACTTTTGGGCGAAGTTCACAGCACAGAATCAGATAAGTTAATTATTGTTTTAAGTCTGTCCAAGAGAAAGGCTGCAGTAGTGGGTACAGTGGA
>NC_057714.1:63332406-63333582 GCF_004010195.1 Chiloscyllium plagiosum
TTTCTGTGGCCAGCAGAGAAAAATCAGAATGGTGTGTTGTTTCCCTGGTGCCAGGATCAAGGGTGTCTCAGAGAGGGTGCAGAATGTTCTCACGGGGGAGAGGGGCCAGCAGGAGGTCATTGTCCACATTGGAACCAACAACATTGGAAGGGAAAAGGTTGAGACTCTGAAGGGAGATTACAGAGAGTTAGGTAGAAATTTAAAAAGGAGGTCCTCAAGGGTAGTAATATCTGGATTACTCCCAGTGCTACAAGCTAGTGAGGGCAGGAATAGGAGGATAGAGCAGATGAATACATGGCTCAGGAGCTGGTGTATGGGAGAAGGATTTACATTTTTGGATCATTGGAATTTCTTTTGGGGTAGAAGTGACCTATACAAGGACGGATTGCACCTAAATTAGAAGGGGACTAATATACTGGCAGGGAAATTTGCTATAACTGCTTGGGAAGATTTAAACTAGTAAGGTGGGGGGGGGGGGGATGGGACCCAGGGAGATAGTGAGGAAAGAGATCGATCTGAGACAGATGCAGCTGAGAATAGAAGTGAGTCAAACAGTCAGGGACAAGGTAGGACTAGTAAATTAAACTGCATTTATTTCAATGCAAGGGGCCTAACAGGGAAGGCAGATGAACTCAGGGCATGGTTAGGAACATGGGACTGGGACATCATAACAATTACGGAAACATGGCTCAGGGATGGGGTGGACTGGCAGCTGAATGTTCCAGGATACAAATGCTACAGGAAGGCTAGAAAGGAAGGCAAAAGAGAAGGGGGAGTGGCATTTTTGATAAGGGATAGCATTATAGCCGTGCTAAGAGAGGATATTCCCGGAAATACATCCAGGGAAGTTATTTGGGTGGAACTGAGAAATAAAGGGATGATCACCTTATTGGGATTGTAGTATAGACCCCCCAATAGTCAGAGGGAAATTGAGAAACAAACTTGTTAAGGAGGTCTCAGTTATCTGTAAGAATAATAGTAGTTATGTTAGGGGATTTTAACTTTCCAAACATTGACTGGGACTGCCATAGTGTTAAAGGTTTAGATAGAGAGGAATTTCTTAAGTGTGTACAAGACAATTTTCTGATTCAGTATGTGGATGTACCTACTAGAGAAGGTGCAAAACTTGACCTACTCTTAGGAAATAAGGCAGGGCAGGTGAGTGAGGTGTCAGTG
>NC_057714.1:63335426-63356691 GCF_004010195.1 Chiloscyllium plagiosum
GAGGTGCTGCATTTTGGGAAAGCAAATCTTAGCAGGATTTATACACTTAACGGTAAGGTCCTAGGGAGTGTTGCTGAACAAAGAGACCTTGGAGTGCAGGTTCATAGCTCCTTGAAAGTGGAGTCAGGTAAATAGGATAGTGAAGGCGGCATTTGGTATGCTTTCCTTTATTGGTCAGAGTATTGAGTTGCGGCTGTACAGGACATTGGTTAGGCCACTGTTGGAATATTCCGGGCAATTCTGGTCTCCTTCACATCAGAAAGATGTTGTGAAACTTGAAAGGGTTCAGAAAAGATTTACAAGGATGTTGCCAGGGTTGGAGGATTTGAGCTCGTGGAACCTTGTCAAAGGCAAAAGTCCAAATAGCCAACCCCTGCCATTCTGCTGTCATCAGTCTTTGGACAAAGTCTTTTCCCTGGGGTCGGGGAGTCCAGAACTAGAGGGTATAGGTTTAGGGTGAGAGGGGAAAGATATAAAAGAGACCTAAGGGGCAACTTTTTCACGCAGAGGGTGGTGCGAGCATGAAATGAGCTACCAGAGGATTTGGTGGAGGCTGGTACAATTGGAACTTTTAAGAGGCATTTGCATGGGTATATGAAAAGGAAGGGTTTGGAGGGATATGGACCGGGCACTGGCAGGTGGGACTAGATTAGATTGGGATATCTGGTTGGCATGGACGGGTTGGACCAAAGGGTCTGTTTTCATGCTGTACATCTCTATGACTCTATGGTGGCATTCAAAAACTCCTGTCTTACTTCAGGATTATAATGATGTTAGGTGGTTTTCCACTGCAATTGTGGGATTGCTCATCACCTTCTGTACAATAGATACATAAAAATAAATTTAAAGATGGACAATGAATATGGATACAAACAATGAACTCCTTTACTTTGATGAGATCCAAAGACCATCTTGTCATGGATCTCAAAAGTTGTGTTTTTGAAAAGATACCAGAAACATAGACAGCTTGATACCCTTCAATTGGAACAGGAACATACTGGCAAAAAGAAAATGATGCATATTTCATTTCAACTTTTCTTGCCTGATGTTCATAAGACAATATTAAAATTACATAAAATGGATTAGGAGACAAATTTTATTGTGCATTCATTTAGAATATAATATTAACATAGTTGTATAATGTCTAAAACATTCTGGTATGTAAACACTATTTACCAAAAGTAATGCACATCACATTACTTTGTTGACTAATGGAAACAAATGATTTGCCGAGAGGTTTATTAATTAATCACTTCAAACCTTCAGCTAGCCCAATGAGCTTGGAGCGGAAAATCAATTACAGTAGGATTATAATAAAACTGCTGAGGAAAAGACATAATCAAATTTCAAAAGTATACAGATTTATTAGAACAAGCCCCAAAAGTTGCAAGTCCCCAGAAGCACTGTGGAATTGGTGCAGAATACCAAAGAGTCACAGCGACACAGAACAGAGAACAGACCCTTTGGCCCAACATGTCTATGTTTTCACAAACCTTGCAAAAATGTCTATGTCAATCAACAAATGCCAAACTACACTAGGTCCTACTATGCCTGGGACTTTCAGTACTCATCCAGATGCTTTTTAAATGTTGCGAAAGTAATTGCCTCCACCACCTTCTCAGGCAGCATGTTCCATATATCCACCACTGTCTCGGTCAAGTCTTTTTTCTCAGATTTCCTCTCAGCCAACTGCTCCTCACCGTAAACTTATGCTCTCTGGTCTTAGACACACCTGCCATGAGGAAGACATTCTCACAATGTACTCTGTCTATGCTGTCAGTTTTGCAGATCTCAGGGCAACCACATCCTTCTGATAATGTGGTGGCCAAGAAATACACACAATATTCCATCTGTGCCCTAACCAATCTTTTGTAAAGCTGCAACAAGACTTCCTTGATCCTACATTCCACTCTCTGACTAATAAAGGCATGCATTGCACCTTCAGAGATCTATGGACTTGTACACTAACATCCTTTAGTTTCTCAGTACTCCATCGGTAGCTACCATTCATTGTGCTTATCCTTCCCTTATTAGTCCTCCCGAAATTAGACCTTGCACTTATCAGGATTAAAATCCATCTGCCATTGCTCT
Source organism: Chiloscyllium plagiosum (assembly GCF_004010195.1). Classification (NCBI taxonomy): domain Eukaryota; kingdom Metazoa; phylum Chordata; class Chondrichthyes; order Orectolobiformes; family Hemiscylliidae; genus Chiloscyllium; species Chiloscyllium plagiosum. The sequence goes on from NC_057714.1 coordinate 63,337,518, forward strand.
GCCCAATTCACCAGCTGATCGATATCAGATTATAGCCTGAGACCATCCTCCTAATCATCAACACCTCTCCAAACCATCTACCAACCTACTAATTGAACCTCTGACATGCACATCTAAGTCGTTATTGTGAATAATAAACTGCTAGGTTCCCAGCACCACTCTTTTTGCTACACTGCTGGCCCCGAGCCTCCAATTACAAAAACAACCCTCCACCATCACCCTTTGCCGTCTATTTGTAAGCCATTTTGGATCCAGTTTGCCAACTTGCCTTCAATCTTATATGGGCTCTTACCTCTTGGACCAGCCTTTCCTATGAGACCTGAACAAAAGCCTTACTGAAGTGCATGTAAACTACATCCACTCCACTACAGTTATCTATTCAGTCACCTTTTCAAAAAATATCAATTAAACTTGTCAGACAAGACCTCCCTTTAATAAATGCATGCTTACCAATCCCTAGTTTTTCAAGTGTTGATTAATCCTGTCTTCAGAATTTGTTCCAATAATTTCCCAACCAATGACATCAGACTAATTGTCTGTAATTATGTGGCTTATCCCTGCTGCCCTGCATGAACAAAGGAACCACATTAGCTATCCTCTAGTCATCTGGCACTTCACCTTTTCGCCAGCGAAATGTTAAATATCTTTGCCAGAATCCTAACAATCTCCTCCCTTGCCTTCCATGGCAGTCTGGGATATATCTCATCAACCCCTGGGAATTTATGCACCTGTACACCCCCTAAAACATTTAATACCCCTCCTTATTAATTTTAGAATGTTCTAGAACCTCACCATCCTGATATCCCTGGCTACAATCCTCTGTGAATACAAGCGAAAATAATTCATTTAAGACCTCATCCATGTCCATTGGCTCTACACACAGGTTGCTCCTTTTGTCTTGATTAAGTCCCACTCTTTCCCTGATAATCTTACACTTAACATACTTATAAAAAGCCTTGGGGTTTTCCTTGATTCTATCTGCCAAAGACATTTCACGCCCATCTTTACTCTCCTAATTTCCTTTTTAAGCAACCTCTTACGCTTTCTAAATATTTGAATGGCCTCCCCTGTTTTTAATGTGCTGTACCTGACATATGCTTGCTTCTTGATCAAACTCTTGATATTCCTTGACATGCAGCGTTTCCTGGACTTGCTCACGGCACCTGACATGTGCTGTACCTGACATATGCTTGCTTCTTGATCAAACTCTTGATATTCCTTGACATGCAGCGTTTCCTGGACTTGCTGCACTTGCTCTTTACTATTAGAGGAACATGCTTGCCCTGAATTCTCACTGTACTACTTTTAAAAGACTCTAAATGTAGTCTTCCTGCAAATAGCTGCTCCCAGTCTGTTTGCCAGATTCTGTCTAATAACTTTCAAATCTGCCTTCCTCCAATTCAGAAATGTAATTTCTGCACTATCCTTATCCCTTTCCATAAACACTTTGATTGACAGAGTTATGGTCACTATGCAAAAGATTTACCCACTGAAACTTCAAGCACTCGACTGGCTTCTTTCCCCAGGATTAGGTCTAGCATTGCCCCATCGCTCGTACTGGCAGTAAAATCTCTCCTGGATTCACTTAAAGATTCCATCCCATTCACACTAAGGCAATCACAGTTAACGTTCATGAAGTTGAAAACCCCTACAACTATAATGCTGTTTCTCACACATTTCTCTGAGTTGCCTACATATCGACTCCTTTATCTTCCTCTGACTGTTGGGAGGCCTCAGTATAATCCCAGCAAAGCAATCTAAGGTCTACCCACATGACCTCATTTGAAGACTTTCTGATGCATCCTCCCTCATTACTGAAGTGATGGTTTCCTTTATCAATCATGCAATGCCTCCACCTCTCTTACTTCCTTCCCTTATCCCTGAATCTTATATACCCTGGACTGCTAAGCTGTCCTTCCTTTAACCATGTCTCAGTGACTGTAACAAGATCGTTTTCCTATGTGCTAATCAATGCTCACAGTTCATCCACCTCAACAGTCAAGCTCCTTGCACTAAAATAGACAATTCAGTTTTCTAGACCATCTGTATATCTTATCCTGTCCATATCTTCTCCACCTATTGGACTGTCTTAACATTCCTTCGGTATATGACAAGACCTTGCTCTTGACTTTACATCTACTCTGTGCCCTATCTTCCTGACAAGTCAAAGAGATAATTACAATCAACAAGTAGTCTCATCCAATAAATAAAGAATTTCAACTATAATCATAGACTTCTACATTGCGCAAAAGATAACAGCTGAATGAGGAAAACAAAATCTGGTTCCAGGTCTAAAATATTAATCAACTGAATACATCCATCATAGCAGTCAGCTACCCACAGCTCAATTAGCATACCTGATCAAGTAAATAGCCTGTTCCAAGCTTTCATAGTAACCCTTAATCATGCTGAAAGTGAAACCTAGTATTATAATGAACAAATAGTACAAACAAAGAGCTGTGTTCAAGGGGAAAATAAGAGTTAGCTAAATATTTTCTAGAGTCACTGCATGTCTTTTAGTATTTTATGAATAATAAAGACCATGTTGTGATATACTTTTTCAGCTATAAGTCAATAACTGGTCTATGACATAGTTTATAGGGTGTCCAAAGCAAAAGACAATGCTAATGGGTGGCATGACGGCTCAGTGGTTAGCATAGCTGCCTCAGCAGTGCCAGGAACTTGGGTTCGATTCGACCCTGGGCTATCTGTATGAAGTTTGTATATTCTCCCTGTGTCTGTGTGGGTTTCCTCTGGGTGCTCCTGTTTCCTCCCACAGTCCAAAGATGTGCAGGAAAGTTGAATTATCCATGGGAAATACAGGGTAAAAAGGCAAAAGGCGGGGGAATGGTGTTGAGTGTGGGGGTTGGGTCAATGCGGCATGCTCTTCAGAGGGTTGGTGTGGACTTGATGGGTCAAATAGCCTACTTCCACACCTGTAGGAATTCTATGATAGTACAGCTGGGAGAGAAAAAGATAGAGACAGGTGCTCTTTGTATGTATTAACAACAGAAAATAGGTCACCGTTGAAGAAATCAGAACTGCCAAACATGACACTTTGCTAACAGAGGGGCTGGAGGTACAGAGAAAGGCTGTGATCAAAATGGAGGACAGTGTTTGAGGACTTAAATATTTGAATGTTTACTCCTGGAAGGTGTAAAGTGCCTAGTATAAAATTAGGTTTTGTTCCTCCAGCTTGTGTTGGGCTTTGCTGGAACACTACAGCAGGCCTAGCAAAGAGACTTCATGATGACAACAAGAGGGTGTCCTGAAATAATAAGTAACTGGAAGATTGGGTTCAATCTTATGCTTATAGACAGAGGGGAAGGGAAGTGATTTGCAAAGAGGCCACCTAATCTGCACTTTATCTCACCAACATTGAGACGACTATATTGTGAACACTGAATGTAGTAAAAGAGATTGAAAAAAAAGTACAATTAATTGGCTGCTTCACTTGGAAGGTGAGTTTGGGGCCCTGGACAATGAATAGGAAGGAGGTAGAAGGGTGAGTGTTCCAGCTTTTGTGAGATCATGGGAAGGTGCAATGGGATACAAGAGGGAAATTGGTGAAGAGGTGTTTGTGATGGAGGAGTACTCCAGGGTGTCACAGACGGAACAGCTTCTGAGGAATGCAGATAAGGGACACAAGAGAAGATGTGTATGATCATGGTATTCTGCTGGAGGTGACAGAAATGGAGAATGATGGCAGAAATCCTCACACCACCGACGCTGCTTGAATTGTTGGGTCCTTTTTAGAATTTTTGCTTTTATACAGAATAATTAATAATCCCATTATGTTAAACAAAATTACTTGACAAATGTTCATTGACATTAGGTCAGATAGTTTTCTTAATGGTGAAGTAAGGAATACATAACGAGGCTTAGGTTTATTAGATCATGCAAGAAGCAAATATTCATGTTAGGGTATAATAATCAATCAAGCCTTATGTAAAAAGATCTGCTTTTACTTCCTGTTTAGCAAAAACATCAACATGTGAAAAAGGCTAACAAATCTATGAAAGAAGTTGCTATTTTTTAGTCACAAATATAGATCAAATTTTAAATGTTCAGTTTTTATTTTACAAAGTAAAAAGTTTACTTTTGTACTGAATCATATAATTATTATAACTATCGAAAGATATTTGTGTGATATCAACAGCTGTGACAGTGAATGCAGGTGGCAGCAGTAGGGAGACCCCCTTCATAAAGGTTCCCTTTCCACTGAATGGATTAACTTTCTGTGAAACAGCATGCTCACGTTAAAATAGGCGTCTATCTAAACCCTGGACTACACATTGAGCCCCATCTCAAGGGCCTCAAGAAGTACCATCAATGCCATTTGAGACAGATTCTCAGCATCAGCCGGGAGGACTAAAATCTGCCTTCTTGAAGCAACTAACATTACCAGCATTGAGGCCATGATCATTCTAAACCAATTGGCTGGACTGACCAAATGCTTAGGATACTTGAGTTCCGACTCAAGGAAGATAGTTAAGTGACAGGAGGGCCAAGGAAGCATTTCAAAGACTCCCTGAAGGCTTACCTCAAGAAATGCAAAACAGAGATATGCATAGCAGTCTCTTTCCCAGAAGAAATCGAACTGGAGGTAACGCCTGTATGAAGGGACACAATTCTTTGAGAATTCCTTCCTCACTGCGTGATAAGCCCCAACCCCAGAAATATGTCCTTTAATTAGACCATTTGCTTTTCTCAGTATTAGCTGGTATTTCGTAATTAGGACTCTCCCCTCTGAGCCAGAAGGTTGTGGATTCAGATACCATTTGAGAGATTGATGGGCAGCACAGTGGCACAGTTGTTAGCACTGCTGCCTCACAGCACCAGAGACCCGGGTTCAATTTTCGCCTCAGGCGACTGTGTGGAGTTTGCACATTCTTCCCGTGTCTGCGTGGATTTCCTCCGGGTGCTCCGGTTTCCTCCCACAATCCAAAAATGTGCAGGTTAGGTGAATTGGCCATGCTAAATTGCCCGTAGTGTTAGTGAAGGGGTAAAAGTAGGGGAATGGGTCTGGGTGGGTTGCGCTTCAGTGGGTCGGTGTGGACTTGTTGGGCCGAAAGGCCTGTTTCCACACTGTAAGTAATCTAATCTAATCTAATACCCAGTGGCAAGAGGAAAAGGAACAGGAGAAAGAAACGCTCACAATCTCAAGGCAAAAGATCAATTCCACCTCCTGGAAAAACCTGCCAAATGTGTGGTAAGCGATGCAGCTCTAGGATCAGGCTCATCAACCACACAAGGAACCAAAGAACACATGACTCGTGACACAGAATTTCCCGTATTGGTTCGGGAATAATTGCTGACAATGATGACAACACAGTGGTGGCCATTTGGGCCATGTTATCTGTGCCTGATCAAATCATGAAAAGAGGTTGAGTAGTTTGGGCCTGTACTCAGGGGTGTTTACAAGAATGAGGGGAGATCTTATTGAAACAAATAAGATTTTTATGGGGTTTGAAAGGATAGATGTGGAATGGCTGTTTCTCCTTTTGGATAGGTTTAAATCCAGAAGGCATAATCTCAGAGCAGGGAGTCACCCATTTAAAACTGAGATGAGGAGGATTGTGGAATTCTTTACTGCAGGCTATATCTTACATTTATTCAAGGCTGAGGTAGGTACGTTTCTAATTCCCCTTTAAAAGTCATGCTTGAATTTTCCTCCAACAAAATGTCAGGCAATGCATTCCATATTCATACTAGTTGCTGAAAAAACATTTTCCTCACTGTGCCTCCTGTTCAATCCCCTCAAACCTGTGCCGTCTGATTCTTAACACTCTCACAATTTGTCATAGATTCTCTCTATCTATAAATTAAAAAGTTATTTGCTAATTAAAGGATAAAAAAGAACAGTAGTTGAAAAATTCCACAGATGGCTGTAAAGGAGGCAAGTGTATGAATTTTACAATTGAGTGGAGGATAAAGATTCACTTGATCAGAGAAAAAATGATTGAACAGCAAAAGTTAAAATTCAACTATTATTCTCATCAGTAAAAAAGCACAGAAACAGGCTACTTGACCCAAGAAATGCCTATGGATATTCTCTACTCAGACCCTGTTCCATCGCTCCTACTTAATTTTAGTCAACCTAATTTCTTCTATTCCTTCCTTTCTCATATATATAGCTAGCCTCCCTCAAATACATCTCTATTATTTGCTCACATACTCTGTTAGCAACGCACACTATTTAGTTTGTTCAATTTTCTCTTCATTTCTTCAATTCTAAAACTTACAATCATTTCCTTTTTTAAAACTCATTCATGTGATGTGGGGCATTGGTGGTAGTGCAAGCATTTATGACCTGTCACTAACTGTTCTGGTGAAGGTTGTAGAGATCTGCGTTCTTGAAATGCTGCTATTTGTTGAATGTCGACAGACCCAACATGCTGTTCGGGAGGAAATTATGGGATTTTAATCCAGTAACACTGTAGGAACAGACATATAATTCCAATTCAGGATGGTGAGTGGTTTGAAGGGGAACATGGAAGAATATTGTTCCTATTATCTGCTGCTATTGCCCTTCTATCTGCAAGTCATTGTGGGTTTGAAATGTGCTGTCCAAGTAGCCTTAATGAATTTTGTGCAGTGGATCTTGTAGATGGTGCACACTGTTACTACTTCTGATGATGCATCTAGAGTGCTGTTGAAGCTGCAATTATGCATGCTTTTAGATAGTGGACAGCCTTTGGGGAATCAGGAGGCGATTTACTCACCATCGGATTCCTAGCCTCTGACTTGCTTTTGTTGTCATTGTATTTCTATGGCCAGTCCAGTTCAGTTTCTGGTCACTGCTTACCATCAGGATGCTGAAAGTGGGGGAATGCAGTGACAGCAATACCACTGAATATCAAGGGGAGATAATTAGATTCCTTTACATTGGACATTACCAGGTATAGTCGGTTCTATTATAATGCATGTTTCTGGAATGTGAATTGGCTATAATACGATTGAAGAAGTTAGGCCATTATTTGTTGAACATGAACTTTCCTTACCTATACTGGGGCTATAATGCAATTCCAGTCTCACTGGTTTAAATGGTGCTATTACATGATTTTCTTATAATGTGGGATCACACAGGAACAGAACTATTGCCTGATATCAGAACAGGCTGTATTTGTATGGCGTGAATGTCATTTGTCACCTATCAGTCCAAGCCTAAATATTGTCTAAGTCTTTCTGCATTTGTACATAGACTGCTTCAGTATCTGGGGAGTTACAAATTGTGCTGAACATTATACAACCATCAGCAGACATCCCCATTTCCGATCTTAATGACAGAAGGAAGGTCACTGATGAAGCAGCTGAAGAGGTTGGGGCTGGAATACTATCCTGAGGAATCACTGCAGCGATGTCCTGGAGGTCAGACGACTGACCTCCACCAGCCACAACCATCTTACTTTGGGCCACATGCGACTTCAACCAGCAGGGTAGACAAGTTAGATTTTATTTTGGAATGCTTCAATCTTCAATTCCCAGCTACAATTCTAAGAGTAGTGAGTGCCTCTCATTACTTTTAGTTTTGGAAGTGCAAATTTAACAATAAACATATGGAGGAAATTTTCTTAGTGACAAAATAGAAACTAAAACCTTGATTTATGAGACCAATCCCAAATGACGTCAAAAGAAACTAAGGATTTCATCTGTTTAATTTTACAAATGGATCAATTACTGCTGAGGAGGACGGTTGCAATTCACATGAAAGTATGATTGATACAGGCCATATTCAAAGGAATTAGATTGAAGGGCTTACTTTTTCATCTCTTTATATTAGAGCTTTTTTTCAAGTGCTCAATCAAGAATATTGATGAGTGTAGGCCAACATTATTAAAAGACAAATGGCATGTCATTCTATGATGATGATATAATCCAGCAAAGGCCTAGAAAATTCCCTAAAATATACATTTAAATAACATGAAGATGAACTTCAAAAGCTTATGGTTCAATAGTCTTACCGTTTCTTTGGCATTCACTTAAAATGTGAAAATTCCACCTTTTGACATGAGTCATTACTGAAAGAACTCACCACGTCTTTTCGTCCACCCATCGATTTGCTGTGCGACCGTGAACGAGAGATTGTATTAAAGAATGAATCCTTTTTTGCAGTGGAAAAGGGAGGTGAAGCTGTGTTATCTTTTGCAGTAGGCAAACTTTCAGTACTCGGCGAGGAACTAACATGAGTGGCACCATGACCTACAACAAATAGTTTAAAAGAACAAAAATTACCAGAGATTCATGATGTGTGCTTCAAAGGTCTTTTTGTCCAGTTCTGCACCAGTACAATACTGTGATATTTATTCATTTCATTTCCCCGATTGTTTACACAAATGATGGAAAACATGTAATAAACATATTTTATAAATATATCTGAATGATTCATAACAGTGAATATTCCAAGGTATGGACTCACCATTTCATAATTTCCAAATGAAATGTATATTCAATTTCATTACAATTCAAATTATGGAACATTAAGGGTTTCTTCTGTGGAAAGTATTGTTATTCCTGACAGCATATCTCAGACTGAGACAAAATTCTTTTAACTACTAGCTACTGACTTCAACAGTTTTTTTTCATAATTAAAATGTAGAAGTGGCATTTGACAGATTTTCATTATGCTTCAATGTGCAAAATAGATAAGATTCCATTTCTAAAATCTAGATTCCTTACATTTATTGTCTATATCCTTTAGTATGTGAAAATGTCTGATTCATAATTGCTGACATAGCATCATGTGCATTCTACCGGACTCTTTTTAAGTTACCTAAACAACATTTCTAAAAAGTGGCCAAACAGTTACATTATGTTAGATTACCCTACAATTAGTTGAAACAACAGCGAGGGGTCCAACTCTTGAATTCCTCAGACAATGTTTCTTCAGATAGTTGCAGACTGAGCTGTTAAACTGTATCACTTTGGGCAATGGATCCCAGCTGAGGAGAGTGTTTGACCAAATATTTTATCTGAACACTGTAAATAATGGTCCTGGAATGAGAACTCCCCAGCTTGCTATGACCATGTTCTGACCAGTTTGAGAGTGGAATTCATGTAATCACAAGTATAATGTAAAATAAATTGTTTTCCAGAGTCAGACAGACCATAAATAGATAAGATGTGGAAGCTTTGGAGAGGGTGCAGAGAAGATTTACCAGGATGTTGCCTGGAATGGAGAGGAAGTCGTACGAGGATAGGTTGAGAGTTCTCGGCCTTTTCTCGTTGGAACGGCGAAGGATGAGGGGTGACTTGATAGAGGTTTATAAGATGATCAGAGGAATAGATAGAGTAGACAGTCAGAAACTTTTTCCCCGGGTACAACAGAGTGTTACAAGGGGACATAAATTTAAGGTGAAGGGTGGAAGGTATAGGGGAGATGTCAGGGGTGGGTTCTTTACCCAGAGAGTGGTGAGGGCATGGAATGCGCTGCCCGTGGGAGTGGTGGAGTCGGAATCATTGGCGACCTTTAAGCGGCATTTGGATAGGTACATGGATGGGTACTTAATCTAGGTTAGAAGTTCGGCACAACATCGTGTGCCGAAGGGCCTGTTCTGTGCTGTATTGTTCTATGTTCTATAAATGGGTGACAGTATTTCTCCCAAGCGGCTTGACAAGCATTTGCCCTGGCTGAACCTGATCAGCCAAACACCATAGGGCAGCACTTTAAATCTAAACTGAAAGCTGCTGACATCAGAGGAAAAATGGAGTTCATCTGTAAGGATCTCAAATTTTCTCTGCACAAAATCATGACAAAAATCAATCACAGCCCATTTACCTTCAATGCCTTAACCTACAGGGTCTGCTTATGATTGATGTTTTTATAGATATTAAAAAATTAACTTTTTTGCAGGTGTAACTGCAATGGAAAGTAATAAAAATATCATTTTTAATCATTTTTATTAGTTGGGTGATGAGGACAAGAAATGCTATTCCTTTTTTAAAACATACAGTCACAGCACTTGAAAAGTTAAATATTCATTCAGTAGTTTGTATATTAGTACATGTAGCTACTAGTATGTGCAACTGAACCACACTGAGAACTTGACTGACAATCTTAAATTGCTTATCATTGGGATTATTTAGCAAGTGTTGTCCAATTACATTTAATGGCAGGTACCATGTTTTGAGTTTTGTAAGCATAGACTGGTTAGGTACTTTTAGTATTGTGCCTGTTGTGAATAACATTGAGACCCATTCTCAGCTGACAGCATGGACATGTGCACACATTGTACCCATTTGAACTCAAAGCAGGTTATAGCCATTTGCTGGTTCGCTCCTCAAAGCAATATGTTGACTAGTCAGAGGCAAACTTTCTAGTTTAAATTTAAACAGTCTTAGCTGTTAATTGTCAGTCATCATCTATCCAGTGCATGGCCTATAGAACACCTCTACCAAAGTACACTTTCTAACCAATAAATATTTTTCTCAGAATACAAAAGATTGTTGCTTTTTACACTGGTATTTCTTGCGAATATCTTGATGAGTGTAAGACAAAAACATTTAAAAAAATATATTTTTCTTCAGCTCAAATATTGTATTACTAAATGTTGATTTGTTCAAACACAATTTTGTTTGAACACAATGTCTCTTGAAGTGCTCAAAATGAACATCAATATGGATATGCTGTATGATCATTCAGTCCAAAATTTCTAATGCAACTAAAAGAAACTTTAAACTTTGTTCATGTTCTAATTCAGTGACATGGAATTTCCTGAATGGGCAATTAACAAATAATGGCCACTGTCGATGAAGCGTTCCAGATATTCAAAAAATACTTCTTGCATTGCAGAACGTATAAGCAGAGCACTTATTGCAGGCAGTAAGAAAAGTTAAAATTGAGAAAATGTTTTGTTTTAAACAGTCTCCTTTAATTCCAGATAAAATGGAGTAGTTTGAAGTGGCGGCTGGGACCTCCCGTGAAATCAAGTCAAAGACGAGTGCATGAACCCTGGCTGCTGAGAGGGACGGGGGCCCAAGTTGAAACTTAACCAATAAACAGAATGCTGCTGAAGATGGATTCTTATTTTGAAGAAACAAAGATTGTGAAGGGTTAGATGCCAGGAATCTTCAGAGGGTATCTCAATGTTGAAAGTTCATTTAATTATGCCCAGGAAGTTGAGTGAAAGGACATTGTCTAAATGGACAATGGAAGATTCAGCCCAAGTGTGAAACATATGACCAAGGAGAAGGAGTAGGTCATTCAGCCCCTCTGCCACTCAATAAAATCAAAGATTTACAACTGTAATATCAAATCTGCATTATCACTTATCCTCACTACCTTTTCTGCACCTTTCTTAACAAGAATCTATCACTGGCTTAAAGGTATCCAAGAACTTTGATTCTATCACTTTTCAGGAAACACTCGATGATTCCCCAGTCTGCAGAGATTGTCTTATGAGCATTGGCTGAACAGGTTTGGACTCTAGCTCAGTCCTCTGATCCTGCTTTATCCCCTATCTTTCGTTTCCTTTTGCCCAAGCATGTGTTATCTTGTGGGTGGCACGGTGGCACAGTGGTTAGCACTGCTGCCTCACAGCGCCAGAGACCCGGGTTCAATTCCCGACTCAGGCGACTGACTGTGTGGAGTTTGCACGTTCTCCCCGTGTCTGAGGGTCAGGTGAATTGGTCATGCTAAATTGCCCGTAGTGTTAGGTAAGGGGTAGATGTGTAGGGGTATGGGTGGGTTGCGCTTCAGCGGGGCGGTGTGGACTTGTGGGGCCGAAGGGCCTGTTTCCACACTGTAAGTAATCTAATCTAATCTAATCTACTCATTGGAGTTAAGAAGAATGAGAGATAATCTCATTGAAACATACAGGATTCTTAAGGGCCTTGACAGGATAAATAATGAGAGGATGCTTCCCCTCATGGGACAGTCAAGGCACAGTCTCAGAATAAAGGGGTACCAATTCAAGACTGAGACGTGAAGGAATTTCTTCTCTTAGAGGGTTGATGGTCTTTGGAACTCCACGTTACGGAGAACTGTGGGGACAGAATCCTTGTGTATATTTAAGGTTGAGATAAATCGATTTTTGATCAGTAGGGAAAGATCAAGAGGAAATGCATGAAAGTGGATGTGAAGAATGCCATTGGGTCAGCCATGATCCCGTTGAATTGCAGAACAGGCTCGAGGGGCCAAGTGGCCTATTCCTGTTCCTATTTCTTGTATTAAATCTGTAAGAAAAAAATTATTTGCCTCATCTCTGGTTTTAAATGGGCAACTTGTTATTTTTAAACAGTGACTCCCTAGTTCTAGATTGTAAGAGAAAACATCTTCTTCACATCTATCTTGCAAAGACTCGTCAGGACCTCCCTCTGCCCTTTAATACACCATCCTATTGTCTGGCTAACATCTCTGTCTCAGGTTGCTGCAGTACTCCAGCAAAACTCAGCACCTTGGGAACCTGCAGTCTTCTGGACTCAATATCAAGTTCAATACCTTTAGGGCTTGAACTCTCTCATGTATATACTCCAACCCCCATACGTCAGGGTTTGTTATCACATAGTTTGCTATGTCAGCCACAGTTAACCACTAACAGTCACCATTAATAGCTATTCACTCTCCTAGCCAGATCGTTATCCACTCCTTTGTCTGTCCACTCTCTTTGGGCTCTAGTCCTTACCCATTGTTTACTCTTTACCCCCTCTCACCACCCCACCTTTTGCAAACTGACATTTTCTGAGCTATCATCGCTCTGAAGAAGAGTCACTCAACCTGAAACTTTAACTCTGATTTCTCCCCACAGATGCTGCCTGACCTGCTGAAATTTTCCAGCATTTTCTGATTTTGTTCCTCAGGACCTTAATATGTTTCATTCAACTTGCCTTTTACTCTTCTAAATCCCAGCAGAGTAAGCCTAGCCTCTCCAATTTTTCCTATAAGACAACCTACTCATTTCCGGTATTAGACTGGTCACTCTTCTCTGAGCTGCTTTCAATGCATTTACATCCTGCCTAAATACTGAGCACTCCAGATTCAGTCTCTCTGATGCCCTGTAAAACTGAAGCATTTGTTCCCTGTTTTTGCATTCAATTCCCCTCAGTTAAGTAAGAACTTTTTTTAAGCTTTCGTAATTACTTGCTGTACTTATACTAACCTTCTCTCATTTACGCCTGAATTCCTCTGCACCTCAGAGCTTTGCTGAATGGTGAAAAATTGCAAATGTGCTATTTCTTTATTCTTCCTGCCAAAAAGGACAATTTCACATTTTCCCACATTACACTCCATTTGTCACAGTTTTTCCCACTCACTAAAATTACAATTTTGACCTTAACTGGTTTTCATAATTTACTTTCTTACCTACCTTTGTGTCATTAGCAAATAATACCTTAGATGAAAGGGCAGAAGGTATGTACATAAATTGCAAACAGTTGAAGTTCCAATACTGATCCTGCTGTTACATCATTCTGTATATCTTCCAACCTGAATGACCATCCTCTGTTAGCCAGCCAATCTTCTACTATTGTCAACATGCTACCCCCTAAACAATGAGATTTATTTTCTGTAATAACCTTGATATGGACACTTTATTAAATGCCTTCTGGAAATTTAAGTACAATACCGGCTTCCCTTTATCCACATAGAATCATAGAAAATAGGAGGAGTAGGCCATTTGGTCCTTTGAGCCTATGGCGGCATTCAATGTGATCATCTTTGACCATCCAGCTCAGTCCTCTGATCCTGCTTTATCCCCTATCTTTCGTTTCCTTTTGCCCAAGCATGAGTTATCTTGTGGGCAGCACGGTGGCACAGTGGTTAGCACTGCTGCCTCACAGCGCCAGAGACCCGGGTTCATTTCCCGCCTCAGGCGACTGACTGTGTGGAGTTTGCATGTTCTCCCTGTGTCTGCATGGGTTTCCTCCGGGTGCTCCGGTTTCCTCCCACAGTCCAAAGCTGTGCAGGTCAGGTGAATTGGCCATGCTAAATTGCCTGTAGTGTTAGGTAAGGGGTAAATGTAGGTGGGTTGCGCTTTGGTGGGTCGGTGTGGACTTGTTGGGCCGAAGGGCCTGTTTCCACACTGTAATGAAATGTAATGTAATCTAATCTCCTCAAATAACTTCAATAGTTTGGTCAAATATGACTTCCCTTTCACTAAACTACCTTTTATCGGAGATATCCAATTTGGCCCCATGAACTTTGTAACCTTTAACTTACTAACTATATCTCCTATGTTCACATCCAAATTATTGATATAAATAGCAAAAAGCAGTAGAACCAGCATCGATCATTATAGCAGTCCACTGGTCACAGGCCTCCAGTCTGAAAAGCAACCCTCCACCACCACCCTCTATCTTTTATCCTCAGGCCAGTTCTGTATCCAAATAGCCGGTTCTCCCTGTATTCCATGTGATCCAACCTTGTTAACCAGTCTACCATGAGAAACCTTGTCAAATGCCTTACTGAAGTCCATGTAGATCATGTTCACCGCTCTGCCCTTATCAATTCTCTTGGTTACTTCTTCAAAAAACTCAAATCAAGTTTGTGCATGGGAAATCTTTTTCTCACTAAGCCATGTTGACTTTCCCTAATCAACCTTTGCCTTTCTAAATACATGTGCCTCAGGATTCCCTCCAACAACTTGCCCACCACCGATGTCAGGTTCACTGGTCTATAGTTCCATGGATTTTCCATACCACCTTTCTTAAACAGTGGTTGTGAAAGTGGAGTTGTGGTTAGATAGGATAGTGAAGGCAGTGTTGATATATTTGCCTTTATTGGTCAATGCATTGAGAATAGGAGTAGGGAGGTCATGTTACGGCTATACAATTCATTGGTTTGGCCACTTTTTAATTCTGCATGCAGGATTAGATATAGGTCTCCCTCCTATAGAAGGATGTTGTGAAATTTGAAAGAGTTTAGAAACGATTTATGAAGATGTTGCCAGGGTTGGAGGATTTGAGCTTTAGGAGTGTCAGTAACCCTATAGAAGTGTATAAAATCATTAAGGGCATGGATAGGGTAAATAGGCAAGGTCTTTTCCCTGGGGTCGGGGCATCCAAAACTAGAGGGCATAGGTTTAAGGTGAGAGGGAAAAGATATAAAAGGAACCTAAGGGACTTTTTCACGCAGAGGGTGGTGCGTGAATGAATGAGCTGCCAAAGGAAGTGGTGGAGGTTGGTACAATTACAACATTTAAAAGACCCTGGATGGGTATATGAATAGGAAGGGTTCAGAGTATACGGGCCAAATGCTGGCAAATAGGGCTAAATTTATATAGGATATCTGGTCAGCACGGACACGTTGGACCGAAGGGCTGGTTTCTGTGCTGTATATATCTCTGACTTTAAAGGACATACAATTTTGTTTGCAATAATACAAAATAATGTGCAACCTTGTATTGATTAACTTGTCATCATTTCATTTACAACAGTGTAACTTGGCTGTGTGCAAACTGACTTCTGTGTTTAGTGACAAAATAAACTTTAAGCTAAAAATTCTTGTCAAGTAACTATGCTGCAAAAGAATTTGAAGTGATTGAGAAACTGATCCAAGAATGTAAGAAGGAATCTTCCCTGAAGGTTTCCAAGACCAAAGCATATTGTACCTATTCTTGGCCTCAGTAAGGGGATTACATTGTGGGATCAATGGGCATATTTACAGAGAAAAAGACCATAAGATACAGTCGGTTCTGCTATAAAGCATGTTGCTTCAACCCAAATTGGCTTTAATGCGATTGAGTTATTTGTAAAATGTGAACTTTCCTTACTTGTATTGGTTATAAAGCAATTCCAGCCCCATTAGTTTAAAAGGCGCAGCTATTGTGTAATTTTCTTATAACACGAGATCAAACGAGAACATAACTATTGCTTTATATCAGCACTGACCAAATACGAGCTGAAT
Source organism: Chiloscyllium plagiosum (assembly GCF_004010195.1). Taxonomy (NCBI): domain Eukaryota; kingdom Metazoa; phylum Chordata; class Chondrichthyes; order Orectolobiformes; family Hemiscylliidae; genus Chiloscyllium; species Chiloscyllium plagiosum. Next base: position 63,353,359 of record NC_057714.1, read on the forward strand.
TAGGCCATTTGGCCCAGTGAGTCTGCTCCACTGATCCATCATGGCTGATATGTTTCTCAAACCCAATCTCCTCTTTTCTCCCTGTAACTCTTGATCCTCTCACTAATCAAGAACCTATTTCTCTGTCTTCAATATACTCAATCATTTGGCCTTCACAGCCTTCTGTGGCAACGAGTTCAACAAGTTCACACTCTCTGGCTGAAGAAAGTTCTTCTCATCTTGGTTTTGAAGGGTTGTTCCTTCACCCTGAGCCTGTGCCCTCGGGTGGTGATCTCTCCTACTATTGGAAATATCTTGTCCATGTCCACCCTAACCAGCCTCTCAGTATTGTGCAAATTTCAATGAGATCCCCCCTCATTCTTCTAAACTCCAAACAGACCCAGAGTTCTCATCTGCTCCTCATATGTCAAGCCTTCATCCCCTGGATCACTCTCAAAAACTTCCTTTGGAACACCTCCAATGCTTGGACATTCTTCTTTAGATACAGGACCCAAAACTGCTAATAATATTCCAAATGCGGTCTGACTAGAGCCTTATACAGTCTCATCAGCACAGCCAAGCTCTTGTATTCTAGCAGTCCTGGAAAGAAAGCTAACAGTGCATTTGTCTTCATATCTGCTGCCTGGACCTGCATGTTAACTTATGAGAATCCTAAACTATCACTCCCACGTCCTTCTGTGCTTCAGATTTCCAAAACCTTTCATATTTAGAAAATTGTGTAAACCTTTATTCTTCTTATCAAAGTGCATAACATCACACTTTCCCACAATGTTTTCCATCTGCCACTTTTTTGCCCACTCTCCTAGCCTGTACCAATCCTTCTGCAGCCTCCCCATTTCCTCAACACTGCCTGTTCCCCAACTAATCTTTCTGTTATCTGCAAAATTAGCAACTGTGCCCGCAATTCCTTCATTGAGATCGTTAATTTTTAATGTGAACAGTTGTGGTCCCAACACTGACCCCTGTGGAACTCCACTAATCCTGAGAAAGATCCCTTTATCCTCACTCACTGTCTTCTGCCAGTCAGCTAATTCTTTATCCATGCCAGTACCTTGCCCTCTTAACTTGTTTAGCAGCCTCCTGTGTGACTCCTTGTTAAAGGCCTTCTAGAAATCCAAACGGATCATGTCCACTGGCTCTCTTTTGTCTTGTCTAACTTGCACACTTGCCTCCTTGAAGAATTATAACATAGCTGTCAGGCATGACCTCCCAAAGCCGTGCTGAATCAGTTCTATTTTACTAAGTACTTCCAGGTACTCTGTAATCTCATCATTAATAATGTAAAATCTTACCAATGACTGAGGTTAGGTTAATTTCCTGGCTTCTGCCTCCCTTCCTTCTTAAACAGTGGATAGCATTAGTCATTTTCCAATCCTTCCTGAGACCCCACCCTGACTCCAATGATTTCTGAAAGATCACTACCAATATCTCCATAATCTTGTCAGCTATCTCCTTCAGAACTCTGGGGTGCAGTCCATCTGGTCCAGGTGATATATCCACTTTCAGACCTTTTAGCTTCTCCAGCATCTTCTCCTTAATGCTGGCCACTGCATTCATTGCTGCCCCTGACTCTCTTGAAGTTTTGGTATGCTGCTGGTATCTACCACTGTGAAAACTGATGCAAAATATCTATCGCGTTCCTTCACCATTTCTTTGTGCCTCATGACTACTTCTCTAGCCAAAGTTTCTAGCAGTCCAATGTCCACTCTTGTGTCTCTCGTTTCTTTCATATAACACCAAAGAAAACTCTTGCAATCTTCTTATATAGCTAGCTTACTCTCATATTTCATCCTATCCTTGCTTATTATTTCAATTATTTTCTGCTGGTTTTTAAAGGCTTCCCAATCCTCTAACTTCCCACTAATCTTCACCACATGTTATGCTTTTTCTTTTACTTGAATGCTGTCCTTAGTATGCTTTTGTTTCTTTGGGGTGAATTTCTGCTGTGCCTCCCGAATTATTCCCAGAAACTCCTGCCATTGCTGCTCCACCGATTTCTCTGCTTGACTTCTCATCCAATCAGCTCTGGCCAGCTCCTTCCTCAGGTCTTAGGGGTTACTTTTACTCAGTTGTAATATAACAACATCTCAACAAGCTTCTCCCCCTTAAACTACAAGATCGATTCTCTCATTATGGTTACTGGCCCCTTTACCTTCATGTCTTTCTTACATGCCTTTTGTATCTCCTGATTTAACTTCTTTCCCACATCCTGACTAAGGAACGGCCTGGTGAAGTGTTTTTGCCCAAAATGTCAGCTCTCCTGCTCCTTGGATGCTGCCTGACTCCCTATGATTTTCCGTCGTCATATTTTTCGACTGACTCTCCAGCATCTGCAGTCCTCACTTTCTTCTAGAAGATTATTTTGTTTAAGTCAAATAAGTTGACTCATTAATGTTGAGAAACATGCTTTATTTTATATTATTATGTAAAGATGAGTTGGACTAATTAAGAGCCCATACCCAACTGAGATTCCGCATAGTTTTGTGCAGAGGGTGCTGCGTACTGTATATTCAATGAGCTGCCAGTGGAAGTGGTGAAGGTGAGTACAATTACAACATTTAAACAACATTTGGACAGGTACATGGTTAGGGAAGGTTTAGAAGCATATGGGCCAAATGCAGGGAAATAGGACGAGGTCAGTTTAGGAAACCTGGTCGGCATAGTTGCATTGGATCAAAGAGCCTGTTTCTGTGCTATATGACTCTATAACACCTTCAGGAGGGCAGTTAAGGATTAGCAATAAATGCTGGTCAAGCTAGTGATGCCCGCATCCGAGTAACTGAAAATGAAATTACCCAAGAAAACCTAGCATCCTCCCTCCTGCCCTCATTTTGGGCACTCCATCATCCTGCTGGGGCCAACCTGACAGCTCCAGTGAGCCCCATCCACACTCACCTCCATCTGATGTTTATTTTATTGTGGCTGAGTTCAGTGCAAAGGGAGATGGAGATGCTTTAATCAAGGTTTATGCAAGAAGTATACTCTCTAGAATGAGAGGAAAGGGAGAGAAGAGGGACCATTCAAGTAGAATGAGGAAATACGAATGTAGTTATGGTAGGGGACCGTATTATTAGGGTGATAGATATCACTTTCTGCAGCTGTGAGCAGGAATCCTGAAAGCTGCCTGTTTGATGCCGGGGTTAAGGACATGTCCTCACGACTGGAGAAGAACTTGGAGGGGAGAAGGGAAGGGATCCTGTAGTTGCAATACACATTGGCACCAATGAAATTGGCAGGGCCAGAAAGGAGATTTGGCTGAAAGGTTTTGAATAGTTAGATTAGATTAGATTACTTACAGTGTGGAAACAGGCCCTTCGGCCCAACAAGTCCACA
>NC_057714.1:63356782-63509860 GCF_004010195.1 Chiloscyllium plagiosum
AACCCGGGTCTCTGGCGCTGTGAGGCAGCAGTGCTAACCACTGTGCCACTGTGCCGCCCACGGTGCTAGGTTAAAATGCAGAAGCTCCAAGGCAATATTCGCAGGATTGCTCCTTGAGTCATAGGGAAACTGGCATCAGATAAATAATATCAAGGAGTTAAATATGTGACTTAAAGATTGGTGTGGGCAGAATGGGGTTCCGTTCGTGGGGAACTGGCACTAGTACTAGGGTAGAAGGGAGCTGTTCTAATGGGAGGGGCTTCACTTGAACTATGCTGGGAGCAGTGACCTAGTAAATCAAATAACCAGGACTGCGGCGATATCCATAAACTAACTGTATATCTGTGTGTGTGTAAATACTGGCTTACAAAGGAAGATGATATGGCATTACACGGAAACTTTTTGGAGAGTGGAACAGAATATACAAACAAAGAAAAAAAGCAATAGTGAACAGGGTCAAAATGAGATTCTAAAGGGTTAATTTGTTCTGCTGCTTGCAAGAAATTGGATATCCCAAGGGTAGGGTGGTATGCATTACAGGTAGAACGTAAGGAACTTACATTCCCATCTCTTGCCATTAAGAACCATTTGCATGGTCATTTCCTAGTTATTCCGAGTAAAGGAATTACATTATCGTCCCCTATTCAGAATCAATAAGAACATTGCAATTAAAGTTCTGACTACTCCCTGCAGTTAAAAAAATGATTCACAACAGATCTGGCCATTAAGGGATGATTTACATTACATTGTTTCTGGAAATGATGTGATCTCTACATTGTGTTGAGTGGTATGTGACTGTGCTGGAATGGCTGGGGGTCATCTTATGGGCGTTACTGACTGTAATGTGAAACTCTTGTACCATACAAAGGAAGGATTGTTTCATTTGTTCAAGGAAATCTTTGACATGGCTCCACCAGCCCTGCGAAGTGTCTTAAGGGTTCCTTCAGAAAGCTTGTACTTGTTTCATAAAATTTTGGTTGTTCACAGAAGTTGGCGTGTTGCAGTTACATCAAGTGTGTAAGAATCTCAAGAAAAAGAACTTAACAAAAAGGCAAAAAGATATAAACAGACAAAATTAATGGCTTCACGTCAGCTCTGATAAAGAGTCATCTAGACTCCTAATATTAGCTTGCTGTCTGACCCACAGTGATTCCAACCTCTGCAATAATTTGCTCCTACCTGTTTGCAAAATTAATGGCTCTTTACTATAATATGTGTAGTGTTTGGAACAAAATAAATAAATTAATAGCACAAATACAAGTTAACAGGTATGATCTTATCGCCATACAGAGACATGATTGCATTTTGCAGTCACAATAGAGGTGTTAAGTGATTAGATTAGATTACTTACAGTGTGGAAACAGGCCCTTCGGCCCAACAAGTCCACACCAACCTGCCGAAGCGTAATCCACCCATTCCCCTACAATCACCCCTTTACCTAACACTACGGGCAATTTAGCTAAATTCACCTGACCTGCACATCTTTGGACTGTGGGAGGAAACCAGAGCACCCGGAGGAAACCCACGCCGACACGGGGAGAATGTGCAAACTCCACACAGTCAGTCGCCTGAGTCGGGAATTGAACCCAGGTCTCTGGCGCTGTGAGGCAGCAGTGCTAACCACTGTACCACCGTGCCGCCCACCGTATTAATTAAATGGAGAAAGATCGCAGAAAGTTATAAAACAGATAGACTGGGCAGTCCTCACTCATGAATTGCAAAGAACTAGCATTTAAGTTCAGAGGGTATTGGGAAGGCAAATTTAACATTGGCTTATATTTCAAAGGGAATATAATATAAAAGTAGGTAGGCTTTGCTAAAACTATACAAGGCACTAGTTAGACTACTACATATAGATAAGTGTGAAGTCTTGGATTTTGGAAAGTCAAATCAAAGTAGGAGTTTCATGGTGAATGGTAGGGCCTTAAGGAGTGTAGTGGAAAAGAGGGATCTTGGAGTTCAGGTTCACAGTTCTCTGAAAGTGGAATCACAAGTAGATAGGGCAGTGAAGGCAGCTTTTGGCATACGGCCTTCATCAGTCAGGGCATTGAGTATAGAAGTTGACAAGATACGTTGCAGTTAGACAGGACGTTAGTGAGGCCGCACTTGGAGTATTTTGTTCAGTTTTGGTCAGCTTGTTATAGGAAGGGTGTTAGTAAACTGGAAAGAGTGCAGAAGAAATTTACAAGGATGTTGCCTGGACTCCATGGCTTGAGTTATACGGAGAGGTTGGACAAGCTCAGACGATTTTCTTTAGAATGTAGGAGACTGAGGGGCTCCTAATAGAGGTGTATAAGATCATGAGAGGCATACATAGGGTGAATGCACTCAGTCTTTTTCAAGGACTAGAGGGCACCAGTTTAAGGTGAGAGGGAAAAGAATAAAAGGGAACCTGAGGGGCAACTTTTTTTTTTACACAGAGGGTGGTATGCATAAGGAATGAGCTGCCAGCGGAAGTGGTTGAGGCAGGTCGATCAACAACATTTAAAAGGCATTTGGACAAATACATAGATCGGAAAGGTTTAGAAGGATATGGGCCAAGTGCAGGGAAATGGGGTTAGCGTGGGTGAACATATTGGTTGACATGGACTAGTTTGAGCCAAAAGAACTGTCTCATGTTCCAGGTTTCTATGACTCTACAACTAGAATACTGTGAACAGTTTTGGGCTCCTTATCTAGGCAAGATATAGTGGAATTGTAAGTCCAGAGAAATTTCACTTGGCTGATAGCAATTACGGAGGGGTTGCTTTTTGGCAAGTGGATGAGCAAGTTGGGCTGTACTCACTTGAATTTAGAAGAATTAAAGGTGACATTATTGAAATCAACAATATTTTTAGGGGACTTGACAGGGTGGATGTGGAAAGGTGACGTTCCCTTGTGAGAGAATCCAGCACCAGGGAACACAATGTCAGAGCAAGGGACTGTCCGGTCAGAACAGAGATGAGGAGGAATTTCTTCTCCGAGGATAGTTAATCTGTGGAATTCTTTACCTCAGAGGACTGTTGAGGCTGTGTCATTAAGTTCATTCAAGGTTAGGAGAGACAGATTTTTAATCTGTAAGGGAATCAAAGGTTAAAGGAAAAAGGCAGGAAAGAAGAGTTGAGGATTATCGGATTAGCCACGATCTCATTGAATAGTGGAGCAAGTTTGATGGGCTGAGTGGCCTACTTTGCTTCTCGGTCTTATGGTTCTATGGCTGTAGCAGCCCCCTAGCAGCGGTGACAGAGCTCAGTGGCTGGTAGATTCTAAAGGCAGGGCATCCTGCCTTAGTGGATCAGAAATCACAAGCCACAGGCAATTAACTATGTGTGACTGTAAAATCAGAGCCAATTAACCATGTATGACTGTAAAACCAGGGCCAATTCAGGCTGGATTTCATCTGACTTTCCAGCTGTCGATCACCACCCTGAGAGAGTCAGGTCCTTGATTTGTGCTAATGTTAATCAGCACATTATTTTCTCCATGTAAATGGTACACTTGGAGCCATTTTAATGTGCCCTTTTGGAATTATGAAATGTGTCATAATGCATTCAGTACAAATATCTCTTCATCAACAATGGGCACACGTGAAACTTGAATTAATGGTAACTTTTGAGCATATCTGTGTAAATGCTGTAATAAGGATACACATGTCCATACACATGGAGAAAACTGATGGTAAAACTTTCAAATAACCGTTCGTTCCGCACCTTTACGGCAAAATTTTACTTACTTTTGTGCACATTTCTTCATCTACACACATAGCGCTGTAACTGCACTCTTTTAAGGAAGATATTCTTGCATACAGACTTATAACAATAAAAGGGAAAACATGCATGCTCCAGATTCAATTTGTCAGTTAAGCATGCAAACAATCACAGCAAGGCAGACAGTTTCATGAAATTGATTAACTATTTGAACGATATTGCCCCACAGTGGCGAGAACCTGACAATGGATCACAGTAGCTAGAAATGAATATGATATCAAGGCAACAAGGAAACAAATCAAAACAATGCTTCAACGAGCACAAGCAAATGCCACTACAACAGCTGACTAAAAAAGCAAGTTACTACAGTGAATGTTACCTGGGAGCTCAGTAATTGTCTCGACATGGATACAAGCCTTAGCATCATCTCCTGTAACTACCTGTCCTAGTAAATAAAAAAAGTTATTTGCATAGGCAGGACTAATTGTTTTATGCCACTACGTTTTGCCCTTTTTAAAAAAATGTACTTTGATTCTTGTATAATAAATTCAAAGGGAATAAAATCTGAAGCTGCTTTTGTTAAAGTGCAGAACACTAATAATCTACAATAAGTAAATAAATCTAAGCAACATATCAACTACCTATGAGAAAAACATGAAACATATTAGTTTAGCAAGCTTTTGATTTTCTTCTTGTATTCTTGGTGAGCTTCAACAGTGTCTCTCTGTAGGGACAACAAATTTGAACCCAGTCCAGTCTTGAAATGAGTCACACACAAGTATACTTTTCTAGAAGGGAAAGCTAGTGTGATCAGGGATGAGAACTGTATTAGCTACTCTAATCAAAACTTAGTCAGCCCAAGAATGGTTCCCCTCCAATTCTATATAAATTGAGATAATCTAACTTGAGAGTTCAGGGATCAAACCTCACTATTTTGGTCTGCATAGTATATCATATTATAGCTGACCTGTTGCTATTAAGTCACTGCAGGTCATTCTGAAGGCTGTAAGGAGAACAGCAAGAGGTTGTGAACCATGACATAGTATCAATACGTAGGTAAAAAGACGAATGCGGTCCCACAGCAGAATATTGTGAACAAGGAAATAAATTGGAAATATAAAAAAAGTAGGCCTTGGAAGTTGGTCATTTCAGGATTATTTTCATCATCATGAGCAAGTGAGATGAGGAATAGGAGAACAGACCAAATGAATGTGTGGCTGGTGGGATGGTGCAGGAGGCAGGGATTGAGACTTTTGAGGCATCAGGACCAATGGGGAAGATGCACAAGCTGGACAGGTCGCACCCCAACAGCATCAGAACCAATTTCTTCAGAGAGGCATTCACTGGGACAGTGGAGGAGGTTAAAGTAGAATGACCGAGGAATGGGAATCTCAACAGACAAACACAAATGAGGGAAATAAAGATGAAAATGAAAGATAATTAGAAAGCAGAAGAGGAATCAAGGGCTAACAGGAAATTGAGCTGGAGTACCAAACAAATGTGTAAAAATACTAAAAAGGACGGTCTAAAAGGTACTATGTCTGAATGCAAGGAGCACTGGTGATAAAATAGGTGAATGAATAGCATAACGATAGGGTATAATATGATTGCAATTAAAGTGGCATGGCCGCACGGTGCTCAAGGCTGGGAAGTGAACATCCAATGGTATTTGGGATGGTATTGTCAATAGATGATTAGATTAGTTCTTGGGTGGAGCTAAGATGCAACAGGGAGCTACTTGCAACAGGGAGCAAACACTTGTGGGAGCTACCGAAAGGATACAAACAATAGTGCTGAAGTAGGTGATAGCATTAAATAGGAAATGTAAGGTGCAGCAAGGATGCTACAGTAATCATGAGTGATGTTAACTTATATATATATATAAACTGGGGAGAAAGTGAGGTCTGCAGATGCTGGAGATCAGAGATGGAAATGTGTTGCTGCGCTTTTCCAGCAACACATTTCCATCTCTATATATATAAACTGGACAAACCATGTTAACAATAAAACTGGATGAATTTCTAGAGTGTGTACAATGTGGATTTTTAGACCAGTACATTGAAAAACTACTTGGGGGCAGCTATCCTACACTTGGTTTTGTGCAATGAGAAGGAGTTAATTATTAATCTTGTTGAGAGAGAACCTCTGGAAAAAAGCAGTCTCAACATGATAAAATTCTTCATGGGAATATAAAGTGAAGTAGTTCAGAACTAGTGTCCTGAATCTGAAGAAAGGAAACTATCCAAGTATGAAGAGCGAGTTGGCTGCAATCAACTGGGTAACTTGAATGAAGTTTTGCATGCACTGCAGTTATGTACTCCCTTTAGCGAAAGAACACAACAGGAAAAGTGACCTAACCATGGACAATAAAAGAAATTAAGTATGGAATTAGATCCAATGAGAAGTCATAGAAAGTTGCTGCAAAACAAACTTTAAGCCCCTGGACTGGGAGCAGTTTAAATTTCAGCATAGAAGACCAAGAGGGGGAAAGAAAGAGTGTGAGAGTAAACTTCCAAGGAACATAAAAGTGAAATGCAAGAGAAAAAAGGCTAGTGAAAACAAATGTAAGCCCCTGACAGAGAAGGGAGAATTGATAATGATGAACAAGGAAATAGTAAAGAAATTAAACTACTACCTTCATTCTGTCTTCTCAGACAACATAAAATCTTCTCAGAAATGCGAAGGAAGAAAGGATCATTTGGGAAGGAAGAATTGATGGAAATTTGTATTAGTTAGAAAAAGTAAGGCTGGAGAAGTTAGTAGGTCTCTTAACCTACATTCGAGAGTATGAAATGAAATGGCCAAAGATACAGTGGATGCACTGATTGTCATCTTCCAAAATTATATAGATTCTGAAACATTACTAGCAGATTGGACAGCGTCAGTTTAGCTCAGTTAGCTGAAGGATTAGTTTTCCAAACAGTGTGATGCTCAAGTGTGGGCTCAAAAGTGTGAGGACTCTCCTCAACCTCTCCCCTTGCCTGAGGTATAGTGGCTTCCAGGTTAAATCACCTTGAGTTGTCTCTCTCTCTCATGAGAGAGGAGTCTTATGGTCTAGTAAGACTATGGTGACTTGAACCTGACCTTGAGAGGTAGACTGAATGATGGCATATGTAATCCCACTATTAACAAAAGAAGAAAGGGAGAAAACTGGGCATTAGAGCCTGCTTAGTCTAACATCAGTAGTCAGGAGAGTACTCGAGTCTATTACAAATGGTGTGAAAACAGAAGACAAAAAGAAGTGTTTTAGAGTGTCAACATGGAGGTAGGAGAGGGCAATTATGTAGGACAAACCTATAGAGTTTTATAAAGAAGTAACTAGTACAACAGATGAGGGAGAATGAGTGGATGCAGTGTAAATGTATTTGCGAAAAGCTTTTGATCAAGTTTCATTTTAAGAGACTGTTGAGTAAAATCAAAGCAGCTGAGATCGGTGGTAAAATACCAGAATAGCTTGGGGATGAGTTAACAGACCAAGAAACAGTAGGAATAATTGGGCTGTTTTTGGAGTGGAAGGCAGTGACAAGTGGGGTACTACAGGGTTTATATCATATAGTCACAATATATGTCAACTATTTGCATGATTGAATCAAGTGTAATATTTCCAAATTTGATGATGATGCAAAATTAGTTGGAAGTAAATGTGTTGAAGAGGATGTGAAGAGGCTTCAGGGAGATTTAGACAGGTTAAATAAGTGGGGGAAACAAAACATGGCAGATGCAATCTAACATGGATAAATATGAAGATGTCCACTTCAATAGGAAAACCCAAATGGCAGAGTATTACATACTTGATGTTAGATTAGGAGAGGTTGTTGTGCAAAGGAACCTGAGTGTCCCTGGACACCAATCATTGGAAGCAAGCATGCAGGTGCAGCCAGCAGTATGGAAGGCAAATGGTATTATGGCCTCCATTTAGAAAGGGTTTGAGTATAGGAGAAGAAAGTCTTACTGCAGCTGGATAGGGTCTAAGTAAGACTACAACTGGAGTACTGTGGGCAGTTTTCATCTCTTTGCCTTAGAAAAGATATACTTGCCATGGAAGCAGTGACTGTTCACAGACTGATTCTTAGGATAGTAGGTATGTCAAATGAGGAGAGACTGAGTAGACTAAGCCTGTATTTCATGGAATTTAAAAGTATGAGAGGGGATCTCATTGAAACTTTAAAAATTCTGATGGACTGGACTGGATACAGGGATGACATTTCCTCTGACTCGGGCTGTACAGATCAGGGAGTCACAGTTTCAGGATATGTGTTAGGCCATTTTGTACTAAGATGAGAAAAAAATTCTCCACTTCGAGGATGAGGAACCTGTGGAATTCTCTACCACACAGACTGTAAAACTGAAGTCACTGAATATATTTAAGAAAGAAAGATACATTTCTAGAAGCTTAAGATGTCAAGGGGTATGGAGAGAGAGCAGGAGTATAGCATTGAGATGGAGGATTAACTATGATGAATGGGGGTGCTGGCTTGAAGGGCCTACTCCTGCTCCTATTTTCTACCTTTCTATATTGAATGAGCAAGTAACCAACTGGACAACACATGGAAAGTTTATCATGTCAAGGTGAATCAAGGTTAACTAAGCCTGTATGACTTTCTGGTATACTTTGACTTTGTGCAGAAGATAGTTTGCTTAAAATGCCTACAGAATTGCTGATGAGCTGAAATTTATAAATCAAGATCGACTTAACAGTAACATGTTCTGAACTTCGATTAACTCCAAGCCAGCATTAATCGTTTGAGACTTTAGACATCAGGTGTAACATGCTATTTGACCTAAGTAAACATTACAAATTGATGCAAAACTGTCCTGAAATAATTTTGGCCGATACATTCCTCCAATAGTGATTGTTGCATAGCAATCTGATGTGGGAATACTCACTGATTGTCTTATCCCAATAGCAAGCAGCACATGCCTTTATCCAATTCTGTCAAATTAATTCAGACTATCAGCAAGTGGAGAAAGAAACCAAATTAACATTTCATCTGATGAAATATCACAGACCTGAAATATTAACTCTTGTTTCATTCTCCATGAATGCTGTTAGGCTTGCTCAATATTTACAGCATTCTCTATTTTTTATTTCAGATCTCTAGCATTCACAGTATATTACTTTTGCAACTCAGATAATTGTTGATTGTAACAGTTAAAGGATTGAGCTTTTAACTTGCTGAACTTTTGGAGTTCCAACATTAACTTTTAATACACTAATTACTAAGATCCAGCCTAGAAAAATGAGCTATTTTTAAAAAAATTCATGGGCATCACTGGTTGGCTAGCATTTATTGCCCTCAAGAAAGTAGTGGTGAGCTGCCTTCTTGAACTGCTGCAGTTCATGTGCTATCGGTAGACCCACAGTGCCCTTGAGGAAGGAGTATTAACATTGTCATTAATGCTAGCTATCCACTGGCAGCCATGTAAATTGCCATTCAAAGTGAGATGTAAAAATTCTATTTATATACTGCATTTGTCCACACTTTTCTTTCAGAGTAGCACAATCACCCATGAAATTCAGACAAATGGGCAGTGACTTAATATGATTTCATAGAAGTTACTATGAGGCTATATGACATGCATGATACAGTAGAAGGAACATCACTAGTAAAATCCAATTATCCTGGATATACCACCAACCTGCCTGTGTCCCAAATTACCAAGGGAACCTATATCAGAGACTTTTTTTGAGGAATATAAAATCAAACCAGGCTGAACCCCAGCAGATGTTGTTGCTATACCTCTCCAAATCTACAAAAAAATGTCATTTGAGATTATATGTAAAACTCTTTGAACAGTCCATTGTTCATCTAAGCTTAATAAGGCTTTCTTGGAAAAAAAGGTAGATTTGATTTGCTTAGATACAGAGTTCCTAAATTTGACTTAACTTTTAAGGAATTAGGATACATTTTTTAAAAAAATACTGATATCTCTGCTCCTGAGAGAAGCAATGAAAGCGATGGCCAAAGCTCAATGAACAAAATATGACAAACTTATGCCAATGGGTTTGTCTAGACAATTACTTGCAAATCCCAGAATCCCAATGAAATTGACACAAACATTTAAAATATTTTCTCAAATTTACCAGCAGCCGTTAGGTTAAACAAAAGGAATAAAACTTCACTGCATTTACTCCACTTCCTCTTCCATTTTCTTGCAAAAGGAGATGGAACAACTGCCCTTATACATCTTCCATTGGCATCATTCAGGGTCCCAACACACTTTAGTGACGAAATAGCGACTTTCTTGAGCTTCTTTCAATTTGTTTATTTTCGAGTCACAATGTGTGTCTCTTCTACATTGGGAGACTCAACCCAGGTGTTACCCAGAGCTTCCATTTGCCTGTCAGTTTAATTGTCCTAGTCCAAGTTTGACCTCTCTACTCAGCATGTTACACTGTCCTAATGAAATTCAATGAAATCTTGGGAAATAGAACTTCAGCTTTTATTTAGATGCTTCACAATCTTCCCAACATAACAGAGCCCAACTATTTCAGACCATAATTTTATATCACGAGCAAAGCTTTTTTTATCCAGTAATTTGCAACTCCTTCAGACGTGCCTTTTGCTCTGAAGAAAGGTTATTGAGCTGACATGCTGTCTTTGCTTCTCAACAAATACTGCTTGCCCTGCTGGATATTTCCAGAATTTTTTAGTTTTACTTGTATCTTGTTTCTGTTTATTGCTCTACTACAAATAAATATTTAGTATTATTCATTCTAGATAGTGTGGCGGTTATGTTACTCTGATTATGAATGAAAATCATGTGAATGGGAATTCAAATTCCAGCATGGAATCTTGAAATTTTAATTCTGCAAATTTATAAGAAGCCATTGGATTATTGCACAAACCCAACTACTTACTGATGCTTTTGAGTGAAGGAAATCTACAGGTGTACATATAAGTAATTGTTAACTGACTTAAAATAGTCTAACAAGTGACTCCGTTGCACTGAAAGCTCTGGCGCAGGTGGCACATTTTGAATGCAACCAGAAATATTCAATAATTGCCATTCATATCCACTTTTTAAAGGGATTTTATTTTTAAATCAGGGATGAGGAATTTGCAAAGTTTTAATGAACAAGCAATACATAAAATATACATTTGTCCTTCTATTGTGATTTTTAATTCTGAAGAGTTCAGAGGGAACAACTTGCCTGTATAGTTAAGATCATTGTTGTAATTACACAGCCAGGATAGGTTGCATATATGATTGCACAATACATTTTACACAAAATACCTATGACTTGTATTTTAAAAAGGAGGAACGGGTCAGAACCACCAGATATACTTATTACATTTACGATTATCAATATAATGAATACTTTAAATAATGGTTAATCTATCCTGAATTTTGAAATATATTTAATTTCAAGAAATTCAGTCAGGACCACCACCTTTAGTTTTAATTCACTCAGTCCACTGGATCCAATTTTTAACAAACTAATTCAACTAAGAACACTATGAGGAATTATATCAAGCATGAAAAAAACCATACTCCTCCAATCGTTCATACCCAAACACTGCAGCAAGTACAACATTGACAATATTCAATGCAATAAAATGCAACTCAAATTAATGATGACATGATCACCGTTACACGCATGGAACATTTTGAAGGAATTCAGTCATTCTTAACCCAAAAAGAAGTTACTTCTTGTTCAAAAATTTCCACAGGATCTGAATGATCTGAGTCACAGATTGCACCAGTTTTAGAAATTATTCTTAATGCAAAAACAGTGCCTTATTTCTTGCTGAACAGAAAAAGAACAGAATATCAGAAGCTGGCATTCTTACCACGAGTAATCTCATGACATCACTGTCAATCTGCTCCTGAGTGGGAATTTAATTTCTCATTATTAGCTGCCTGTTGCTATCATACAATTTCAAGCACGATTGCTCGAAAGCAGAAGGTGTTAGCTAAAAGACCCAATGAAAGCATTTTTAAAAATTCCCCGCCCTCATACCTCACCAGGGTTGAGAAGTATCTGCCCTACATTGCAAAAATAGTAAAGATAAAATGAGACAATAGGACCAACAATTTCAGGGGAATAAGTAATAAGACTGCAGGCTATGAGATAACATAATGGTGTTCCATACCCGCATTTTGTGATTATTCAACTTTAGGATCTCTCTAACCAATCTTTCACAAATCAAACTAGCTGATGAACTAAAGCCTCAAAGAAATGTATAATTTTGTATCACTACCCAAGTTAGTACAATACAACACACAATTTATATTTTGTAAACTTTTACCTTTGCTAAGCTGCACAGGCATGCTTTCAGACTTCATCATTCGTTGCTGTTGATGTTGTTGGGTGTGTTCTGCCAAAGCTTTGTGGGAGGATGGATGGGTTGGAGGATTGCTGCTGCAGTTCGTTCCAACTGGGAAACCACTGGTGCCACCAACTAAAATAGCTGGATTTATTAGTTTCCGTCCAAGGTTCATTAGGCTACTGGAAACTTTATTGATGTTGAGGGGAGCAACCTTTGCTCCAGTGCTGCTAAATGATTTGAAAAATTGAGAATGTTATGTACAAATTGCCATATTTAGTAAAAATATAGATATAAAATATATCTATACACCTTAATAGCACTGAAAATCAATTTGAAAATTACATGTTTGTAAATAAAAGGTATAAATTCAAATACATTCACAGCTTGCAAACACAAAATAACACTGAATAAAAGTACATCCTTGAAACATAGTTCAATTTAAGATAATTACACAAAGAACAAATCAGGATTGTGACAACAGTATCTTTGTGTGATGGCTGGAAACTTTTTAATCTGAATTTTTTGCTGAAGCAGAGCCAATGCATTCCCTTACAAGGGAACGAGATGATAGCTTAAGAATAATTATATTATATTGGAAATATAATATTAGGTGGAAAATATCATTAAGTTAAATAAAAATAATGCCTAACGATAAAGGGAAATGAATGACAAGGAAAGATACAAATGGCAAACCCTTTTCTTTGAAAATTATTTTTTCTCATATGTATTTGAGTTAACTGGTCTCAAGATAGCAGAAAGAAATTTGATCAAATTTGAAAGTCAAAGTTTATAGATTATAGTCAGGTCAGGTTTTAAAAACAAAATATTCTGAAACCCAAGCAGGAAGTCTGCTATTTTACAAAGTTCATGATTAATTAATGGGTAATAGGAAAGGATTCTCTTGGAAGGAGTGATCATGGTAACATATAACATTTAGTCACATGGTGAGAAATTCGGACCTGAAATTAACATCTTAAAATTAAAGAAGAGCAATTACAGAGTTAAAAATCACACAATACCAGGTTATAGTCCAACAGGTTTAATTGGAAGCACACTAGCTTTCGGAGCTACGCTCCTTCATCAAGTGATTGTGATGTATGACAATCACCTGATGAAGGAGCGTCGCTCCGAAAGCTAGTGTGCTTCCAATTAAACCTGTTGGACTATAACCTGGTGTTGTGTGATTTTTAACTTTGTACACCCCAGTCCAACACCGGTATCTCCGAATAATTACAGAGTTGCCATCATGGGATAGGGCAATAGGTTAAAATGCAAGATGACGGAGAAGCAGTGGCAGATATTTAAGCAGAAATATCAGAACAAAGATATATCTCATCGAGAAAGAAAGACTATGACAAAGTTGCACAATTTGTGCCTATAGAAGTATTTAAGGATGGTAGCAAATTGAAAAAAAGTGTACAATGTTTCAATGATTAAATGGCAAGCCAAAAACTGGAATTTTTCTGTTAAGAAACCAGCAAAAGGTGTCAAAAACAATCGAGGAAGAAAAAATAAAGTATGAACATTAAAGTGCATGAAATAGGAAGTATAAACTTCTCCAACTACATAAAAAGGGTTAGTTCTTTAGAGGATGAGACTGGGGGATTAATAATGGCAAGCAAAGAAATTGCAGCAGTTTTGAACAAGTATTTTGTATCAATCTTCATGGTAAAAGACACAAAGTATCTCAAGAATAGTAGAAAATTAAGAAGGAAAAGGCATGTATGAACTTAAATTAAATGCAATTACCACAGGGAACAGTATTTGGAGAATTTATGGGAATAAAGGCTGATGGGTTCCCTGGCCCCGATGGCTTATATCCTCGGTATTAAAGCAAGTGGCTGTCGTGATATAGGGTGCATCAGTTGCAATCTTCCAAAATGATCTGTATTCTGGAAAGGTATTGGTAGATTGGCAAAATTCAAATTTAACACCTCTATTCAACAAAGTAGGAAACAATAAGCACAAACTATAGGCCAGTTAGCCTCGCATCTATTATTGGGAAAATGCTAGAAGCCTTTAAGAAGTTAGTAGCAGGACATTTAGAAAATCAATACAAAAACTCAGTAGAATCAACATGATTTCCTGAAAGGGAAACAATGTTTCACAAAGTTATCTGAGTTCTTTGAGGACATAAGTGAGAAAAATAAAGGGAAAACAACAGATGTAGAGTATTTGGATTTTACAAAGTTATCCAACAGATTACCTAACAAATTAAAGTGAATATATTAGCATGGATAGAGAATGGGGTAAGTAACAGGAAACAGGGGGTTGAAATAAATGGGTCATTTTCAGGTTGACAAACTGTAATTAGCAGTTTCACACAGGTTAATGCAGGGAATTACTTCATTATATTATAACTCAGATGAAGGGAGCTGGTGTATTATAGCCAAATTTCCTGATATTACAATGATGATAGAAATACAAATTTGAGAGGATGATACAAAATGTATATAAAGGAATGTAGACTGGTGAATTAAGCAGGCAAAAACATTGGAAAAATGCGATTCTGCCCACTTTGACAGGGAGAATAGCGAAGAAGAATTCTATTAAAATGGGGATAGACTGTAGAGTGAGCAAATGAATCACAGAATAATGGCATGCAGACATAGTAAATAATTAAGAAGGAGAATATAGACTTTTATTGCATTGGGGAAATTTTGTTTCAGTTGTACATAGTATTGAGAAAACCAGACATGTGGTACTACATATAGTCTGAGAATCCTTAGTATATACGGAATATACTTGCATTGACAAAACGTTCAGAGACGATACACTAGGCTGAATCCTGGAATTAAGGTGTTGTCGTATGAGGAAATACTGAGCAAGTTGAGCCTATACTCCTGGTGATTTTAAAGAAGAAGAAAGGAGGTGATCGTACTGAAACATGCAAGATTCTGAGTGATATTGACAGGCTAAATGTTAATAGGGTGGTTTCCCTCATGAAGAAATCTAGAACGGAGAAGCAGAGTTTCAAAATACACATCGCCCACTTAAGACAGAGATAAGCAGGCAATTTCTTCTTCTCAGTGAGTTGTCAATCTTTGGAATTTTCTGTCCTGGAGAATAGTGTACTTTGAAAGTAGCGCCAGCAAAAAGGAAATTAAGTTACAGAAGCTATGGCACCAGAGACAAGGAAAAGCTGGAGAAGAAAGCAATCAGCATACAGCTGAAAGCACAGAGTAAAAGCAGACTCAGGAGAAGGTACACAGAGTTCCTGTCAAGGGAAGTCAGTAAGGTTCATTTTGAAATGGTCAGTTTTCTATTGAGTAGTAAGAAGAAAAAGATTCTTGGGGAAGTGATGTATGAGCAAACTAAAAAGAACAAAATATTAAAAGCAGTATGAATACTTTAGACATTTTCAACAGAGGCCCAGATTGTAAACCAGATAATGTTGATTGCTTGGCTAGAAAGGAACTCTGGAAAGTTACGGTGTCAGAGTATGGCCTGACCCAAAAGAGTGAACATTTATAGGCTTTATCAGTGCCAACTATATCTGAGGACTTTGAACAGAAGCTTATGGTACTAGAGAATGTTACCCGAGGGCCAATTCAGTTAAGTGAAAAAGTGAAAAACAAGTCCAAAAATATTGGACTTAAATTTGTTTGCATATGGGAGTAAGGGAGAGGTGGGTGCTTGTGGTTTGTTAGATAGATCTTTATTATATTGGCTATTTAAAGTGCTATATGCAATGTCATTTGAACTCTCTGTTGCTTGTTAATTCATGTTAAATGTTACAAAAAGTAAAAAGTGAAATTTTGTTGGCAACTTCTTCATTTAGTAAATTTGGTTGATTTGATATTCCCTGCAAGGATTGTAACACTGTGAACAAATACAGTAAACTAACTACAGGTTCTATTAGCTACTGAGAAAGCAAATGGTAGCCTTGTCTTCAAGAAGTTTACAGTATAACTAAAAATGTTTGCCGCAATTATGCAGGGCTTTGGTGAGATCACATCTGAAATTTTGTATACAATTTTGATTTGCTTATGTAAAGAAGCATTGCTTTAGGGTGGGTGCAATGAATATTTACTAGATGGAATCCTGGGAGAAGGCGGCTGTCTGATAAGGGGTGATGAAATAGAACGTGTCTATCTTCTCTGGAGTTTACAAGAATTCGAGAAAGTCTGATGGAAATACATAAAGCTTGACAATATGGATGCTGACAGAGTATTTCCCTGGCTGGAGAGTTTAGGATTGGTGTTCCATCCAAGAGTTGTGGGTGCTCAGTTAAATATATTCATGGCAAAAATCAACATATTCTTAGAGGGAGAAAGGGAAGTTCATGTACAAGTTCAGCTATAATCTCATTTCATGGAAAAAACAGACCACAAGGGCATAAATCTTAATCCTATTTTTTTTAAGAAAGGACTGACACACTTAATCATGATATTCAAAGTGCATTAAAAAAAACTTGGTACACATAACAAGAGTAACAATATATTTAAATCCTACCGTGTCTTATTCACAATTTCTGCACCACGTGTCCTGTAATAATCTAGATTCTGTTGGAACTGGTAATTCATAGGTCTTGGATTGTTCTGGGAAGGAATAAAGTTTGAGTCAAATTTACAAGCTTTGCAAAAAATACTGTACATTACCTTATCTTGTAAAATTAATTCCAAAGTTTGTCAACTGAGTACCAATGACAGTACTTTAAATTTTGTATCAATCTCATTAGGTCAAAGCTACTTGGATTATAAAATTGTCAATGCTTTAAGAAACCTGCATGAAATCTCACAGCATATTTGGTTGAACACATTCTATATCATCAAGTATTTCATAGTTAACTGTATTATTCACTTGAGGCCTGGAATTTCCACATAATTTCCATCTTTGATTTTTGTTGCCTTTCCTGTCCTATCTCTGCAACCTCCTTCAATGCCATAACCCTCAGGTATACATGCCATCCTCTAATTCTGTCCTGTTGTTGCATTCCCAATCATATTTGTTCAGCCACTGGTTTCTCTGCCTTCAGTTGTGGAGGTCCCAGCCGCTGGAAAACCCCCTGACACGTCTCCACACCATCACACTGTCCTTCTTTTGGTCATTTTTCAAACCTTGTGAATAATTTACAAAAAGGAAGAGCTGACTGGATTGAAGCATCCAGGATCCTGAGTGGGCTTGATGCAATGGATGTAAAATAAATTTTTCCTTTCAAGGAAGAATCTAGAAATAGGGGTTCAAAAGTAAAAAAATCACCATTTAAGACAGAGATGAGAAAAAATTAGGCCACATTTGGAATATTGTTTGCAATTCTGGTCTCCTTCTTATTGGAAGGATGTTGTGAAATTTGAAAGAGTTCAGAAAAGATTTACAAGGATGTTGACAGGTTTGGGGGATTTGAGCGATAGGAAGAGGCAGAATAGGCCGGGGCTGTTTTCCCTGCAGCGTCGGAGGCTGAGAGGTGACCTTACAGGTTGATGAAATTATGAGGGTCATGGATAGGATAAATAGACAAGGTATTTTCCCTGGGGATGGAGAGTCCAGAACTAGAGGGCAGAGGTTTAGGATGAGAGGGGAAAGATCTAAAGTGGGCCTTAAGGGACTACTTTCTCTTACAGAGGGTGATGAGTATATAGAATGAGCTGCCAGAGGAAGTGGTGGAGGCTAGTACAATTACAATATTTAAAAGACATTTGGATGGGTATATCAAAAGGAAGGGTTTAGAGTGATATGGGTCAGGTGCTGGCAAATGGGACGGGGTTAAATTTAGGATAGCTGGTCAGCATGGGCAAGCTGAACCAAAGGGTCTGTTTCCGTGCTGTACATCTCTATGACTCTCACTGTCAAGAGTTGTTGGAATGCTCTTCATGAAGAGGTGGTGAAAGCAGAGTCTTTGAATACTTCTATGGCAGATGTAGATAAATGTTTGGCAAGAAAGGGAGTGAGGGGTTGTGGAGGAATTCTGGAGTTTAGTTAAGAGTATAGGTGAGAACGGCCAAAGAGCCTACTCCTCCTTGTAATTCATACGCTTGATTGGTCATGTCACCCAACAGCTATTGTAAGAGGTTTGGTGTCATTCTTTGCTTTATAATGCCACCCTGCAATGCCATGGGACATTTTGTTCTGTTAAAGATGGTATATAAAAAAGCTGTTGATATGAGATTATGGAATTTTAAGCACAGTGAATTGCTACTGCCTTATCACCTCATAACATTTGACTTGATAATGTTTTAAGCTGGTTCAACTGTTTACTTGAAACAGCTCCAGCCCATAAAACTGGTCCTGGCTCCAGGTTTGTATGATAAGTTTCTGCCACCAGTACTTATTCAGGACTTAGGAGGTTCATCACATTTTCTCAGATTCAGTAACATGCATCAACTCAAGGATGACAAGGTTAACTTATTCTGTTGCAATTGCTTCAAAAGTCAATCAGTCAAACTGATCAGAGTACATAAGACCCATTACTGGTAGTGAAATCAAGCAGTGTGTCTTGATCTGTAATTAGTTAAGTGAAGACAACAGTAACCAATGGTCAACTGAAGCCTATTAAAAGAAAGATTAAGAACATTAAATCAATCTGTTGAAGAATGGCTAATTTCTTGGCAAACCCATGCCTCTTTGAAAGAATGCCATTCCAGTCGCAATCAATAATGATTGATTACAATACTTGACTATGCAGATTCCAGAGAGATTTTACAGTTGGATTTATTGTTGGTAGCTTTGTACGTAAACTGCAGCATAACTTTGCTTTGGCAAAAATCAGAGCATTCTGCTGAATTTGCTCCTGGAAGAAACTCTATGTCATAATGTCTAGAATAGAGTGGTCACTACAATATCTTTCACGTTTTCTGTTGAAGTTTCCTCTCAAAAAACAATTGTGATGTATGTAGACATTTGAACACAACTTAATACATGCAAATGTTGTCGGGTTTAAGTTTTCCTGGAGATGCTTGCTTGACCTTCAATTTCTTTCTCATCAGAATGTTTCTTTTCGAGACAGTTACCACTGCTGAGAAAGACAAGCAAACATTTGCAATAGTAGGTCCTTGTGATGCAAGTGCATGTATTCTGACGTGTAGAACAATTTATTTCTGAAACTAATTACAAGTTGAAATTATTTTAGGGGCAGAGGAATTTCTTTTATTAGTCTTCCATGTAGTTGTTGGTGCGACTGGTTGGGCCAGTATTAAATGCACACCCCTAATTACCCTTGAGAAGGTGATAGTGAGCTGCCTTCTTGAACTGCTGCAGTCAATGTAAGGTAGATATACCTACAGAACTGTAAGAAAGGGAGTTCCAGAATCTTGATTAATGTTTTGATTTTGACAGCATCAGTTGTCCTACCCTTTCTCAATGATACAGGCCATGGTTTGGAATGTGCTGTTGAAGGAGCTTTTGTGAATTACTGCAGTGCTTCTTGTAGATGGTGCATACCACTGCCATATTCTGTGGTGGACAGAATGCCAACTGAGGTTTGTCCTGGATTATGTTGAGCTTGTTGGAGCTGCACTAAGCCAGGATAGGAGCAATTACTTCATCACACTCCTACATTGTGCATTTTTTTTTAAAAGCTTGTTCACAGGATGTGGATACTTCCGGCTAGAGCAGCATTTATTGACTGTCCCTAACTGCCCTGGAGAAGATGGTGATGAGCTGGCGTCCTAAATAGCTGCAGTCCATATGGTGTAGCCACTTTCACAGTGCAATTAAAGCGTGTGTTCCAGCATTTTGACCGAGCGACAGCGAAGAAACAATAATATAGTTCAAAGTCAGCATGGTGTGGTTTGGAGGGAAACTTGCAGGTGGTGGCACTCTCAAGCATTTGTACATGGTACATATCTTTATAATCCCAGCTGATATTATTTGACAGGTCAGATCGCAGATTGAAATCTGGATTGATACATTAACTTTTGATTTGTTTTGGTTTTAACAAAAATGTCTCTCACAGAAATATAAGCATGATTGCTAGAGATTTTGCTTCAACAATAAAACAGTATTTTATTAACAAAAGACATAATATTAAATTAAACCATTCTATCTACTTATCATCCAAATTTCAAGTTTTCAAACATACAGAAAAAAAGTATAATCCCATTAATCCCAGAACGCTGTTTTGTAAATTAAAACCAAAACAGCTTTTGTATAGCGCTCAAAACACATACCAGTATAAGACATAAATCACCACTTATACAATATTCACACCAGAATCTTTGTATCTAACACCTTGGTGGGTTTAAGACACTTGCCACTTCAATCTATAGACTAGACTATAGGTTGCTTCTTTCTGGGGCTATTGTTCATCTGAACTTAAATATACTGAGCTTTAAGGAATCTTGTCAGAGTTTTAGCACAACATTTGTGTCTGGGTCTAATACTAACTCTTCACTCTTAAGATAGGTCAGTATATCCTATTGGTCTATACAGCCATAGTAATCCACAGTCTACCTGGGACTGCTTTAAAACTCGTAGCAAATATAAAACCCTCTCTGCAAGCTATGGGTTTATCCCTGAGAGTGTTCTGGAGCTATATTAAACCTGGCAAATGTTGAGGTCCTCATTATCTAGCTTTTGGATCACAAAATAATCAGTGTGTACAAAAGCCTATTGAATCTAATACCATGCTTTAAGAACTTTTAAGATAAATCACCACAGCTGCAGAAATACTTACAACGAAATAATTAACTTCAGACACAGAAAATGCATAGGCTGCTAATTCAAAAAACAAAAATCCAAAATTACAATAAATTATATTAACAATGTAAATCTCAGTTTACATCAGAATACTGCTGTTACTCTTGTTAATGGTGAAGAAAATCAATGTTGCAGGGAGTGGATGTGGTGCCAAACAAGCCAATTGCTTTGTCCTGGATGGTGTGGACAATGAGTGTTCTTGTCATCCAGAAAAGTGGAGAGGATTCCATCACATTCAGGACTTGTACCTTGCAGATGGTAGATAGACTTTGGGGAGACAGGTGGTAAGTTACTCATTGCAGAACTCCTAGCCTTTGACTTGCTCTTGTAGCCATGGTATTTTTTTCATGATGGAAATTCATTGATGGTAATGCCATGGAATGCTAAAAGGAGATGTTTAGATTTTCTCATTGGAGATGGTCATTGTCTGACCCGTGTGTTACTTTCCACTTATCATTCCAAGACTGAACGTTACCCAGGTTATGCTGTATATCAACACGGACTGCTTCATATTTAAGGAGTTGGGAGTGTTGCTGAAAATTGTGCAAATATCAAGGACCAACTCCATTTCCGACCTGATGATAGAGGTAATTTATTGATGGAGCTGAAGATGGTTGGACCTAGGATTGCACTCTGAGGAACTACAGCAGAATTGTTATGGAAGTGAAATGACCAATCTCCAATAATCACAATCACCATCTTTGTGTCAGGTCTGATTCGAACCAGTGGAGATTTTTCCCTCTTATTCCTGTTGACTTCAGTTTTGCTAGGGCTTCCTGATGATACAGACTGGTAAATGTTTAGACCAAGGCTGTAATGTGGTCATGTACTGAATGACCTTTGTGCAATCTAAATTGAACATTAGAAAGCATGCTATTGCTGCCTAAGTGCTATTTGAAAGCACCATTGACATGCCCTCTACCATTTTGCTAATGGTCACGAGTAGACTGATGGGGTGGAAACTGGCCAGACAATACATACTTGGGTAGTTTTTGACATTGTTAGGAGTGCAGCTAGCTCTGCAGCACAAGTTTTCAGTATTATTGACAAAGCTGTTAGTTTTGGCTATACGCAGTGTTTGCTATATGCAGTGTTTGAAGTTATTTCTTGACATGGTGCACATTGGACCAAATTGGATGAACAAAGGCATAGACTTGGTACTTCTATGTAAATATAGCTGCAAATTCTTCAGCCTTTACTTTGGCACTGATATGCTGGGCTTCCCCTTTATTAAGGATGGGGGAATATTTGCTGGGTGTTCTGAGTTTTTCACTTGTCCACCACCATTCATGACTATAGGTGACAGGAATAACAGAATGCAGATCTGATCTATTGGCTGTAGAATCACTTATTATTGCCTATTGCATGTTAGTTATATAAGTAGTCCTGTCTTGTAGCTTTGTCATGCTGCTACCCTATTTTTAGGTATGCCTGCTTTTGCTTCTGGCATTCCCTTCACTGAAAGAGGCTGGAGTGAGGCGAAGAGATTAAGATTATTTTAAAAATTTGCAGGTGCTGGAAATCCAAAACACACAAAAGCAGATATTGCCACAGAAACTCAGCAGGTTTGGCAGCATTTAGAGTCATAGAGATGTGCAGCATGGAAACAGACCCTTCGGTCCAACTTGTCCATGCTGACCAATATCCCAATCTAATCTAGTCCCACCTGCAAGCACCCGGCCCATATCCCTCCAAACCCTTCCTATTCATATACTCATCCAGATGCCTTTAAAATGCTGTAATTAGGTGGGCTTGGATCGGCGCAACATCGAGGGCCAAAGGACCTGTACTGCGGTGTATTTTTCTATGTTCTAACGGTGGCAACATCCTTGTAAATCTTTTCTGAACCCTTTCAAGTTTCACAACATCCTTCCAATAGGAAGACCAGAATTGCATGCAATTTGTAGAAAGAAAATAGAGTTAATGTTTCCAGTCCACTGAATCTTCTTCAAGGGTTGCACAATGCCTACTCCAGCCAATACTGACCAAGTGGATGCATTCTGAATGGATTTTTAAGCATTCTTAATAGTTGACAGCAAGACCATAAGAAATAGGAAAAGGGATAGGTTGTTCAGCTCAGTGAGCCTGCTCTTCGATTCAACAGGCTTATGGCTGATCCGGCATTGCTCTCTGTGTGTGTGTCTCTCTCTCTCTCTCACACACTCACACTCTGTCTCTCGCACACACACTTGCAAATCCGACGTTGCTCCCGCTCACTTTCATATATTTCCCACAACTCTTAATTCTCTGACTCTTATCTATTTGAGAC
Organism: Chiloscyllium plagiosum; assembly: GCF_004010195.1. Classification (NCBI taxonomy): domain Eukaryota; kingdom Metazoa; phylum Chordata; class Chondrichthyes; order Orectolobiformes; family Hemiscylliidae; genus Chiloscyllium; species Chiloscyllium plagiosum. Next base: position 63,379,651 of record NC_057714.1, read on the forward strand.
TCTTATCTATCTCAGCTTTAAATATACACAAGCAGTCAGCCTTCTTTGGCAAGGAGTTCCAAAGACTCTCAACCCTCAGAAAAAAAAAATCCTGCTCATCTCAGTCTTAAATTGGTGTCCCTGTATTCTGAGACTATGCCCTCTGAACCTTGACTCTCCCATAAGGGGAGATATCCTCTCAGTTTTTACCCAGACATGCCCCTTAAGAATCTTCTCATTCTCCTAGATAGAGCTCAATCTGTTTAATCTGTGCTCATAAGAAAACTCTCCATACTTTCATCCTGGAGAACCTTTTTTGAACTGACTCTAATGAAATGATATCTTTCCTTAAATAACGGGACCAAAACTGCTCAGTACTCCTGATGTGGCCTCACCAGCACCTTACACAGTTGCAGTAAGACTTGCCTACTCTTATACTCTAACACTCCAACCCCCTTGAAATAAGGACCAACCTTCCATTAGCCTTCCTGATTACCTGCTGCACCTGTGAGTTAAGCTTCAAGTCACTTTGTGTTGCTGCTTTTTGCTGTTTCTCTCTATTTAAATAATATTCTTTTTTTTGTTCTCTCTTCCAAAATGATCATATTTACCCACATTATATTGCATTTGCCAACATTTTGCCCACTTACTTCATCTATCAATACCTTTCTGTAAACTATTTGTATCCCTCTTGCTGCTGACCTTTCCCCCAATTTTTATTGTTTGCAAATTGGCTACAGTACATTCACTTCCTTCCTCTTAGTCATTAATATATATTGTAAATAGTTGTGGTTGCAACACAGATTCCTGTGGAACCCCACTGGTCACAGGTCGCCAGTCTGAAAAGGATTCCTGCCCATTAGCCAATTATCTATCTATGCCAATGTATCACCTCCAACACTGTAGACTCTTATGTTATGACTTAACCTTTTGTGAGTTATTTTGTTGAATGCCTTTTGGAACTCCAAACAGAACTCATCTACTGGTTCTCCTATATCCACTCTGGCTGATGCTTCTGAAAATACGCTAATAAATTAGTCAAATCGATTTCCCTTTCATGAAGCCATGCTGACTCTGCTCGACTAGATTATGATTTTCCAAATGTTCAATTACTTTCTTAATAGATTGCAGTTCTTTTGTAATAATAGATAAAGAACAAAGAACAAAACCAAAGAAAATTTACAGCCCAAGAACAGGTCTTTCGGCCCTCTAAGCCTGAGCCAATCCAAATATACTGTCTAAACCTGTTGGTCAATTCCTAAGCATCTGTATCCCTCTGCTCCCCACCTACTCATGCATCTGTCCAGAAGCATCTTAAATGAATCTACCATGCCTGCCTCTACCACCTCTGCTGGCAACACGTTCCAGATGCCCACCACCCTCTGTGTGAAGTACTTGGCTGCGTGTATCCCCCTTAAACTTTCCACCTCTCACCTTGAAAGTGTGACCTCTCACTATGGAATCCTTCACTCTGGGGAAAAAGCTTGTCTCTATCCACCCTGTCTATACCCTTCATGATTTTGTAAACCTCAGTCAGGTCCCTCTTCAATCTCCTTTTTTCTAATGAAAATAAACCTAACTTACTCAACCTCTCTTCATAGCTAGCACCTTCCATACCAGGCAACATCCTCGTAAACCTTCTCTGCACCCTCTCCAAAGCATCCATATCCTTTTGGTAATGTAGTGACCAAAACTGTACATAGTATTCCAAATGGGGCCAAACCAACGTCCTGTACAATGTTAACATAACTTACTAGCTCTTATACTCAATACCCCGTCCAATGAAGGCACGTATACTATATGCCTTCTTGACCACTTTATCCACCTGCGCAGCAACCTTCAGGTACAATGGACCTGCACTCCCAGATCTCTCTGCTCGTCAACCTTTCCCAAGGATCTTCTGTTCATTGTGTAATTCGCTCTAGAATTAGTCTTGCCTAAATGCATTACCTCACATTTGTCTGGATTGAAAGCCATCTGCCACTTTTCCGCCCAACTCTCCAGTCTATCTATATCCTCCTGTATTCTTTGACAGTCCCTTATGCTTTCTGCTACTCCAATCTTCGCGTTATCTGCAAACTTGCTGATCATTTCTTTTGTTCACTAACAAATGTTGACTTCAGTTAGTGACTGATACCTCCTTCAACAAAGCTGTAATGCTTTAGGTAGAATTGCTGCCATTTACATTTTGATCAGGGATTTTGATCAGAATAAATTAATTGCTATAACATTGCACCTTATAAATGGTTCAGTGTCCACACTAGTCCAGATCATGAAATATTTTTGTTCTCCTTGCTGGAGCCACATTAGGGAGATTTAAACATCCTTAGATAAGCACATGGATGATTTTGGGATAGTGTAGGGGGATGAGCGGAGAATAGTTCACAGATCGGTGCAACATCGAGGGCTGAAGGGCCTGTTCTGCGCTGTATTGTTCTATGTTCTTGAGATTTTAATGACTTTTGGAAAATTACCACCAATGCATCTACTATCTCTGTAGCTATCTCTTTTAGGATCCTCGGATACAAGCCGTCACATGTCGCAGAATCCAACAGTGTGTTAACTCTCTGTGCTACCTAACCATAAATTATGATCCCAGCTGATGGTACTACTGGGCAAACAAAGTTACTTTGATTGATCATCTATTCAATTTTTATTTGTTTGTTAACATGGTGATTGGTCAAAACATATTCATAAGATTGTACAGGTTCTTTAACAGTAGAACATAAGCTTAATACACAAAAACAAACAACTCAAACTATATATTTACAGCTGGAAAGATCTTAATACTAAAATTAAAACAAAGTTACAACTTGTTTCCCACTTTGTTATTGAGACTGAAGTTCAGAGAAATTACAATTATATCTCAACTCTTGGCGCTTCTACTTAATTGACTCCTTTCTGGTTCTTCCCTACATACTTGTTGAGACGACTTGATTATTTCTTCCCATGCCTGTTGACATGAACTGAGGCCCGAAACCTTTCCAATTCCAATGATTTCAATCCAAACTCTCCAGGCCTGGAAGCTTCAAAGAGTAGACACTTCTGCTAGGCTGACTGGCTTTCCTTCAATTGAAGTTTAAAAAAATCTCCTACTAGAAAACAAACTAAAATTTCCTTCTAAACGTAACGCTGGTGTTATGAGGTCACTGCAGTCGAAAAGTTAATTTTATTTCTCTCTCCACAAATGCTGCCACACCTGCTGAGTTTCTCCATCAATTTCTGTTTTTGGTTCAAATCTGGTGTTTTCTGGACTGAACTGATAAAGTAATGGCCTTAAATGTGTTAACATTACCTATTATGAACCCAAAATTATAAAATCTTGTTCCACTGACACTCCAAGGACCTTCCCAAACCCTTGATGACAGTCATACCTTCTTGGAACTGGTAAATTTGGGTCACTTTTCTCAAGGACTTGTTGATTTCCAAATATAAATAGTCCATAGCACTAGCCTCTCATATTAAAAGAATCCAAATTCTACACGTTATTATAACATTGTAGACACATTTCATCATATAATAAACAAACAATAATTATGCAGCCAGAACTGAATAATCAAAAGAAAACACACAGAATTGTAGGTGCTGGAAATCAGAAACAAAAACAGAAAATGCCGGAGAAACTCAGCAGGTCTGGCAGCATCTGTGGAGAGAAATCAGAGTTAACTTTCAGGCCCAGTGCCCCTTTTTCAGAACTAAGTAATCAATCGGCTTAAATGCACACTGGCTTTGAGACTGGCATGTGGCTAACTTCAGATGTCAACCAAATCCTTCGTCAAATTACTAACTAGAAAGCTTAACCTTGTTTATCTTTATACTAATGTGGCCAGACTTGTTGAGTGTTTTCAGCATTCTAATTTTTGTCTCAGATATCCAGCTTTTGCAATATTTTGCTCCTGTAATTTTTAGACTGCCAGATATAAGTATGGAATACTACAAATTTTCCACTGAAACATAAATGAATGTATGAATAACTACAACTGCACAAATGTCTACTATCATACTCTTTCACAACGTGTTTTATGTCAATAGTTAAAACTAAATATTCTTAGATATACTTATGTAATATTTCCCATGAAAACAGTCGCCTGTCATTGCCACTAGGTGCCACTGTGGCCATATCCCGTCTTTTGAAAAATTCGGTCAGGGGATTTAGGCAGCTGGCAAATCTGATATTTATCAATATTATTCAACTCTAGTTGGCCCTCAAGCTGGTGCCGGTGAGTTTATTTTGTGAAATGCTATGGGGTCTATAGGGTGACAAATCCCTATAAAGTTCAGATAATTTCAAGATTTTAAGTCAACAATGTTGAAGAAATGGCTATATATTTCCAAGTTAGGTGACCTGAAGGGAAATTTGAAGATCATGATATTGTAATCTTGACTTGCTACAAGCACATTAATGGGTTTTACACACTATAATTGCAGGATGCCAAAGGTTGTGTGAGTGAATTCCAATGGAAACATTCTGCTGCTTCTATTGATGAGGATTTAAGACGTATTGAAGGTTGTTACAAAGTTAGACAACCAGGTGACACAGGTTTAAGCTTATAAGATTAAAGGTTCAGAGATGGTTTTAGCTTTTGAGAGGGTTTTTGGAAGACACTTGGAGAATGGACAATCAAGTAGCAACTTACTTTTGGAAGTGATAATAGAACTGAAGCTTTTTTCTGGTCTCTTCTTTCAAATGTTCTAAAGTCAGGGATTGCTGTGTACACCAAGATAAGGAGGGAATAGGACCATTCGCCACAGCAGATTCGCCATCGACGATTAGCCACTGCCCTTTGTCCACCGTGGACGCTTAGCCACCGCCCATTGGCCACTGAAGACGATTTGCCACCGCAAGTAAGTCGTATATTTTGAATATTGGTGGTAGCGTTTACTTGGTTTAATAACCATTTACTTTTATTTCATTGATTTTTAAAAATTTAACAATATTAAAAATGTTAGAGAAGAAGCATACCTAAACTATATAAAATTGTTGTTATATTGGTTAAGGTAGCATTTGCGTTGTGTTGCTCTTGAATATGGTGAAAGAGATTGTTTGGAATACCTTAGAGGAATAGCGCACAACTATCAAATGAACTGAAATTTTCTTGTTTAATATTAATGTGAGATTTTACAGCCATAATAAAGATTTTTAAAATATATTTCCTTTTTCTGGTTAAAGTTTGTAACTCATTTTTATGTATAAACCAATAAAATGATATTTAGTTTACCTCTTTTTTATCAATATGTAGTATGGAGTTGTATAAATAAAGGGGACTGAGAAGTATGAAAGAACAGGTGGGAGGGAAAGCAATCAGTTTCTATATATATATTTAGAGTCATAGAGATGTACAGCATGGAAACAGACCCTTATCCATGCCCCTCATAATTTTGCAAACCTCTATAAGGTCACCCCTCAGTCTCCGATGCTCCAGGGAAAACAGCCCCAGCCTGTTCAGCCTCTCCCTATAGCTCAGATCCTTCAACCCTGGCAACATCCTTGTAAAACTTTCTGAACCCTTTCAAGTTTCAGTCTCCGGAGGTCAAACGATCGCTATGGAGAAACGCTGGTGGAGAACTGGCAGTGGCAGCAGCGGCGAATCTGCCATGGCGAATCATCACCAACTCAGATAAGGGAGGCCTAGCCTTGACATGACCTGTGCATAATAGAAAGATGAACTGATGGCCTGCAAATATACACACAAGTGGTTATTTTGTGAGAAGTTGAAGGAGGAATCATTTATGGAACCTGCCCTGAGGAAATTAAATGGATTGAATTGAATCTATGTTGACCTGCAATATATATATTTGAGGAAAGAAACAGACTTGGATATTGTCATTTTATGCTTTATATTTTTAATTTAATGAGTGCACATGTTAAAGTAACCTTGTTACTCTGACCTGGTAAAAAGCTGTAATTCTGAAAACAGTTTTTAAAAACAAGAAATGCACACTAATGCTTGCAAAATCTCACAGAACAAGAGACATGCGCAGCAAATAGATGGGAGTACATTGGCAAAACAAAGCATAGATTACAAAATAATATTCATACAACTGATATCTAGAATGGCAACATTAATTAACAAACCGACACATTTTGCTCTTCTGTCCTTGTCAAGCTCCAGTTGTGACCTATACTCCAGTTCAATTATTTCAAAATTTCTCCTTTTTAAAAAATCCTTCTTGATACATTCAAGACTATTTCCAACCTTTCACTGCATCGCAAAACAATTTTGGGTCTATATTATTGTGAATCCTGCTTCGAATCTTCCATTCCTTAGAGCAAAGCTTTCAGACGGCATAACTTCTTAAACTGTTTCAATCAACTCCTTTAACTTGGCCCAGTGTCAGTGTCTGAATCCCCTCCTCCTATCCCCTTGTAAAAAGATGTAATGATATTTCTCCTAAAAGTACTATAGAAAATATTAGTTGTTTAATCCTCCTTGAAAGTTGATTCCTGCTCATTTGAAATGTACAAATCCACAGCCTTTAAAGGCAAATTATTGAAATGGATATACCATTGCAACAATTAGACTTGAAATATTCACTCTCACATTTTTTAATATAGGTCTATACATGTTTACATGATCAATTACATTGCTTCTACTTTAGGAGTTATTTTAATATTATTTTATGGTAAAAATAGTGTCATTGACAGAGTCAAGTTTATTAAATTGTCAAATTGACAGAATTCAAATTGTCAAAGGCACTCCTAATTATGTCTTTCAAAATTTTTGCCTTTTTAAATACATTTGTCAAAGGAGACATGATGGTGAAGTTCAGCGTAAACTTCAGATAAAATTCATTCATGAAAATTATTGCAAAATTTTACATTTTGTCCTCGGTATGGGAAAATGCAAAATAGCCATTCCTCTCCCTTCTTATGGTGCCATTTGACTGTGTCCCACAATGTGGCGACTTTTGTTTCAGTGAATTCACTTTTAGTCAGATTGATAACAAAACTGCTCACAGTCCTGAAGGGTGACATCTGAAACTTCGATTTCTGAATCTCTTAATGCTGCATGGCTTGCTGTGTTCTTCCAGCCTCCTGCCTATCTACTTCATATAGCTGATCAAACAGTACTGTCAAATGTAAAAACGTTTTTCTAAAGTTTGGTTGAGCATACTAGACGTGGTCAATAATGACCACACAGTTACAAAGTCAGTCAATAACTAGCTTGGTTGATCATTGGAATACGATACATTTTTCATTCCAAATGGCATGACTTTGCATTGATGAAGTCCATCCGGTGTACAAAAGCTGGTACCTTTCAGATGTGTCAATGGAACTTACCAATATCCTCTTAGTAAGTCAATTTTGGGCATAATTTCTGTTTGCCTAGTTTTTTTCAGTATAGTCATTGTCACAGAGTCTTCCCCCAATCTTGATCCAGGATTGAAGTCCACTTTTGTTATTGCACTGACTCTGTGATGATAGTTTATAATCTTTGCAACCCATCACAAAAGGTGAACTCCAGCTACTGTGACTCAATTTAATAGTGTCATCATCAATCAAGAACTTAATCTCTTCTCTCACTTGAGACAATTTCTCTGGATTAAGTTTGTAAGGATGTTGTTTTATAGGTGATGCAACCCCTACAGTCACATCATGAAAATCCAAAGACCTTTATTTTTGTTCTGTTCATAGAAATTGATTAATAAGTTTTTTTAAAAAATGTAAGTCACTTTGACAGTTATCTGGATTATCAAAATATTTTGAAATCTAATCTTTCAACCATCTGTGGATCAACCAATCTGATTTCTGGAAATTCAAAACTTGATCCTCCAATTTCTCGTTCCTTCTCCAATTGTTCTGATATTTTTGTTCCTCCATATTTGTTTCATGACCATAAATGCATTTTACTTCTGCCTTTCTTCCTTGGCATAATTTCTCTTTACAAAATGAAACACTTGTTGATTTTTCTCTTCCCTCTGGAGTGGTCACTACATAACTTACATCTTTGAGTTTCCTTTCAATTTGATAAGGTAGAGCAAACACTGCCTCTAATGATGTCCCAGAGATAGGCTACTATCTTGGCTCCAGCAACAAAATTCTACTATTAGTCCTTTTATAGTTTTCATTATTTGTTGAGTATATACAAATTCTTTTTGGTCAACTTTCACACCTTGATTAGTGTTTGCCTGAATCCTGAGACATAAGTGACAAATTTAGTATCTGAGCTTTGGTATATCAATATTTCTTTAATTAATTTTAATAGTCTACTCATTTCAAATACATATATCAAATCAAAAGGACTGACTCTTGAAGACTAGTTAAGAATTTCCATGATTGAAGACAAGGGTATCTCAATCATTAAGACATTCTTGAGAATAAGCTCCAAGCTTGGTCTTCAAAGTCTGATGCTATCTTTCCAATGCACTTTGGAGGTTGTGGATGACAGGTCAGAATTTCTTTGAATATTTGTGACCCAAAATTTGAACCTGCTCTGACTCTGTTCCTTTGGGTAGTCCTTTTTAAAATAAAACTAACTTTCCCACTATCAGTCATGCTGTAATCTTTCAAAAAAAAAAGCACAGGTTCAGTAAACTTCATGGAAACGCCCATTATCATTAAAAGACATTTATTCCCACTCCTGGTTTTAGGGTCAGGGTCCTAAACAATACATTATATGGTTCTTCAAAAGCTGGTATTAGGATTAAAGGTTTACTTGATGGTGGGAGTTTCCTCATGACAAATGCCATACTGTTTACCATTTAGATGGAGAGGAATTTGTTAAGTGTGTACAAGAAAGTTTGTTGATTCAGTATGTGGATGTACCTATTAGAGAGGGTGAAAAACTTGGCCAACTCTTGGGAAATAAGGCAGGGCAGGTGACTGAGGTATCAGTGGGGGAGCACTTTGGGGTCAGTGACCATGACTCTATTAGTTTTAAAATAGTGACGGAAAAGGACAGATCAGATCTAAAAGTTGAAGTTCTAAATTGGAGGAGGACTAATTTGATGGTATTAGGCAAGGACTTTCAAAAGCTGAATGAGGACAGATGTTTGCAGGTAAATGGGCGACTGGAAAATGTGAAGCCTTCAAAGATGAGATGTCAAAAGTCCAGAGACAGTATATTCCTGTTAGGGTGAAAGGAAAGGCTGGTAGGTGTAGGAAATGCTGGATGACTAAAGAAATTGAGGGTTTGTTAAGAAAAAGAGTGGTGGTGAAGAGTTGCTTTTCAGACTGGAGGCCTGTGACCAGTGGTGTTCCACAAGGATCGGTACTGTGTCCACTGTTCTTCATCATTTATATAAATGATTTGGATGTGAAAATAGGATGTATAGTTAGTAAGTTTGCAGATGACACCCAAATTGGAGGTGTAGTGGACAGCGAAGGAGGTTACCTCAGAGTGCAACGGGACCTTGATCAGATGGACCAATAGGCTGAGGAGTGGCAGATAGGGCTTAATTTACATAAGCGTGAGATGCTGTATTTTGGAAAGGCAAATCTTCACAGGACTTATGCACTTAATGGTAAAGCCCTGGGGAGTGTTGCTGAACAAAGAGACCTTGCACTGTAGGTTGAAAGTAGACTTGCAGGTCAACAGGAGAGTGAAGACAGCTTTTGTTATGCTTGTCTTTTTTGGTCAGAGCACTGAGTGTAGGAGTTGGGAGGTCATGTTGCGGCTGTACAGGACTTTGGCTAGGCCACCTTGCCTAGCAAAATTGATGACAATTTTGCATGCAATTTTGGTTTTCTTCCTATTGTGAAATTTGAAAGGGTTCAGAAAAGGTTTACAAGGACGTTGCCAGGGCTGGAGGATTTGAGCTATATGGAGAGGCTGAATAGGCTGAGGCTGTTGTTCCTGGAGCATTGGAGGTTGAGGGGTGACCTTACAGAGGTTTATAAAATCATGAGGGGCATGGATAGGATAAATAGATAAGGTATTTTCTGTGGGATGGGTGAGTCCATAACTAGAGGGAAAAGGTTTAGGGTGAGAGGGAAAAGATATAAAATGGATCTAAGGGGCAACCTTTTCACGCAGAGGGTGGTGCGTGTATGGAATGAGTTGCCAGAGAGGAAGTGGTGGCGCCTGGTACAATTACAGCATTTAAAAGGCATCTGAATGGGTACGTACATAGGAAGGGTTTAGAGGGATATGATACAAGTACTGGAAAATGGGGCTAGATTAGGTTAGGATATTTGGTTGGCATGGACGAGTTGGACTGAAGGGTCAGTTTCTGTGCTGTACGTCTCAATGACTCTAAATGTGGCTTTATGTAATCCTGGCCATTAAAAATATTTTGGTATTTTAGGCTGTACCTTCCTAATACCTAAGTGACTGCAATTAGAATTTCATGAGCCACTTGCCAACTTTTATTATGAGACTTAAAGGAATGTTCACCTAATGGACCACTACCCATTCTTTATTGTCTTGTAATTCAGTGGTGTATATTTATTTTGTAGTTTGTGCTTCAAGTAGTGACACTGAGGTATTGTTTATGATTCAATTTCCCTAAAAAATTGGCAAAACAAGTCAGTCTTGTTCTCTTTACTTGCTTGTTTTTAAATTTAAATTTTTGAAAATGAATATCTGATAACAAATCATCGCCCTTTTTCATAGACTATTCTTCTTCCAATCCAATTTTATGGACTTGAGATTTCGTTCCACATGTCAGGAAACAATGCAGGTCGCTCCTCCTTACATTATCTCAGTTTCTTTTTATTTTAACCACTTTGGTGAGTCCAATATTTTTGAACCAGCCAGGAGTTTTTTTCTAAATCGAAGAGGGTTATGCGACTTTAGAGCTTCTGTCTCAGAAGGCGATGGGGGCAGTGTCATTGAATATTTTTAAGCCAGAAGTGGAAAGGTGCTCATTAGACAGGGAAATCAAGGGTTATCAGGGCTAAGTAGGAATGTGGAAATTGAAATAAAGAGATGAATCGTGATCTTATTAAATGACTCAGCAGGCGTGAAAGTCAAATAGTCTACTTCTGCTTCTATCTTGTATATTCGTAAGCTTTGTGGAAAACCAATTCAGTTTAAAAATAATGATTGTTTTTAAATCATTGTAGCAGAGGAAATGATAATTTTCATGAGAAAGTAGGAATGCAGGAAATCTCACTGGCTAAGTTAGGAATATTGAAATCATCAAATCTTACTGAAGGAGCCATTCAGTCATGCCTCCTTTAATCATGCCCCATATTACTGTAAACATGTTCCTTCTCAAATCTACTGTTTTTCTTTACTGGTATTCTTATTAGTATTCTGATGACAAAGTATTCTGAGATAAATACAATGCAAACATATACAATGGAAGACAGGTGGAATTAAGGTATCAAAGAAAATGGGCTATTTCAGCAAACTAGCAATTAACAGAGTTAATTTAAAGATGTGAAGAAGCAAAGCACAGACAGGTATAACTATCAAGTAGGCATCCTCTTCTAATAACAACCTTGGTACTGAGTGTGTGGCCGAGTCCTTTGTTTTTCTATGTATAAGTAAAATATTGACAATATAGAAAAAATGTTGGGTATCACTTGCTGTTCAGGTTATCTTCAAAACCTACAATAATTACTGTCTGATTTGGCATAGTCTAAATACACTCAGTGCAGCTGCTCTAACAACAACTGCTGGTGTTTGTTCAGAATTAGCACTTAAGTCGGACCAGCATCAAAACAATTAGTCGGCAGGGAATTATTTAGAAAAGTTAAATGAATCTCCTATGATTTACAAAAATCTTTACAATGCAATGATTAGCACTGAAATTTACTAGTTTAGATAAATACTTATTTATCAACTCGAATGCTACAAAGAACACTTTTTAAGGTTTCAACAAACAGTACAATGTCCTTGACAATCCGTAGAATTCTGAATTTTCTCTGAAATTCTTATTAGGAAATTATCTCTAATAGCCTATCTTTAAAAAATGAACAATCTTGCTTCACACCATTCCTTTGTTCTATGCCTGGCATAGCAACATGGTTTCTTTCTCCTCATCAACAAACCAATTGTTAACAAAAAAAAGTACTACTCATGCTCATGGAATAAGAAAAATGTCAAAATCAACAATGAACCCATCTCCTTGGCACATTTTCTTTATTAACATTTATGTGGCAACCATGTTAGCAAGCAATAACAAGCTTTCAACTTTGTGGACCCACTAACTAAGCTTGCTTATTTTACATATCAAATCAATACTAAGCACTAAACATCTGGACTATTAATATTTCTGATTGCTATTAACAACCAATCCATTAATATACATATATATTTTGTTCTTTAAGAATAGCAGATAAGTAAAACCAACATTTGAAAAAGAATCAAGGATTCAAAATTATATCTGTAATTAAATCTGGAGCACAAGAAAATATCCAAGTTACAACAAGTTCATTAAAGATCTACTGTTAAAAAAAATCACTTTTTAGAATTGTTTAAGATTGTATTTGTGACATGCAATACAGAGCCCAAAAATTTGTGGTAAATTGGTAAATTTCACTTTATATTTTAATTACACTCTATAATAATGTCTTGACTGATTCCTTTCAGTCCTCTTACTAATGAAGAATATTTATGTCTTCCATAATCTAACTAAAGCAGGTAATATTTGAACCACATCAGTCTCACAAAATACTTCCTTCAACCAGAAAAAAGGACAACTATCTTCAATAACATCAAAATAAAAAAAAAACAAAGAACTGCTGTAAATCAGAAACAAAAACAGAAGTTGCTGGAAAAGCTCAGCAGGCCAGGCAGCATCTATGGAGAGAAGTCAGAGTTAACATTTCGGGTCCAGTGACCCTTCCTCTGAACTGAGTTATAAAGAAGCGTCATTGGACCAAAACCCCAACTCTGATTTCTCTCCACAGATGCTATAAGACCACTCAGCTTTTCCAGCAATTTCGGTTTATGTTTCTTCACTAACATCACTCTTGTCAGATCCTTCATCATTACCATTGAGAAGGCCGGTGACTAAAAACTTGACTGGACCAAAAGCATCAGCAAGAGTTGAATGGCTTGTTTCTGTTCTTTAATTTATTTGTTAAAGCAGAGGGTAGGCACTCTCCAGTAATGTCTCACTTCTCCATTCCTTACCACGTCTTTTCTTTTCTATCAAGCAAAGTCTGGAATACTGATCACTAACATGGATGATTGCAACTGCAATAGATATGAAGCTGTTGTCCTGGTTAATTACCAAATCACTGGACTCAATGCCTACTGTATCAATATCTACAATATCAATGGCTGTAGTCCCGACATAAAACGTAAGCTATAGGAGCATAATTTGGCCATTCAGCTTATTGAGTCTGCTCTGCCATTCGATCATGGTTCTCAATCTGATGCGCCTGCCTTCTCCCCTTGATCATTTACTAATCAAGAATCTCTCAATCTCTGTCTTAAAGACCATCAATGGCCTGTTACCTCCACAACCTTCTGTGGTAATGAGTTCCACAGACTAACCACCCTCCAGTTGAAGAAACTCCTCCTCATCTCACTTCTAAAGAGGCATCCCTTCATTCTGAGGCTGTGCCCCCAGGTGCGAATCTCTCCAACTAGTGGAAACATTTTTTCCAGATCCACTGTAGCCAGGCATCCCAATATTCCCTAATTTTCAATAAAGACAGAGACAGCATCCTCAACCACTCCTCATATGACAAGCCCCTCATTGCTAGGATCATTCTCGTGACCGTCTTCTGGGGGTACCTCCAAGTCCAGTGCATCCTTCCTCAGAAACGGGGTTCAAAAGTGCCAACAATATTCCTAAAGCTGTCTGACCAGAGCCTTATTGAGCCACAGCAGAACATCTCTGCTCTTGTAATGTTGCCCTCTCAAGTGAATGCTAACATTGCCAACAGAACCTGCATGGTAATCCTAAGAGAATCTTAAATTAGGACTCCAAAGTTCCTTTGGCATCAGATTTTCAAAGCCTTTCCCCATTTAGAAAATAATCTACTCCTCTATTCTTCCTAGCAAGTACATAACCTTACTGTACCATATTGTATTCAATTTGCTGCCACTTTGTCCACTCTCCTAGCCTGTCCAATTCCTTCTGCAGCCTCCCCTCTTCCTCAACACTATCTGTTATTCCACCTATCTTTGTGTCATCTGCAAACTTGGCAACAATACCCTCAGTTCCTTCATCAAGATTTTTAATGTATAACATGAATGAACACTGACCCCTGTGGAACTCCACAGGTCACCAGCTGCCATTCTGAAAAGGACACTTGAATTCCCCCCAATCTGCCAGTCAGCTAATCCTCTATCCATGCCACCATCGTGCCCTTAACACCATGAGCTCTTACCTTATTTAGCAGTTTTCTCTACCGTACTTTGTCAAAGGCATTCTGGGAATCCAAACAAATCACATCCACTGTTCTCCTTTGTCTAACTTGCTTGTTGCAATATGCATGGTAGTTGTTTCAACAGCTTTCTCATCATCTTTGTTGCTCTTGTTGGCCTTAATAACAATGTCCTGGGCATAGTATCATGCTTCAACTTCCCCACAAAACAGTACACTATCTTACTTTGTATACGTATTGCTGAATCTTCATGGATGCTAGATCCTATACCACAGTCTTGAAATTTCTATCTCTAGTCATTGTGAGAGTAGCAAGTTAGTGTTTCATTATTTCCTCCTGGTCATGAATAATAAGGGGTAAGCAATAAATACATCCTGACTAGTGATGCCAATATTCCACAAACAAATGAAAGAAAAAGGCCAGTGCCCCAAAACTACTCACTAATTTGTCACATAAAGCAAAGGCATATTATGTAATTTGTTTCCCTAACCAAATAACTAATACAATTTGAGAAGCTCTAAAATTATAGCCTTAAAAGGTTCAATAAAAATCCATCATTCATATACAATCAGCAATATTCCTCTCTCCAAAAGCCCCAATTCCTAGGAGCTAGAAATAGTTTGAAAGCTATCACCAGCAGTAACATTACCAGCAAGGGTACTGGCTATACAGAAGGGTAGAGAAACCTGCACATGGTTAACAAAAACAATGACATGAATTCAGAGTCTGGAGACAGGAATGTGGTACTGAAAATCAGATCTACAGATGTGTTACATTATCACCTTGATTGTTCAACCCACATCACAAATATCAAGCAATTTATCTGTCCTTAATCATGGGACCAGTTTTTAAGCAAACCCATTTAAAAAAATTCAGAGGTTTGCATTAAGTTACCTATCCACCAATCCTGAAAGTTTCCAGGAATTTACGGTAGAAACTGCAAATATTACATGCAATTATGCATTAAAAAATAAAACTGATAGCATGGAATTAATATTTGCAAACTCAATCCAAAGGTAAAATGTCACAGATTATCAAAGCTAAATTTAATTGTAGAATATACTTTGATACACCTAAATTAAAGGGATGAAAGTACCAATGAGTACTATCAACAGCCACAGAAATTATTAATGAAAATAAAGTGTAAGAATGCTCAAGGACGGAATATGGTGAAGGACTGGCCTCAAGGACAAAGTTACAGGTCAAATTACAAAGCCTTCCCAATTTCATCTTCCCACCAGGATGGATTTCTTTTTGAATAAATTGTTCCATCTTTAACATTAATCGAGAAGCAAAGTGAACAACATACTGTTTTCTAATTTTCTTTACTAAAGTATATCCAAAGCCAATCTACTGTTTATTTTTTCAACGACAACGGAAACAGATAATGGTCACAGTAGATGTGAAATCCCGCTCTCTCAGAGGAATTAAATAGGTGCATCTTCAGCCATGTTTCTCATGCTCAGCATGCAGAAACAAATATAAATAAGCTGTACTAAACGTGGGTGAATTAACTTGTCACAGAGGCACAGAGATGTACAGCATGGAAACAGACCCTTCAGTCCAACCCGTCCATGCTGACCAGATGTCCCAACCCAATCTAGTCCCACCTGCCAGCATCGGCCCACTGTCAAAATAGAAAAATGTAGCAAGTGCATTATTGGTGTAAGATGCAGTAGGATAGGTAGTTTTTAGCTTTGCTGCAGCATATTTGAAATTGTAGTACTGGCTAATAATGACATTGCATGATCACCTGAACAGGTATTGGGGAATGCTGGGAAAAAGACACTATTAATCAATCAATTTATCAGAATAAGCAGACAGAAGTAACCAGCAACTGCTGTGTCAATAAAGCAGAAACATACCTTAAAGAACTGAAGTTTAACTAGTTTACAGCTTCTGTTCTTTAAGATTCACTGCTCTTTCAAAACAATTAATAGTTGTTGCTCTTCCCCAACATTCTCAAGGTTGATCAGCCATTTCTTTTTCCGTTATTGTCACAGAATCTGTAACAAGGTGGTTCATGACTTGTTGCAATGTACATGAGGGTGTAAGAAAGACAACTATTCTTCTATATTCTATTGTGATTTTAAAACTCTTTTACACTTGCTAGAATTTATTTTTAAAAAGTCTATGTGATATCTGAAGTATTGGTTCTTGAAATTATTTTTCTGTAGTTTAGCATTGCAAGCGTTAACAGTGTTATTATGCATTTCAAAATGGGCAGTATTCCAACAGCAAGAAATTATGTACCTGATGGGTACAAACAAGGTCATTATAATTAGGCTATTAAAAAACATCTGTTATCAAGCTAATGAACTTGATCATTTTTAACAAATAAAACTTGACAAAGAACCTGTAAAATTTTAATTAGTTCACATGTTGCTCCCCAGTATCTTTTAACATTTTCCTACTGGCACACTGATATCAGTAATACATCACAATGAAAATGTGATTAGTTTTTAATGAAATTTAAAAAGGTTAAAAATACTGGCAAAAGATGTCTTAAGAATCGCTTAGAATCTTAGAGCAAAATTAAAGGCGACTTGGTCCAATGTGCCTTTGAATAAACTACCCCCAATCTGTTCCACTCTGTTGCTTTATGCCCGTAGCCCTACTATTGTCGCCCCATTAAATATTTAATTCAAGGAGGTACTGAATAATTTCCATTGCCCTTTTAGCCACTGGATTCCAGATCAGGATAACTTGCTGCATAAAAAAAACTTATCTCACCTCTGGCACTTGGAACAATAACTTGAAATCTGTCATTTGATTTTTGTCTCTTTCTCTCCGGAAAATGATTTATCTTTATTTTACTGTTAAATCCCATGATTCTGTATTCCTCTGTTATATCTCTCCTTAATCTGCTCAATTTTAAGATAACCCAATCCCCATCATCTTTTGTCTTTCACATAAACACCCCCTTGTCTTTACCACCATTCAAGTACATTGCTTCTGCAGATGTCCTTGGTATCCTTCCTAAAACACCATGATCAGCATTTGACAGAATCCACAAGATGAGGCTTAACCAGTTATTTATAAAGTTTAATAGAAGTCTCTTGCTCTTGTATTTTATGCCTCTCGTCATAATCTATCAGTGATCTAGTGGCTTGAGACCCTCTGGGGAAGAGTGACAATAATGTTAGAAGTTTTCTTTAATGTGGAGAGTGCTTCTGAGACTTGGGTCTTGAATCTAAATAAAGGGAACTATGGTGGCATGAGGTGCGAACTGACTATGATAAATTGAAAAACATTACTTAAAGGGATGACAGTGGTTGGGCAAAGGCAAACATTTACAGATGAACTGAAGCAATTGTTCATTCCTGTCTGGCACAAACTAAAATGGGAGAAGTGGGAATTCCTGAAGAAGGGCCTATGCCTGAAATGTCGATTCACCTGCTCCTCGGATGCTGCCTGACCAGCTGAGCTTTTTCAGCACCAACTCTTTGAGCAGACAGTTGAAGGTGACTTTCAGACTGCGAGCATCAGCTTGTATATTTTAAAAAAGAACAAACAAATTGATATTTGTTTACAGGAACTTGTCTGAAAGTTGATTGCAATTGATTCTTGTTCAAAGAACACTGCAGACATTTTAGTTTCAGAGAATCATTACACTCAAGTATTGGCAGGTGTTTGGGTGTTGACAGGGGCCATCACAAGGAGGCAGGTAACAAAGAAGAAAGCTACAAAATGGAGGTTTGATTGCTCCCTGGATATCCTCATGTTATCAACTTTTTAAATTTCAGAGAATAGAATCTCAGTTATAAGAAATAAATATTTTCTGAACTTACTTTAAGCTATTTACATTGACTGATATCTTCAGAAACCAAGCAAGGTACAATCTCATGCACCTATGTGAAAATGTACTGTGGAATCCACTTAAGTGAAATGAACAGTTACATCTTATAATTTTTTTAAAAAATCCTTTATTTATGTCTGTCTGTTTGTCTTTCGCAGACTACGACCTAGAATCAAAGAAGGTTGAGTTTAACTCAATCATTAGATTATCTTGCTGCTTAACTTTGTTCTGTTAAAGTTATTGCATTAATTAAAAAGAATTGTTAATGCTTTTATTTAAGTTATAAAGTTGGCGCCTGGTGTTGGCTATTCACAAAGTCTGGTTAGGAGTCAATTTTGAGGGTCATTGAATGTATTCCTTTTACTGTGTTGTGAATACAGGGACAGGAAGGCTTGTTTAATTTGGCTGTGTCATAACATAAGTGAAAACAAACACCCCAAAAAAGTTGGGGAACACAAGATCTAGCAAGAGTGTGGAACTGAAGGAAATCAGTATTAGTTGGGAAATGGTGTTGAGGAAATTAATGTAATTAAAGGTGGATAAATCCCCAGGGTTCGATGACCTACATCCCAGAGTAGTTAAGAAAGTGGGTCCAGAAACAGTGAACGCATTTGTAGTTCTCTTCCAAGATTCTGTACATTCTGGAACAGTTTCTATGCATTGGAGGGTAGCCGGCGTAACCTCTCTGTTTAAAAAGAAGGAAGTAGAGAGAATACAAGGAAGTACTCAGCTAGTTAACCTAACATCAGTAGTGGGAAAACTGCTAGTCAATTATAAAACAATTAATAGCATATCACTTGGAAAACAGTGACAGGTTTGGACAGAGTGAGCATGGGATTTACGAAGGGAATTTTTAAGGATGTAACTAGATGAGTTAATAAGATTGGGGGCTGCGGATGCATGTATTTCCACTTTCCAAAGACTTTTGACAGAGTCCAACACAAGAGATTAGCATATAAAATTAGAGTGCATGGATAATGTGCTGACATGGATAGAGGACTGGTTGGCAAATAGGAATATGTGGGTATTTTCTGAGTGCAGGCAGTGTCTGGGGGGTATTGCAGGGATCAGTGATTGGACTCCAATTATTCACATTGTATCAACCATATAGATGAAATAACTAACTACAATATCTCTAAGTTTGTATATGACACAGAACTAGGTGGGAAGGTGAGTTGTGAGGAGGATGCACAGATGCTTCAGTGTGATTTGAACAAGTTGAGTGAATGGATAAATGCAGGGCAGATGCAGTATAATGGGGATAAATGTGAGTTAGTCACATAAATAGCTAAAGTAAGGCATTACATTATTTAATGGTGATGGATTAGGAAATGCAATGAGATCTGTATATCCTTGTATATCAGTTGCTGAAGGTCAGCATTCAGATGCATCAAGCAGTGAAGGAAGCAAATGGCATGTGGGCCCTCATGGTGAGATATTTAATTACAGGAACAGGGATGTCTTGTTTCAGTTCTACAGGACTTTGGTGAGGACCACATTTGGAGAACTATGTGAAGTTTTAGTTTCCTTATCTGAGGAATGATGATCTGGCCATGAAGGAAATGCAACAAAGGTTTACTAGACTGAATCCTATGATACAGGACTGACATATGAAGAGAAAGTGGTTTGGTTAGGACTATATTCACTGTAGTTTAGAAGAATGAGGGGGATCTTACAGAAACCAGTAAAATTCTAACAAATCTAGGAAGGGTAAATGTTGGAAGGACGCTCCCAATGACTGGAGAGTTCAGAATCAGGGGTTATGGTCTAAGACTATTGGGTAGACCATTTAGGACTAAGATGAGGAACAATTGCTTCACCCAGAGTGGTGAGCCTGTAGAATTGTCTGTCACAGAAAACAGTTGATACTAAAATATTGAATGTTTTCAAGAATAAGTTAGATATAGATCTTTTGGTTGATCAAAAGTATGGAGAGAAAGCAAGAACAGGTCACTGAGGTGGCTGATCAGCAATGATCATATTGAAAGGCGCTCCTATTTTCTATGTTTCAATAAAATCAACTAATACTGCCACCTTCAAGGGTTTCAATGAACAAACTTCCAACTCTGCTCTTGCTCTTGTTCTTATCTGCTGCCTTAAATAAAAATTGTGGACTCTGGGAACACCATCTGATGTTAAATTCCATATACACGACTGGTCAGAACAGTGCAAAAGAAGAATGTGTTCCTGAATATTTTTGTGTTGTTCAATTTAGAAAATGATTGATATCGGCAATTATTATACAACAAGACAAAATATTCCATGCAATCAGATGCCTTGGCGTGAAATTGCTGTATTTAACTGACATAAATCACAAACATACAGCCAGTCATTTACAAATATCTGAACTTACCAATACTATAAACCTTTCAGTCTATTGCCAAACCAATATTTTACCCATATGGTCCACTATTGTTAATTCAATTTATTTAATAATTCAACTATTTTTGTGATGTATTTGTAATTTGTGTTTTAAGCTCCTTATTTTAAAATTTTAGAAAATTCAACTTTTTGGTATGAGAAATCACATTGACATTATAGTAAACTATAGATCTATTGTGGGGTTAATTATGGCATTGAAGTAATTTTACTGGACATAGGAAATCACAGAATCATAGAATCCCTACAGTATGGAGCAGGCCATTCAACCCAACAAGCCCACACTGACCCACCCCACTACCTGATCCCTGTAACCATACATTTTTCATGGCTAATCCACATAACCTGCACATCCCTGGACACTACTGGCAATTTAGCATAGCCACTTCAATTAACCTGTACATCTTTGGACTGTGGGAAGAAGCTGGAGCACCAGGAGGAAACCTGTGCAGACACGGGGAGAACGTGCAAACTCCACACAGACAGCCGCCCGATGATGTTATTGAACTTGGATCCTGGTGTTGTGAGGCAGCAGTGCTAAATACTGAGCCACTGTGTTGCCCTTAAATAGGAGCATGACTAGGCCATTTAGATTCTGAAGTGTACCTCTCCATTCAACAGCTCATGGCTGATCCATCCCAGGCCTCCGCACATTGCTGTAAACTACCTATATTTCAAAAATTGGTCTACCTCCTCTTTAATACCTTCAGCGATCTAGCCTTCACAGCTCTCTGCTATAGAGAATTCCAGGCATTCACTATTCGCGGGGGGAGAAAACTCCTTTACGTCTCAGTATCAAATTTATTTCCCTTATGAATGTCCCCTAGTTTGACAGTCCAACACTAGAACGGAATAGCCTGTTAGTGAGTTAAGATTTGTTGCTCAGGTTGAGGTTCTGATGTAGGTTTGCTTGCTGAGCTGGAAGGTTCATTTTCATGAAAATGAGTCGTCCAGCTCAGCGAGCAAACCTTCATCCAGAATAGCCTGTATTGTCACATGCACTCGAATGAATGTCGTGAAAACATCTCAACATCTACCTTGTCAAGCTTCCTCAGAATCTTGTAAGTTGCAATAATAAAGGCTGAACTTGTTTAGATGTTCTTGATAAGTCAGTTCCATCATCTGAATAATCAGCTGAGTAAATCACTTTTGAACAGGTTCCAATGTTAATACGTCCTTTCTTAAAAATGGGGACCAAAACCAAACACAACATGCCAGTTGCAACTTGACCAGTAGCCTGTACAGTTTGTAGCAAGACTTCCCAGTCTTTAAGCTCAAATCCCCTAACAATAAAGGACAAAATTCCATTTGCCTTCTTATTACTTGCTGTACCTGCATGCTAAAATTTGATGTTTCATCCACAAGAAAACCCAGATTCCTCTGGATTTTCAGAGTCTCTTTTCACCTCAATAGTAGTCTGCCTTTTTACTGTTCCTACCAAAGTGCATGACTTCATACTTTCCTACATTAATCTTGAAAAATATTGTTTTCTGATTATAAGGTGGGGCAAAAATCTCCATCAGATACCCTGGACTAAACCCTCTGACCTTGGGACAGGAGTTTGTGCAATTCACATTTGAACTAAGATTCTCTAAGCTCTCTGGCTGAGACAGACTAGGCAATAGGCAAGGAGAAAGTGAAGACTGCAGATGCTGGAGATCAGAGTCAAGAGAGTGGTGCTGGAAAAACATAGCCGATCAGGCAGCATCCGAGAGTAGGTGAATCGACGTTTCGGGTATAAGCCCTTCATCAGAAATGAGGCTTGTGGGCTGGGGGTCTTAGAGATAAATGGAAGGGGGGGTGGTAGGGAAGGAAGCTGGAAATGTGATAGGTAGATAAACATGGGGGTGAAAGTGATAGGTCAAAGAGGAGGGTGGAGGGATAGGTGGGAAGGAAGATGGACAGGTCAAGATAGCCTAGGGGCAGCTGTCTGGCACAGGGGTTTAGGTTGTAAAGCTAAAGGAAGACCATGACAAATGCCTCAGCTGAAGGCAATGTACACCAGCCTGCAGAGCAAACAACCCAGACATTCAAAATTACAAAACCGTTTAACTCTTCATCAGTTTGCTTAGACAGAGATACTCAACATTCTACACCATTGTACTACATGCAAACCTATTTGTCTTCAATGTGATGGTCTTCACGCTACCAATAAAACTTTTACCTACATCCGTCCAAGAGAAATACTGCACATTCAAAACTATCAGAAAACGATTTACTTTAATTGGAGAACCATTCACACCTCATCTGATAACCAGGAGACCCTGAGAGGAGGAAGAACAGCTCAGTAATCGAATTCAGATTTAGCAGGATAAAAGGAAGGTTCAATTCAGTGAAAGGGTCGACCAGAGTCGAGATACTCAGCCACAGCCAGTCACAGTGAATCACAGACTGTAACCACCACAGTAAAAAAATGAGCAAACAATCTTTTCATCATGAACCTCTATATACCAAAGAGAAGTGACTGAAGCGACGAGAGAGCTGAGATACTGACTGGGGGCAGCGCCAGTGACATCCTCCATCGTCCAAGCCAACAGAAGCCACTTCAGGGGTGAGCATAAGGTCATCGAAATGCTCTACGCAAACCTAGTTAGATAGGGTAGGAAGGGTGGGCTTTGGGGCTGGTAGTGCAGGGCACTCCTGGGGAAGGGAAGCAGAATAGGTCCCCAGGATTAGCATTTTCGCACTCTCCTCCCTTTCTCATCACCCAGTAATTAACAGCACATTGTAATTTTAAACCCACTATACCAACTTGAGACTGGGGTGCTAGTTAGCTGTCAGATAACTCTTGTCGTTTGATCCACCACATTGGATTTTTAGGGATTCTAGAATTCGGGGGCACAGTTTAAAAATTAGAGCTAAATCATTTAGAAGAGATGTTGAGAAGCACTTTTATACATAAATGATAGCAGATGTCTGGAAGTCTCTTCCACAAATTGTAGTGAATGCTAGATCTCTTGTTAATTTTAATTCTGAGACAGATAAATATTTATCAAGCAAAGATATTAAGGGATACAGGCTAAAGGCAGGTATATGGAGTTAGGCCATGGATCAGCTATGATCACACAGAATGGCAGAACAGACTTGAGAGGCTGAATTGCCTCGTCTTGTTTCTACGTTCCCATAAGATTGCTATGAGTGCATCTACTTCATTGGGACCAAAAACATAGGTACTGAGGTTAGATGAAGAGGTCAAAAGTTGAGCATTCTGCACTGAATGATCAACTTCCTGACTTCTCTGCCATCCACAAGCACCCAAGAGTGAGAGGGAATATTCTCCACTTGCCTGGAACACAGTCCAACAACACTTAATAACAACACTATTCAGGACATGGCAGGGACATAACTGACACCCAGTTCAACACCTTAAATATTCATGCTCTCCACCAGTAGCATATCAAGGCTGCAGTTTATACCATTTGTGGAATGCACTGCTTTTAAGTCTGCAACTCAGAAACCGATTTTATCGTTCAGGAGGACAGGATAGTAGCAGGTGCATGAGAAAACTACTACCCCAGTGTCTTCTTGAAGTCGCAGATTGACTTAGAAATAAAAGGCCGTTGCTCATCATCAATATCCGACCTAACCCAGGTACACTTGCACTGTGAAAATAACTTGGCAACAAAAACAGCAGCAATCCACGATGGTAGGTGACTACCATCATCTCAACAACAATGAGAGATGAGCAGCAAATGGTGGCTGGCCAGTAATAGCCTTAACCCATCAGTGAATGAACAAAACTTATGCACAGGTGTGAAACAGGTGTTTGAAGAAGGAACAGCATGCAGGATCGCTGAAAAGATGGAGACAGGCACTACGGGCCGTTGTTGAGGTGCAGGTAGGTAAACTCAAACCATCTTGAGTTAGATCCAATGTTGTGATTGGATGGCACATGCTGAGCAGTCTGAAGTTTGCAACAGAACATTAACAGCCAATTTAACGTAGTGAATCAAACTCACAGCATAGCTCATTTATGCGTGCTCAACCCAAGGAACCGTATGCAAGGACCTGTCCCACATAAACAAAAGAAATAGGTTCAAGGATTGTGCCTTTTTTGAAATTATTCAGGAGCTTGAGCTTTCTTTATGGCAAAACCTTGGCCAGAGTTGAATTGGCAACCAGTTAGCACATTCTTCTTGTGCACTGAAGTGTTAAGAGGATTTGAAATTTTATGTTCTTGCATTTGTCCTAATGCGTGCCAAGATCAAAAGTTTCATTTCAGCGATATTCAAGATATGAAATTGAAGAATTGAAAGTGGAATCCTAGGGAGCTGGAGTAACCAGGAGATGCATAGCATTTGAAATCAGTGGGAAGGAGTTATACAGGTATTGGAGCATTAGGATGAGGCTTTTGGGAGGGATGTAGGATGTTGAGATATCAATATTTGAACAGGATATGTATATCATTAAGTAAGTTGATGCACAACAGCAAGTAATGAGAGTTTGACCGCCTAACAAACATGGCTCAAGGTTCAACAGTGTTTATGAACTGACATGCTTTGTGGCATTTATCAATACTTGGGAAATGATCATCAAGGCGAGATAGTACTGTACTCTTTATTGTAAAACCCAAATCATCAATGTGGGACTCTATTTGATTGACACAATAAAATGTTGCTTTCTCAGTGATGATCTGACTGATGGGGTGGAAGGAAAGGGTGCTTTTGGTGGTAAGAAATAGAGAAAACTTAAAAAACAAGAAAATATTTTTTGATTTAAAACAAACTATATGCAAAGCTTTTTAATGACCACCAGGCTTCTCAAATCACTTTACAGTCATTGAAGTAAATCTGAAGTGTAATCACTCTTGTAAAGTAGGAAATGTGACAGCCATCTTATGCACAGCAAATCCTCACTCCACTGAGTGAGAATAACTGCTTCATTAGCTTTGTGAAAGATAAGGAATAAATATTGGCCAGGATACCAGGGATAACTCCCCTGCTCTTCTTCAGATGGTATCATAAGATCTATATAACAGCCATCTGAAAGACAATAATAACAGCCCCAAAAAAACAGCCATCTTAAAGACAGTACATCTAACTGCAGCATTTCTTTGTACTGTACTGTACTATAATCAATGCAGGTTTTTGTGCTCAAACTCTTGATTAGGACTTGAACTGAGAACCTTGTAAAGAGGGTGCTACCAACTGAGACACAGCCAATACTTTAAATATATTTATATAACGCCATTTTGTTTTTGTTAAATCAATCTGAATATCATAAAACAAATCTATTATTTGGTGCACTTTCCTATGTTGGAATTTAGCAATTTGAGTGAATAAGAAAAAATTGCAGCATTTCTTTCAGAGAACAATTTGAGTAATTTGTGGCCGAAGATAATATGCCAAGTAGAAAAGTTATACTTCAAAACAAAAAAGGTGAGCTGAAAGCCTGAGGAAAATATAGAAAAAAAAGATTAAAATCGGTTCGTTTGAAGCAAGCAATTCTTTGCATAATTTACTTGTTTACTTTAGGAACAAATTACTGTAGATGCTGGAATCTGTACTGAAAAATAATGCTGGAGATCACAGCAGGTCAGACAGCATCCATGGAGTCAGAGCAGGCTAACAATGAGTCTAGATGACTCCTCTTCAGCTCTAATGAAGAGTCATCTAGACTCAAAGTTAGCTTACTTGTTTGCTGTTCTAGTTTACACAAGACTAATGGGGTTAAAAACCTGAAATCCTAAAATACTTGACCGTTTCAATTA
The DNA here is from genome assembly GCF_004010195.1 of Chiloscyllium plagiosum. Taxonomy (NCBI): domain Eukaryota; kingdom Metazoa; phylum Chordata; class Chondrichthyes; order Orectolobiformes; family Hemiscylliidae; genus Chiloscyllium; species Chiloscyllium plagiosum. The sequence continues at coordinate 63,405,751 of NC_057714.1, forward strand.
GATGTCACAATCAAACGTTACACAAGTATGAATTACAGTTGCACACGAGTTTTAACATATCACACATTAAAGAAAGTGTGACAGGAGCACTGCGAATAATATAGTACAATAAATTACTTCAAGATTAGATTAGATTCCCTATATTGTGGAAACAGGCCCTTTGGTCCAACAAGTCCACACCGACCCTCTGAAGAAAAACCCACCCAGACCCATCCCCCTTCATTTACCCCTGACTAATGGACCTAACATCAGACACAAATTCTATGTTATGCCTCTGTGAGACATTTGATGACTATAACTGTAACGGAGATGTGGGGATTCAAGAAAAAGTATACCAAGAATTGACAAAAATTGCAAACAGACTAGAGTCCCTGTGCTTTCACTGTAAACATAGCATATACATACCTATAAATTTTCCACTGATGTAAAACATTGTCATAAAGAACAACAGAATATGTAATGGATATTATTTCTCAGTAAGACTTGTTGAAAATAAACTTTATTCACTGTGGCGTGAATCATTTAGTGCAAAAAGCACTCCAGAATGAATCAAGTAGATTTGTGCGTAATAACATTGCAGCATGACCAAACTACTATAGGATAAATATTTATACCCTACTTGAATTGGAAACTTTAACCTGAACTTCACCACTGATGATTAACAAATATCATTGTAAAATGACTAAAAACAGATTTCAAGCAACCTCACTCTCAATACTTAAATCCAATTCCCTGTTAGAAATAACATTTATCCAATTGTAGAACAATGAGGCACAATTTTTTGAAGTGTGTCTAGCATTTGGGTCAAATTATGCTGTCAATGTGCTTAGGTTTTGTAACATACTAATTTCTACATATTTATCCTCTACAGTATTTGATAAACCAAATTACATCTTATTTCCTTCCTGAGAAGCAATACAATAAGTCCCTTCTGTTAAACAATGTACAATTACAGGACAAGCTCATTTAAAGTTTGTGCTATTCCTGAAATGAGAGTTTAACAGAAAGGAGTTTATATGAAGCATCAGTTCTTAAAGAAATTTGAGATAAAACTGGCATTGGGTTCCATAGAGTCACTGTTTAAAAATAAGAGCCCCCCCCCCAATTAAACGAGAGATTAGGTGAAAAAAAATTCTCACAGAGGGTTGAGAAACTTTGAAACTCATCCAGAAAATATTGTGAAATTCGAATTATTGAAAGTGTTAAGGCGTGGCAGGATGGATTTTTAGTAAATAAGCAGGTAACAGGTTATTGAGGTACACAGGAATCTGGACTTACGGTTACAATCAGAAAAGCTGTTGTCTTACAAAGTAGCAGAGCAGGGTCAAAGAGCTCATTGGTCTAGTCCTGTTACTTGGTTGCCTGTTCAGCCTTTGTTATGAAGGAACAATGTAATATTTTATAGTATGATTAATTTTTATCATGCTCCATCTAGTGACAGGTGTTATTGGTGCAGCTGTACTCCTACAACTGTCTGTGCTGAAAGACATGGGCCACCAGATGGAGCAAGGGACCTCAGTTTGATTTCAGGAGGGAAGCCAACAGCAAAAGGAAGATTATAGACACTGGTCAGGGGAGGGGGAAAGAGACTGCAAGCTATGAAGGTGACAGTGGGAGAGATGAGGCATGGGGACCGATGAGGCATGGGGAACATACTTGCGAGAAGCAAGGTTGGGCGGAGAGAAAAGTGCCCAGGCAGCAATAAGCCAGGAGGCTCATTCCTGATGAAGGGCTTTTGCCCAAAATGTTGATTTTCCTGCTCCTCAGATGCTGCCTGACCTGCTGTACTTTTCTAGCACCAGTCTAATCTTGACTCTGATCTCCAGGATCTGCAGTACCCACTTTCGCCCAGATGAGGGTGACAATGCAGGGTGGAGCAAACCAGATGGGGAGGTTGGGAAGCAAGGTCAAGGAGGAAGCAAAGGAGGGAGAACATTTCTGTGATGCAGACAGTGCAATTTTGGATGCTGATTTCAATGGTAGCAAGTGCTGACAAAATTTTTTTAAAATACTAGCATGTAACAAACTAAAAGCCCCTGAAAGGAAGGAACATTAAGCAGAGCAAATTTAAATGGAGACTTTTCTGAGGAAAGCAAACATGAAGAATTATCTGCAAGACCATAAGATGTAGGAGTAGGCCATTCAGCCCATCATGTCTGCTCCTCCATGCAATGAGATCATGACCAGTCCAATAATCTTCAATTCCACGTTGTTGCCTTTTCCCCCATAACCCTGGATTCCCTTACTGATTAAAAAAAATTGTCCATCTCAGCCTTGAATATACTTAATGACACAACCTCAACACCTCTCTGCGGTCAGATATTACAGAGGAACATCCATTATCAGAAGGGCACAGGCGGGGAGTATTTCAGTCGGTTAATCGAATTCGAGATAACCGAATGCTGGCTAACATAGTTTAGCCAATCATCAGGACCTTGCCATCTTGCCGGATAATCTGATATTTGGATAACCAAATGCTGGATAATCCAGGTTCCTCTATACCAAAATTCATGGAGAGAATAAATTCCTCCATATCTCTGTCGTAAATGGGCAGCCTCTTATTCTGAGATTGTGCCCTCTGGTCTAACAGTCTCCCACAAGTGGAAGTAATATTTCCACATCAACCTGGTCAAGCTCCCTAAGAATCTTGTACATTTCAATAAGTCCATCTGTCATTCCTCTAAATTCTAATGGGTACAGGCCCACTCTATTCAACCTCTCCTCATAAGACAGTCGCTCCATATATGGTATCAGCCTAGTGAACTTTCTCTGGACTGTTTCAAATCCTTGTATATCAGGTTGTCATCCCGAAAATGCCCCCGATCCCAACACTGTTAGTTAGCCAAGATTTTATTCATGTTAACATTTTTGTATATTCACTTGCGAGTGTTGCAGACTGGCCAGCAATAAACAGTACCAGATAAAGGGATACAAGAGGATGGCAAAATATTAGTCATCTTCAAATCCATGTTAATGACCTGTGCCAGGTGTGGAAGGGGTTAGCATTCAAACAAGTCAATTCATACAGCCGCAACATTAGATTTTCAATAAGAACATAATCTCCTGAATTTGACGGAGGCTGACTACTTTAAGTAGTAAGTAATGAATTTTAAACTTTGGAAAACAAAGAAAATCGAGATTTATTAATAGGTGTAATGTACCAGCTGGTAATATCTTACAGGTTGAACTCCAGAGTTCAAGAATAAAACAGCTTACAGTTTTGTTTAGTTGTCCTTTACTAATAGCTAGTTAATGCTGCAATTATTGCATGATTTGGAGGTGTCTGCATTGGACTGGGGTGTACGAGGTTAAAAATCACACACACCAGGTTATAGTCCTACAGGTTTATTTGGAAGCACTAGCTTTCAGAGTGCTGGTCCTTCATCAGGTGGTTGTGGAGTATAAGATTGTAGGATGCAGAATTTGCAGGAAAAGTTTACAGTGTAATGTCACTGAAATGCTCAAAAACTGCATGAATCTATGTAAGATTCCGCAAACCCCTTTTTTATATTAGAATCGGTCTGAACAATGGGGCACAGACAGCCTCACACAGGGCACCTTACACCTCCAATGCGTTATCTGGGCAAACATGGCACCTATTGTTAAAGTTCATTTGAGAATGTAACTTTAAGAAAGTTCTGGAATTTACATATGAAAGAACTGAAACCAACATGCCCATTCCAAAAGATGAGAGACTTAATAAACAATCCAAGTCTTTTTCAATATAGTATATAATTTCAGTTACATCACATTGTGAACTTTTGCTATAAATTCTGTGTCCTATGATCTTATACTCCACAACTCACCTGATGAAGGAGCAGTGCTCTGAAAATTAGTGCTTCCAAATAAACCTGTAAGCCTATAACCTGGTGTTGTGTGATTTTTAACGTCATTATGACAAACAGTTTGGCAATTTAATGTATTTTTAAAATCAACCATGGTCACCTGGCTACATACTAAAAAACAGAATTAAGATAAATCATCAATGTCAACTTTTGTTGCTTTACTATTCTTGTTTCAATTATTCTTTTAGTATAAGCTCATTCACCAAATCTAAAATTGTTACTTTCTAAAGAAGAATCTGTTTTAGCCAATGAACAGCCTTTGCATTTCTATTTAACATTTTACTTCAAGCAATCGCTCAAAAAACTAATAATGAAGAAAAAGAAAATCTAAAAAGCACTTTTTTTGCATACAGTTTAAATAGTTTTACAACATTTTAAATGCACAGCAAATATTGTAGATAATATTTTGATAAAGTACTTCACAGAACGGCACCAATTAATCAAATTAAGCCAGTATGTGTATGACAAGTGCAATAATGACTTCAATACCACTTCTATGGATTTATGGTAGAATCATAATTAAGATATAAAATCACATCTAATGTACACAGATTTGTAAATTTAAACAGCAAGAGTGAAAGGGACTACACTGTGTTGTAAGTGCTTCTTCATATGTATGCAAGCTGATCCTTCATTATCAACTCTGGGAAACTAGTGTACTGACAAAAAAAAAAGTTTCTTCAGATTACATGGTTCTGGATTTGCTTCTACTTGAGCCAACAATGTTCCCCAAGTAGAAACAAATGCAGCAATTTAGGGAAAAAGGTAGGTTTCGTATAAAAGCTAGGCCCATAGAAATAGGATCAGGAGTAGGCTGTGTGGCCCATTGATCCTGCTATGCCATTCAGTAAGATCATAGCAGCTCTGACGTTCCTCAGTTCAGTGTCCTAATTCCCCTACTGATTAAAGCTCCATGTATCTTAGACTTATTACACTAGGACTCTGCCCCAACCACTCTCTCTGACAAGGAGCTCAAAGATTCTCAACACTCAGAAGAAATTCTTCCTCATCTCAGTCTTAAGTTGGTGCCCCTTTATCCTGAGACTGTGCTCTCTGGCCCTAGAATCACCCATCAGGGGAAACTTCCTCTCAGCATTTACCCTGTCAAGTGCTTCAAGAATTTTATGTTTCAATGACATGACCTCTCAATTCTTCTAAACTGCAGTGAGTAAAGACCCAACCTGTTTAATCTTTGCTCATAGGACAATCTCTCCACACCAGGCAACATCGTATCGAACCTTCTTTGAACTGCCTGCAATGAAATGATAAGTTTCCTTAAATAGCATTCCCGATTACCAGCTGCACCTGTGTGCTAGCCTTTTAGCTTTTGTGTTATATACAAGTATCCCCTAAGATCCCTGATATTGCAGCTTTCTCCAGATTTTAAAATCATATTATGTTCTTTGTTCTTCCTTCCAAAATAAACAACTTCCCATTTTCCCACATTAAACTATTTGCCAACATTCTGTCTGCTTACTTAAGCTATTACTACCTCTCTGTAAATGGTTTGTATCCCTCTTGCAACCTGCCTTTCCACCTACCTAGTGTCATCTGTAAATTTAGCTACAGTACATTTGCTTCCTTCCTCCAAGTCGTAACTATATATTGGAAACAGTTGCAGTCACAGCACTGATTCCTGAGGGGCCCCACTGGTCACGGGTCACCAACCCTCATTCTCACTCACTGTTTCTTGCCCATGAACCAATTCTCAGTCCATGCAAAATATCGTGGATGCTAGAAACATAAAATAAAGTTCTGATGAAATTTAGCAAGTCTGGCAGTCTCTGCAGAGAGAGAGACACACAGTTAACATTTCACGTCCGAGTTGACTCCAGAAGTCTTCAGTACCTCTTCAGTTCTGAACTCGTGCAAGGGTTCCATAGATGACGCTAAGCTGAATGAAAACATCAACTGACCTTAGAAGGAACTGGACAGTAAGGGACTAAACAAATCTTGGAAGGAAATTATGAAAAAAAAGTGGAATTGAAGTCTCCACTTATCAAGTGTCAGTGTTAAGAAAATGAATTAGTGCAGAAGGCTACAACATATTGTTCAGATAAAAGAGAAAATGGCTTGAGCTGGAAAGAGCAAAACTCCCCCAGTGCAGATTTATTCATCTCGTATGAATCAAAATGAAATGACAAAATCTGTTATGTACAAAGTGATTAAGGAAGATGATTTTGAAGCTGGTTGTCAATCATACTTCTGTCACAAGCTCAAAGGACCCATTGGAAATGTTTTTCAATCAAAACAGAGGAATAATGAAAAATCCCTGTGGGAATGGAATGATGTGGTTCATGAACTGTGAGGAAAACTACAAGTCCAGGGTGAGGTGGTCATGTGACCACTTCACATGTATTCCGTTTATTTTAGAATTTTTGTCCATGTTTACTGCCTGGTGTCTAGACTGTTTCTGGTTGTTCATCAGCTCCTCTCTTTAAAATTTAAATTTAAGATATCCCATATCAGTTTTTAAAGTCTGGACCTGCTGCTTCATGCAGCACATCTCATCTTTTTGTTCTTCAGATTGCAGTGGGGTTCAAACTTGCAATGTTCTTTTCAAGATGAAATTCCAATAATTCATCAGCTTGAGCTTTTGAATCCACATTCAACCAACTGTATGGATTCACCAGTAATTCTGTTTTGTGTTCAAGTCATTTTTCCTGATACTTCATGGAGATTTCAAATACTTGAAGTGCATAAGGTGCTAATTGAAGATATACCCTGATTGAATTTACTTCTACAACTTTATCATTTAGATGTTTCAAGTGGTTTATTTCCTGTGACCAATGCTCAGGTTTTTGGACATCAATGTGTACCACAGTGTCTCTCAATCTCCTACCCCTTAATCATTAGTCTCTTAAGTTTTGCCAGTTTTTACCAACTGAATTCAATGACCTGAGGGCACAGCTTTAGAGTCAAGGGAAGATCTTTTAGAACTAAGATAAGGAGAAAATTATTCAGCCAGAGAGTGGTAAATCTGGAATGCATTGTCACAGAAGGCTGTGGAAGCCAGATCATTGAATATATTTAAAACAAAGATAGATAAGTTCTTGATTGCCAAAAGGATCAACATTTAGGGGGACAAAGTGGGAAAATAGAATTGAAACACCTTACAGCCATGATTGAATAGCAGAGCAGACTTAATGGGCCGAGTGGCCTAATTTCTACTCCTATGTCTTATGGTCTTAAATTCCTCACTCTTTTTAGCCATCTGGTTACACTGGATTTCTGGTAATAAGTTTTATTTTCTTCTGTAAAGGCAGACAAAAAGTAATTGCTCAATATCTCTGCCATTTCTACACACCTCCTTAATAATGACCCCAGTTTCTGTCATACTCACTGAAAATGCCACAGTTGTCGGCCTGTTACCATTCAATTAATAACTACCAAAAAGAATAAGGTTGAATTGTTTACTTAGATTTTACTCCTTATAGAAATATCTCTTAATCTCTATCGTGGACTTCTCTTTGACACAAGAAACAAGATGGGAACTTGCAACATCGAGCATCACTTTGTACTACATTATGTTTCATCATCATTTTTGATGACTTGAAGAAAATCCTTTGCCAGTAACATTTGAATAAGGAAAGTGAGCAGTATATTTCATGTCTTAGGACATCCAAAAGTGTTTTACAATCAATTAATCATGCCATAATGAAATACAATCACTATTACAACATTGCTAATTAGTAACAGGAATAGCAATACGCCATTGAATACATAACCTGTTGAGTTTGTTGGTTTACCAGAAGTTACTCTGCTTTGCTCCAATATTGCCACAATATTACTTCATAAGATGTGAAAAGGGAAATAGGACCTAGGCTTAATTTCTGACAATGCAGTTCATTACTACACTGAAATGGCATATAATTAAGCGCTTTAAAGTACACGATTTTCTGAGTAACAGGCAACATTACTACCGCTGAGCCAAGATTGGCAACTCACTGTCACAAAAATGCCAAACAAATGAGGGCCACAAAAAGTACATGAACAATTATGGGTATTTCCTAAAAGGTAATTATTTGCATTTACTTATGGTCTCACTCTTATTTTTTAGTAAAACTACATTAGTTAGCTTATGTATTTATTAGCATTTTGCTCTGCAATATATGATTTGCTAAAAAAAATACACAATCTAAAATGTCTTAACTCCTGGCAAATAACTGATGGCAGTAGGTAATAATCTTCGGTGAACAGACCACAAAGCACAGGCTATTAACCATTCAAAATGGGTGAAAACATTTCCCATTTGAAAAATAAATTTAGCTCATGGGTATAATAAAACAAATATTGACTGCAGTTCAGAGGCTATAATTGATGAATTATTACCCCTCTGGTTACAGATGTGCCCTCAAATGTATAATAATTCAGAACATTTTCTATCATTTATAGAGGTAGCAAATGACCATGGTTGAACCAAATCATACAGCAGAAAAGACAACAGTTTCTGTTTTTCCATTAATTGATCCATCTTCATAGAATGTACTACAGATACAGTTACATATATTCCAATATAGATATTTCTTTGTTTAGGGTTCTTTAAATGCTGAATCTTAACACTAATTTCCTTATTACTTTGAAGTATGTAAGTTTATAATTCTACAATCTGTTGCATTGTACCAAAATGTTCAATCCTAAAAATAGTTGCAACTCTTATGTCTGAAACTTGGAATTATTTCATGAGTAATAGACATTTTAATGTTACATAATTTATCATTTAAAATGAGTGCCTGAAACATCAGAATTTCAGAGAGTATCAATGAGCAGTGTAATTATAAACATTTCTTTTCAATATAAGAACACACCTCAAAGAATAGTGTATTACCTTTGGATCCCGTAAGAAGAGTGCTTTCTGAATTAAGGAGTGTACATCATCTACAGATGGATAATGGAGAAGCAATCGAAGGCAGGTTTGATAGTTACTCGCAATTACTAAGGAAGGTTAAAAAAAAACAGTATGACAGTTTTATTTAAATAAATATGTATACACACACAAACAGATCTTAAGTAACTACAGCTGATGGGAAAATTTACGAATCAAGAAGAATATTACTCTACAAAGGCATTTGTCCATCAATTATGTTTGGCCAGAGAATCAGCGAGACATTCTGCATAATTTCATCACACAAACGTCACTTCAATGACAGAATGTGTTCACCAAGAAATGTTTGAAAAACTAAAATACTTAAAAATAATGCAACTTTTAACAGAAATCAATGTAATACGGAACCAAATATTAACCCCATGGATCATATACCTTTTTGCAATAATCTCAGGATTATTCAACCCATTTATTATAGACATTCGGTAAAGTGTCTGACAATGTTTCAGTAATGGAATATGTGCTATATTAAATCTATTTAAAAAGAGAAATAAATAATATGTATTCTCATTTTATGTATCCTAACCTCTTAACTAACAGTAGTAGTATGCTAGTAGTCAAGGAAAGTCTGGACATTTAATGATTATGAGCAAAAATCTTGAATGTGATTGAAACAAACAATTATATTTTATAGTGAGAACTACTTCATCATCTTCATTTCCTTTTTGATCCGACAGCTTGTAATTTCATACATCTGGTTTCATTTGTGAAGCACTCGCTTATCATGCTCACTCTTCCATAATACTTTTGTTCTCTTGTGACCATTTACTGTACTTTTTGTGAAAGTCATTAAAGCCAAAAACACATGGTACATTAATAATGCAAGTTAGTGTTATCTGAACAGCAAACTACATAACACTGCATCTTTACTAAACTTAAATGATTATAGTTTACTTACAATCTTGACATTTTAAAGCAACATTAATAAAACAGCAATTGAATTGGTCAGGAAAATGGTTTGATACTTAATCTACTAAACATCTGGACTCTTTGTAAATAGAAAAAAAAAGCCTTAAGTAATATAATTAAATCAGTAAGATATCAGTCTTTAAGGTCTGTTTTCCAGCTCATCCTCCAAGAATGTGTACAAAGCAGTCAAAAGCTATGCTACATTTTTAATGGCTATGATATGGGGCAAAATTATTTGAATTTAGTTGGAATTATGTTTCAGTCACAAGGTGGCAGGCTTCCACATACCAAAGTGTGTGTTTTACTATACCCAATATTCTTACTGTTTCAAATTTGAGTATACAGTATCAACCTTTTGGATCCAGTGGCATGACATTGACTGCTGTCTTATACAGTTGAAAGTTCTTACTTTTAAATATGTTTTAACTTTAGCATAATAATATTCAATAATAATATCCCGTGTGGCCTGACCTAGATATTCATGCCTTTTGCTTGTGCCACTCAAACTTTTCCAAAGATGAACCAGTAAGACAATGATTAAGATCAGACATCATATGAATCAGTAAGATGCTTTGTTCGAAAGTGATGTGAACATTTAGAATATCTGCTGGGTATGGACTCTTAATTCAATCAGCCCAACTTATCTTTGCATTATAATATATAGTAAAGCACCTTTCTCAACATTAGTGGGCCAAATAACTTGAACAAAACAGTCTTCCGGTATTTCTAACCATTCTGTCTCATTGAAAGGCCTTAAAGATTTCCATTTGAAGCACCTTGCCTTATATGCAGCCTCAAAGGTACCTGATATTTTAAAAATTCTGTCAATTCATAGCCAAAAAGGAAGCTGTTCTAGATATTTGCTGTCTAATCCCAGAAGTACAGACTTCTAAATAAAATGAGAGATCTTCATTGACTACAAGGCAAACTGTTAATGTTCACACCTTTGGGAAACAAGACTGTTAGTATATTATTAATCATCTCAGTCTTCACTTGTAAATTCTAAAAGTACACACTGGTGTGGAAAACCTGACTTAAAGAGGAAGTAATGACCCCCAATTTTTTTTCTGTAGTGGTCAAAAACTCAAAACTAGACAAATTATGTTTCAACATAATGCAATATCAATTCAAATTAATTACATAGTACTTTTTTAAAAAAAAGGACCTTTTTTTTTTAATCACAACATAAAGTGAGATCTTTTAAAGAAAATCTTTGAAACTAAGCTATAAGAATGTAAATTATGTATGCATATACTTACAAATATCTCTTATGTATAGCAGCATTGCAACAAAAATATAGTCAACTAAATCCAGAGTAACACTGTCAGCAAACAAAGTATCCCAGATCACCAAGAGATCCTGAAGAGGAAATTCTCGTCCAAACAAAAGTCTGACCCAACGACTGCAAGAATGAAATAGACATAATGTGTTATTACAAATACATGATTTAACAATCTTACAAACAATTTTGTAATTATATCAGTTCAGACTTTGTTGCAATATTCATGGAATTGAACTGCATAAAAGAAAGGAGCTTCAACAATTACCCTCCGTAAAATCCATTGAATTCTTGAATATTCACTGCATAACTCATTTGCTATTTCTGGTGCTGGGAAGCATAGGTATGAATTGGATAGTGAAATTTTGGATTTAACTGTCCAGTTTTCAGGCCTATTTTTACAGAAAATAACACCATCCTCCCTTGTACTAATTCAGGTGGCTGAAGCTTTTAGCTGACAGATGATGATGATGATTATAAACAAAAATCTTTCCAGCTAAACAGGTGAGAGATACTTATGCAAATGAATATAAATATATATCATGTAAGCAATGTTCAATAATTAATCGTTTGCGTTATTTTCAAGTTGATAATTCTTAGATGACTTAAGCTTACCAATGAACATACCATTTACCTTCTTTTCTTCCTCTCAAAAACTCTTAAGTGTTCAATTTAAGAGAGGCATACTCCTTTAATACATGCAGACCAAACCCTAACCATTGATATAAATGATGCAAATGTGGCACAGAATTATAAAATCAGAGGGAAGTATGGTAAAACAGAGCTTCCTTCTTTAACATAGTTTTGATCAGAATCTTTGAACACTCTCCAATTACTTTGGGCTGGAAATTTTAGGAATGGAAGGATTTAATACTTGTAAAAATATCAATGACCAAGTTTCCCTTCTTCCTGGCAGTTGTAAAATTCAGTTCTATTACTGTTATTTTATTGTAATAACACTGTTATGACAATGAACTCTATCATGTGGTCTCTAGCTCATCCATAAGGACATGAAGAAAATCCCCTTGAAGAGCCACTAGGTCCAAAGTCACCTTCCTCCTTTCCAGCATGTTACATTTACCACATGCCATGTCTTAAAACTACACACATTCTCTATTACAATGTTAATTTCTGAAATAAATTACTAAATTGGGATTGAGTGAACTGTTCTGCTTCTCAGAGGTGCCCTAGCAAGTCTGCCCCATAGCAAAAGCAATTTACTGTAGATACTGGAAATCTGAAGCAAACACTTGCTGAAGAAACTCTGCAGGTCTGGCAGCATCTGTGGAGACGGAATTAGAGTGAATGTTTCAAGTCAAACATGATTCTTTTCCACAGAATGGTAACTCTGTTTCTCTTTCCATAGGTAATGCCTGGCCTGAGTTTCTCCAGCACTTTGTTTTTATTTTAGTCTCTCCCATAGAATGACCATTGAAATGTTTCTACAGTTTAGTTTAGAACTTATCCCACTCTGAGTGCTGGCTGTGTTCTCTCCTACTGTTCTCATACAAGGTGAAACAGTATTAAGTATGACTTCATGAAGCCTGCATAATATGCAACTAAATTGGCATTAATACAGCTGATAATCTATTATTCCTGAGTAGTTAACATCAATAGAAATAACTGCAATAATGCAACATAAACTCTGAAGACTGCTCAAAGTATTCTGAGCACTGTATCATTGAAATATATGCAATATGAGTTTTCAGATAACTGTAAGATGCACTTCAAGGATTGGTCTAATGTGTTTAAAAATGGGCATTTAAGTCAAAATTCGGGAATTCTTAAGAATGTGCGTTAAAAATGATAATGTATTGAACATTCCGAGCATTTTTCCTTAAGCCTGCCAGAAAGCCCTTCAATGGACACTTTGCTCACTTGCTGCTTGGGGCTGCAGAAAATATCTGTGTTTGGTAAGCATTGTATTAGTCCATTAAAATAGCATTGGAACTACACCTGTATCCTGGAATCCCATTTTACAAGAATGAGAGACTACCACCTGTTTCTAGCAAGAATGTATGCTTACATCAAGCCTCAAAATTGGCAGCGATACAGTACAAGTAAGGAGGCAGTAAGAAGCTTTCTTTTATGATTTTGACTCAGTTTGTCCCATTTATGTTAGAAGATGGGATGGCAAAAATAAAACTGGTCAACCTTCTTGAACTTTGAAAGCTAAGCTGCTAAGATTATCCAAAGTCAAAGGCCTCATGACTTAACTCTGTGAGGTATAATACAAAAATAGATTCTGCCTTGACCTGCCATTAGGCCTTTTGTTACCAACAAAATTACAAATGCTTCAAGTTGTGAATGAATTCATCCCATCAAACCTCAGATGAAACAGGATCTTGACCAGATGGGCCAATGGGCTGAGAAGTGGCAGATGGAGTTTAATTCAGATAAATGCGAGGTGCTGCATTTTGGGAAAGCAAATCTTAGCAGGATTTATACACTTAATGGTAAGGTCCTAGGGAGTGTTGCTGAACAAAGAGACCTTGGAGTGTAGGTTCATAGCTCCTTGAAAGTGGAGTCGCAGATAGATAGGATAGTGAAGAAGGCGTTTGGTATGCTTTCTTTTATTGGTCAGAGTATTGAGTACAGGAGTTGGGAGATCATGTTGCGGCTGTACAGGACATTGATTCGGCCACTGTTGGAATATTGCATGCAATTTTGGTGTCCTTCCTATCAGAAAGATGTTGTGAAACTTGAAAGGGTTCAGAAAAGATTTACAAGGATGTTGCCTGGGTTGGAGGATTTGAGCAATAGGGAGAGGCTGTTTTCCCTGGAGCGTTGGAGGGGTGACCTTATAGAGGTTTACAAAATTATGAGGGGCATTGGTAAGATAAATAGGCAAAGTCTTTTCCCTGGGGTCAGGGAGTCCAGAACTAGAGGGCATAGGTTTAGGGTGAGAGGGGGAAGATATAAAAGAGATCTAAGGGGCAACTTTTTCCACACAGAGAGTGGTACAGGCATGGAATGAAATGCCAGAGGAAGTGGTGGAGGCTGGTACAACTGCAACATTTAAGAGACATTTGGATGGGTATATGAATAGGAAGGTTTTGGAGGGATATGGGCCGGGTGCTGGCAGGTGGTACTAGATTGGATTGGGATATCTGGTCAGCATGGACGAGTTGGACCGAAGGGTCTGTTTCCATGCTGTACATCTCAATGACTCTATGACTAAATGCTCCCTTTCAATCAGTGACTGACTTGCAACCATGAACATTTAGAGTTCAAATCTTTTTCTCCAAACAACTGACAATTGAAAGGATAGAATGCATAACATTATTGTAGTCAGTTCTCTCAGTCAAACACTTTGCCAAACAATATTAAGTTTTCAGAAATCCAAGTGAAATTACTTCAGATATAGAATCCACATTGTGTCCTCGATTCCAACAGACGTGCGGACTATAATCTGTGCGCATTACGACATCAACTTTGTGCAATGTAAAAGTGAGATACCTTTCAAAATAAACTGAATCTGTGTTGAATGGAAAAATATTCAACAACAACTAATGCTTAAGACCCCATTCTCAGTAAAGTGATATTATTGTTGAAGTTATTGATTGATATATTTCAAAGTATTGCCTTTCTTTTGGTTTCTTTTTATAAAGAAAAAGATTTGCATCTGTGTGACAACTGGCAATTTCACATGGGAAACTCAGCATCTGGTGTCCAAGTGAATGAAATAAGAAGTACGTAATTCTAAAACCAATAAAATTGAAGTATTGTGAAATTAACATAAAAGGACTGAGAAAGAAGTGTAAATTAGAACAAATAAACTTAACATCAGAATGGGCACAGAAAGAGAAATAAAGGGAGTAAAAAAGACTGAATTCAGAGCGATTGAAAAGAAAAACATGCCTCATTTTTAAAATACCTAATGTCGTTTGAGTATGAAAAAATGTGATTCTACATTCATAATACTTGAAAGGTTAATTAGCAACAATGAACTGTTAGTAGGATCATTACTAACAATGAACAGCATTTTCCATTCCAATTTTTGCTCTTGTCCACTGATATTAATTTCATTGTCACTTTTGGTGTTTGACCAGGCATTTGCTAAAGCTCATTCACACAGTCATATCACATTCCTCAGTCACTGCCTCCGACAGACTCACCTGACGTTGATTCCAACTGAAGTTTCATCCCTCCTGCTTTGAATCCACCCAGGATCACAGGTATCTCTGTAATGTTCAATGTTCCTGCTCTCACTCATCCAGAGATCCACACTCAGTGCTATGCGAATCTCTCTCCAACAGCATCATTACATGCTGGCTCAGGGCTGCACCACTATTCCATTTCATCCTCCGGCTCATTCGCCGTGCTAACCAGAAACCTTTTCTTTTCCTTTCCTTTAAGGCATCAAGGTCCACAAGCCACAACAGCTTTGAGATACCGATGGTCCTCTGGAACCTCCCTCCCCTCCTGTTCCCTCTCCCAAACCATCTCGTCAGGTATTCACCATCCCTCCTAATCTTTCGCTCTCCGATGCTGAAGATTCTGTACTCAACAAAGATTTGTGTTGAATGGAAAAACATTCAACAACAACTAATGCTTAAGACTAAAGACCCCATTCTCAGTAAAGTGATTCTATTGTTGAAGTTATTGATTTATATATTTAAAAGTATTGCCTTTCTTTTGGTTTCTTTTTATAAAGGAAAAGATTTGCATCTGTGTGACAGCTGGCAATTTCCTTGCCACCTTCGACAAAAAAGCTTTATCCCTCTGTGTCCCCGCCTTAAAGATTTCGGGCATAACATGATGTCGAGCTCTTATTCCGCCATCTTCGCCTTCCTGCCTATTTCTTTGGACAAGAATTCTCTCCTTGTCCCACAGATCCCTTCACTCAGCTCCAATACTCTCCATCCACCGGGACCCCTTCCTGTGACCAGCTCTCAGATGCCTCCTCCTATCTCCCCTTCGGGCCAGACCCCCATCATGGCACATCAGGCAATTGTATCAACTACAGTCACTGACCTCATTTCATCTGGTGATCTTGCCCCACTGCCTCCAAGCTGATAGCTCCCAGCCCCGCTCAGTTCGCTTCTACTTCCTTCCGAAAATCCACAAACAGGATTGTCCGGGCAGAACCATTGATTTTGGCTGCTCATGCCCCACAGAACTCATCTCTTCCTACCTTGACTCAGTCGTTTCTCCCCTGGTCCAGTCCCTGCACACATACATCTGTGATTCCTCTGATGCTTTACGCCAGTTTTGGAATTTCTCGTTTACGGGGTCCAGATGCCTCTTCTTTACCATGGACATGCAATCCCTTTACACGTCCATCCCCCACCAGGATGGTCTTAGGGCTCTCCGCTTCTTCAAGGAGCAGAAATGCGAACCGTACCCACCCATCACCCTCCTCCATTTGGCTGAGCTCGTCCTCACCTTCAACAACTTCGCTTTTAACTCCCCTAATTTTTTTCAGGTCAGAGGGATGGCCATTGTACCCACATGGGCCCCGGTTATGCCTGTCTCTTCGTGGGATATGTGGAACATTCCTTGTTCCAGTCTATTCAGCCCCCACCTACAACTCCTCTGCTATATACATGATATCATCGGTGCTGCTTCCCTCTCTCATCCGGAATTGGAAAGGTTAATTGATTTCACTTTCAACTTCCACCCCGCCGTCACTTTCATCTCGTCTATCTCTGAATCCTCCCTTCTTTGACATTTCTGGGGATACACTGGCCACTAATATCCATTATAAACCCACCGACTCCCACAGCTACCTGGATTATATATCCTCGCATCCTGCTTCTTGTAAAGACCCCATTCCATTCTCTCAGTTCCGCCATCTCCACAGTTTTTGTTCTGATGAGGCAAACTTTGACATTTCAGAGGCTTCCTTGTCGATCTTCTTCCCTAGCACTGTTGTCAACAGGGCCCTCAACCAGGTCTGACCCATCTCCCACACTTCTGCCTCACCACTTTTCTTTCTTGCCTCAACAGCAAAAGGATTTCTCTTAAACTTACCTACCATCTCACCAGCATCCACATCAACCACCATTTCTGCCACCTCCAGCTAAATGCCACCATCAGACACCTAAACCTCTCCTCCATTTCCTTGCCACCTTCGGCAGGACATCCTGGTCCTTTCTTCCTTCACTCCCAATACCCCTATGGCACCTTCCCCTGCAACTGCATAAGTTGTAACACCTGCCCATTTACCTCCTTCCCCTCAGTATCCAAGGGCCCAAATATACCTTCCACGTGAAGCAGCACTTTACCCGCACTTCCCACAATCTAGTTGACTGCATTTGCTGCTCACAATATGGTTTCCTCTACATTGGAGAAATGAAGTGTACACTGGATAACCATTTCACAGAACATCTACATTCTGCCTGCAAAAAAGACTCCGAGCTTCCAGTTGCCTGCCATTTTAACACACCACCCTGTTCCCTGGTCAACATCTTTATCTCAGACTTGCTGCAGTGTTCCAGTAAAGCTCAGCTCAAGCTGGAAGAACAACACCTCACTTTCTGCTTGGGGACCCTGCAGCCCTCTGGACTCAATATCAAATTAAATAACTTTAGGGCCTGAACCACACCCCCCCCCCCCCTTCCATGTCCTAGCCCCCATCCCACACACCAGGCCTTGTTATCACATAGTCTGCCATTACACATCACCTAATGTTAACCACTAATAGCCTCCGTCAATAGCTATTCACCCTCCTACCCAGATCATTATCAACTCCCTTTGTTTCTCCAACTGTTCTACTCTCTCTTTGGGCACTATCCCCATCTATCGTTTACTCCTAACACCCTTTCCCCAGCTTATGTTCTGAATATAAACCAACATTTTCCTAACTACCATCAGCTCTGAGGAAGCATTACCAGACTTAAAATGTTAACTCTGATCTTTCTTCACAGATGTTGCCAGATTTGCTGAGCTTTTCCATCAACTTCCGATTTTGTTTCTGATTTACAGCATCTGTAGTTCCTTTGGTTTTTATGAACTACTGGCGCATGGCTAAAATCACAGTTAATACAAGTTTAATTGAATAGTGCAGAAAACTTGAATAGCTCTAAAATAGGATTCTGGTATACTTTTGACTAGATCCAATTTTCTTTAGCAAATTTAGGAGAATGGTGCACCTGGACATCAACTTTGGAATTCCTATGTTTAACAGCATGCCTGTCCCCAGAGGATTTGGGGATCAATAATAGTGTGTGCTATTAGTTTCACTTCTATTTTTGACAGCAAATTATCATTCACTAATATATAAACCTCCTTCTAAACAAACAGGAGGTTTGGTCCTCAGTGGAGGCAGCATTCGAGAGGGTATTCAATGATTATTTAAGTAGAAATGGTTTGCTGAGATGTGGGGAAATGGCAGAAGACTGGCACTAGCTACCAGAACCAGTACAGGCATGAGGGCCATAATATTTGTTTTTGTTTGGTGAGAATTGCAGGTCTGAAGAGGTAAGAATTGCAGGTCTGAAGAGCTCAGTATTTTAAGATTATTTCTCATCTTTAATAAATTGCAATGTCATCCTCCCTGAGGTCTTTCTTTCCCCCGAACACTCAAATTGCTTGATCAACTTGATGAATCATTTGACTCTTCTGTCCACATATCTCCTTATGTGTGTATTCAGTGTCAAATATTGTTCAACAATCCTCCAGTGAAGCACTTTTGGGGGTGTTTGCTACATAAAGGTTCTATGTAAATTCAAGCTGTTGATGAAAACAGTTTTCATTTTCAATTACAACACATTTTATTATTTTGTCCTCAAAAGTACTTTAAAGCTTTACAAAAAGTCTTTGGCAAAAAGATTTGAGATCCACATGACACTTAGTGTGAAGGACAAGAAGTGCAGGCTAGACGTACTGTGTTTATACGCTACTAACAAATCTCCCTTGTTACTGCTCATCATAAAAGTCAGAGGATACGACTGGCAATATATCATCAGGGCCAATGATGTATAGTGATTGAATATCAATCAGACCATCATCTGATTGCTGGTGTGAAAAATAATAAAAATACAACTGTGCACACTTTTGGTCTATCTATCATGCTCGCTGTTTTGCATATGGTCAAATTTTGTAGTCAAAAACAGCTACAAATTACACAGAGCATGAAGGGATAGCATGCAAGAATGAAAACAGACACCAAAAAAAAATCAATCACAAATAAACTTGATATTTTTAAAGAAAAACCTTTTAGCCCTCTATTAACTCTTCCTAGCTAGAAAATACAACATTAATAAAATAATATAGTACGTACAAAAAAAATTTCCTTATTTATATTTTTTGTTCTTTCAGAAGTTCTAGATTTTTAATAAGAATCTTTCAACAAGTATTACTTTGTAGTTGATGTAACTTTACAACTGCAACTCTAACATGCACCAATGACTACAGTTTTGAGTAAACCAGTTTTAACCTGGATAACCCACACTAGACATTAATATGATTTTGTTCAAGTAATCTAGACTCCATAATTCAAAGTGTCAAAATCTAACAGCAACCATGACTTGTTTAAAATTAGGTAGAAAAAGAACTTTAGAACCTTTGAGGTTCTAACTATTATGATGAGTTTAGTTTTACACATCATGCAGAAATGAGTTGCAGAAAGATAGAAACAATTGACAGTAGACTGGCAGAATGGCTTAATGTCAATTCTGGAATCTGTCTAATGTTTAACCTGCTCATTGTAATTGAATAGATTAACCCCAGAGGCAGAAAATGAAAATTACCAGCAATGCTTAAGTGACAGACTGAGATGATGTCTTAATGTTGTCAATGACAGCAAAACTTTCAAATGTACTGTAATCATTCCATTGAAACAGACTTGAGCTTCAGGAGTCCAAACATAGGTAGAAGAACATGGGAATTCAGCTGTTGCTGTCAGTACCTAAAAACTTTGACAGGATGTCTTGTGGAGCTTCTCAAACTCTGCAACCTCCAACATAATTATGAACTGATGCCACTCCTACATTGATGGCTTGCTATATAAGCTCTTACAAAGTATAAAGCTTGCTGTATGAGATGTAACAAGATTAGTCGTTAATTTCTTAAAAATTACTGGACACTCTTATTTGCCCTAACTAAGGGTGTTTACATTTGGAAAGTGTTAAATTTCTCTGCAATTATTAAATAAAAATGTCATTACTTTTCTATTTTTTAAAATGTCTGTTTAACTTCATCTTAGCTTCTGTCTTTTGTTTCAAATTAAATGTGAAAAACCTAACGTTTCTGGTCTGATTTGTATAAATATTAAATATGATTGGCTCGTTACCTGTTCAACGTCATCGCTAGTGCTAATCCTAAAACACCAGCAATTTAGCAGCAGCTTTAAAGTTACATTTCTGCATAAAAATGGAAGAAAGAGAAAGGGAGCTCAAGTGTAAGCTGAACATAGGATACTCAGCAAATCAAAGAGAGAGGGAGACAGAGAGCTAAAGATAGATAGGGAGTACGCTCAAAAACTGAGGGGCAAAAATTCTTTTGTATAAAGTAAAAGAAAGAGGAAGAGAAAATAACTGGCCTGCTCAATATTTCATACAATTCCAACATCACCTCATCACTCTTAAATGCTATTAAAGGCAAGCATCCCAATGCCTTCCAATTACTTATCTTCCTGTCCCATTACCTTAAGGATACCCATATCAAGGTCCTTCTGATCTTTGGTAACTCCCAAAGTCCTACCATTCATCATGTATTCCAAGTGCATCGCATCATATTTATTTGGAATGAATTTCATTTGCATTGGTATCAGCCAGACTATTTCCTCCAGTATTCCAGTATTTGTCTTCACAAATCACCATCACCCACCAATTTTTGTACCATTTGTGAACTTATTGATCAACCCTCATTCAAGTCTAACTTGTTTATATATATCAAAAACAGCATTGACCCCAACACCAATCCCTGCAGAACCCCACTGCACACAGGCTTCAAGTCACAAAAATACCCCTTAACCACCATCATCTATTTCATGCCATTCAGCCAACTCTGGATCAATTAGCCAAATTTCCTTTGATCAATTACCTTTGCTATGAGTCTCTCATGTGGGGAAAAAAACAGAATAGCATTTAACTAATAATTAAATTACAGCATCCTATACAGTCAAAGCAAAAGAGTAATTATATCTTTGCTTAAATTATCTTCCACCTTTTCACAATGTGTTTGGAATGAAATTCCTGAGTGAGTGCTGGATGTGGGCACAGTTACAATGTTTAAAAGACACTTACATCAGTACGTGATTAGGCAAACTTTGGAGGAATACAGGCCAGAAGCTGGGACTAGTCTAGTGGGGAATATGTTCGATATGGACTGGTTGGACAGAAGTATCTGTTTCTGTCCTATATAACTTTATGACATACATTTTTCATACAATGGTTTCCATTATTCTGCACTAGTCCTCTGGTTTCCCTCCATGAAACTCCAATGTTTGTGTAGTCTTCATATTTTGCTTTCCTGATGTAGTCAGTGGCCTAAAAAAAACACTTCATTCATGGGATGTGGGCACCTCTGGCTAGGCCAGCATTTACTGACCATCCCTAATTGCCCAGAGGGTATTTAAGAGTCAGTCTGGCCACATGAGAGAGAGACCAGGTAAGGATGACAGATTTTCTTCCCTAAAGGACATGCGAATCAGGTGGATTTTTTCTGACAATCAATATTGGTTTCATGGACATAATCAGACCTTTAATTCTAGATTCTTTACTATATTCAAATTCCACCACCAGCCCTGGTCCCCCAGAAATTAATTGAGCTTCTCGATTAATAGTCTAGCAATAATGCCACTACAACATTACCTCCCACAAAAAAAAACTTCATTTTGCAGCACAAATAATGATGGGATAGTTGGATTTCACCATTATTCCTGAGTAAAACTGACAATTTCTCACATCCACACAGGTGCAATTAAATGCAGAAATAGAAAATGTGTGTGAATGATACTCTGCTTCTTTACAAATTATACTTTTCTCAACTTCAGTGTTAGAATCTGCATAGAGATCACTATCAGGATCAAAGGGTAATTGCCCCAGAAGACTGATGGAAAGAAAAATGAAGCTTTCTGCAACCATGCTTAACTGAAATTGTAAAGTAGTGAGAAATATTATTACTGCTGAACAATCACTCTGGCCTTGAAAAATAATTCTGTAAGTTCTGTTGAAAGAAAAAGACATGCTGCTGAAGCACTTCATCTTCCATTCAAGTTTCAATGGGAGGAACAGTGATATTCGTGCATCTGGCTGATGAGTGTGCTTAAATAGCATCTGCCTTTATTCAGGAATACTCACATTTTACCATGATGTGGAGGTGCTGGTGCTGAACTGGGGTGGACAAGGTCAGAAATCACACGGCACCAGGTTAGAGTCCAACAGGTTTATTTGAAATCACAAGCTTTCCGAGTGCTGCCCCTTTGTCACGTCACCTCGCGAAAGCTTGAGATTTCAAATAAACCTATTGCACTTTAACCTGGTGTCATGACTTCTGACTGTCTACATTTCACCGGTGTGCAATCATATTTCATAAGAAATTTCTTGTTGCAGATTTTAAAAATAGGCTGCAAGAAAGCACCTCTATGGGAGAATTTCACAGGTTGATTTTCCTGCCCTGTGGAACACATTTTCTGCCTCACTGTCAGTGATATCCTCCTGACGCTGATGACAGACCAAATCAATAGACCCTATCCCAAGTGGGTATAAAGAATCAAGTGGGTATTAAGCAGCCAGATAGTTCTACTCATCCCTGATGCAGTGTCCGCAATTCATCCCTCTGCTCATAAACCCTGAGCCAATGCTGTTTGAATTTTAAATACTGATTGCAAATGCATTTGACCTGGATCGCATTGGTATCCAGGAACTATCATGCACTGCAGCCTTGACCCGACTGCCATCCTTAATGAGTTTTAGATATCTAATTATATTATTCACTGATTTAGTGCCATTTATGTATTTTACTGAAATCAATTGGTATTCTATGCTCAAATTTAAGAATTGAAATCCTCTCAATCACTTACCAAAGAGTCACCAAAAAGCTTGCTCCTTTCACTTGAGCAAGAGGTCAGCTCCAATGAAGTTAGCACGGTCTTTGACTCTGCCTACCTGCCACATTGGCCATTTTTGCCTGGTTGCTTTGATTATGCTGACTGCATAACTCAGGCTCTTTGCCTTGTAATCAGATGAATGAGGTCTTTTGTGTGGTCTGCCGAACCGTTGTCCCGGGGTCCTCACCTCAACCACTCCTCAAGGTGCTGCTGACTGCCTGCCACAGGCTCCTTCCACTGTCTCCTCCTCCTCTAAGCCACAATAAGCTATCTGCAATTTGCTTGTTTGAACTATTTCCCTACTGCTAGTTCTCCTCATAGAAAAAGCACAGCAAAGAAATGGAAAACGTGAAATCTCTGAAATTTTTCTCTGTTTCCTGTTCAGCTTTCCTCTCAGTTGCAAGATCCAGCAGGAGATTTTACATATAATAATGATAAAATTATTATCAGAGGGTGGCACAGTAGCTCAGAGGTTAGCACTGCTGCCTCATAGTGCCAGGGACCTGGGTTTGATTGCAGCCTCGGGCGTCTGTCTGTGTGAAGTTTGCACATTCTCCCTGTGTCTGCATGGGTTGTCTCCGGGTGCTCCGGTTTCCTCCCACAATCCAAACAACGATGAACAGGTTAGGTGAATTGGCCATACTAAATTGTCCATAGTGTTTAGGGATGTGCACGTTAGGGGTAAAATGTAGAGTAATGGGGAAGGGGTTCAGGTGGGATACTCTTCGGAGGGTCGGTATAGACTTCAATGGCTGAAGGGCCTGTTTCCATGCTGTAGGGATTCTATGATCCTATGTCACAGATCAATGTTAAATTCAGAAAGACTCCAGAATGCCGATAAATCCAGAAAGTTTTCTGGATTTCCTGACATGAGGCAAAAGCTGCTCATTCACTACTCACAGCAAAAGGCATTACCTGTCTGTAGGTGAGGCTGGGAGAGAACACAATATGGAGAGATCACAAAGGTGGTACCTGAGGGAGTGAACAATAAGGAGTGGGGTACAAGAATCCCAGAGTCTAGAAACTTTCAATAGGTTTTAGTCTGGATAGGAGATGAATTTGGGATGATCAGCATTCAACATCATCAGGTGGGGTAAAAAAAAAAAGATTTCTCAGAATATATATTGCTATGGTCAGTTAGCTCAGTTGGCTGGATGGCTGATTTGTGATGTCAAGTAACACGAACAGTGTGGTTTCAATTCTCATGCTAGCTGATGCTACCATGACACCTTCTCAATCTCTCCCCTCATCTAGGTGTGATGACCCTCAGGTGAAACCACCTCCAGTCGCCTCTCTGTAATGAGAAAGCAGCCCTATGGTTCAGTAAAACTATGGTGGCTTACTTTTACTTTATACTGATATGCTGAAGTGCACAGGCAGTATAACTGCCCATCAGTATTTCATTCATTAATTTTACATTTTCCAGGAAACAAATAACGTGAAACTCATAAATAGCAATTTTTGAAATTTCCTAAAAGGAGATTTTCATTGGCCAAATAATACTCCTCCTGAAGTATAATAATTAATTTGCAACTTAATATTTCACTTTATTTTTAAGGAAATGAAGAAACTTTACTGACAGCTCATATTGCCCTTCCACGTTTCCCATGTATTTGCCTGCTTAATAAAATATGCATTTACAAGCAAGTTCAATTTTTCACAGTGGTTACTGAGCACGAGTAAACCATGGACTAAATTCTAACAGTTCGAGTTTAATTTATTATAGGCACAGTGAAAGGTGTTGTTTTGTACACTGTACAGGATAGCAGACTAGAGTGCAGAATGCAGTGTTAAAGCCACACAGATAGTACAGAAAGATCAACATTAACATTTGAGTGGCCCATTCAAAGGTCTGACAACAATGGGGAAGAAGCTGTTCTTGAATCTGTTTGCATGTGAATTCAAACTTTTGTATCTTCCGCCTAACGTAAGAGGGTGGAAGAGAGTAGAACCGGGATGGGAGGGGTCTTTGATTATGTTGGAGGCAGAGGGAAGTATAGATAGAGCCAACAGATGAAAGGCTGGCTTGCGTGAACTGGGCTGCATTCATTACTCTCTTAATTTCTTGCTGAGGCAAATTTCCTTCTCTAAAGGACGTTAGTGAACCAGATGGGTTTTTCCAACAATCGTCAATTGTTGCTGGTTATTAGTAAATTCTAAATTTCATGGTTATTAGTAGATTCCAAATTCCAGATTTTAAAACCTTTTTTTGAGTTCAAATGACAGATTCAAATCCAGGTCCACAGAATATTAGAGTCAAAAAGTGTGGGGCTGGAAAAACACAACAGGTTGAGCTTATGCCTGAAACGACTCTCCTGCTCCTTGGATGCTGCCTGACCTGCTGTTGTTTTCTAGCCCCATACTTTTTGCCTCTGATTTCCAGCATCTGCAGTCCTTACTTTCCCCAAAACATTAGCTGAGTTTCTGGATTAATAGTCTAGCAATAATACCACTAGACCATCACCTCCCCAAATTGTTAATAACCAGTTCATGTAATAGCATAATGAAAATTCTGAAATGGTAAGCAGTGTGCTCTATAGGATCACTTTGCTAGCTCTGTGCTGTGTAACACCCTGATGGCTACAAAGACTCCAGTGACAAGGAGTTAATTCATTAATTAACTACAACCTTTGTAGGAACCATAACATTTAACTATGCAGACGAAAGTGCAAATACTGTTCTTTCAAGTCCCTACTCTCAAAGAATGCAGTGGAGGCTGGCTATGCCTACGCTGTTCCTAATTATTCCAATTATCATGGCACACTATGAAAACTTGATTAATAACACTGAAGATATTGTTGTGGCAATTAGCCATATGGTTATGGGACTTTATTCTGTCACGATTTGGCCATTAGCATCTACTTATGTTTGTCAAACGTACTGCATCCGTGACAAGTTGAAGTTCCGCTCACCTTGTACAATCCCATGTGTGCTAAACTAGAAAACTGTTTATTCCTAGGAGTTCCTTGCATGAGTAAATTTTTCATGTTCATCCGGTCTTACAGGGGACAAATGTCAAACATGTCTATGACGACCCATCAAACTAAATGCTCTTTGCAAGGTGGCTTAGTAAATTGGCTGTCAAAATTAGACCATGTTCGAAAATAGGATTTGACCAGCACAATTATCGTCATTAACTCACATTTATTCAGCATTTCACCATTTACACAGTATTCTCCTGGGCTAGACTTGTTCTAATACTCCAGATGGCAATAAAAAAATCTGAGGCACAGAACATTGCACTGAAGTTTTTTTTATACAAAAAGTGCAAAGATAAATATCATTCTGGTTTTGTAAGCCTACAGATAAATTTTGTACTAAAGCAGTAAACAAAACAAAGTTTTCTTACAGCCAGCACTATCCTTTGCCACTGCGATCCACAAGTATGAAAAAAAAACTGTATTGTGGTGATAACTACTGACATGTAGAAAGAGTTGCATTAGCTTCTAATATTTAATTACTTGAAAATAAATTGGAGAATTCAACTTAAAAGTCAGGTCAATGGTTACTTCACTGAACATTGAAGCAAGTTAAAAGGGAGGGAGGAGTTGCATTGTTGGTCAGGGATGACATCACGGTCGTGCTAAAGGAGGACACTATGGAGGGCTTGAGCAGTGAGGCATCATGGATAGAGCTGAGAAATAAGAAGTGTGCAATTACATTGTTGGGGCTGTACTACAACAGAAAAACGAATTGTGGAAAGTTGCAGAGACAACAGGGCGGTAGTGATGGGAGATTTTAATTTTTCCAACATTGACTGGGATACACTTAGAGTCAGAAGTCTGGATGGAGCAGAATTTGTAAGGAGCATCTGGGAAAGTTTTCGAAAGCAGTATGTCAATAGTCCAAAGGGGGAAGGGGCCTTATTGGACCTGGTGTTGGGTGATGAGCCAGGGAAGGTGGTAGATGTTACAGTAGGGGATTTCTCTGAGAATAGTGACCACAATTCTGTAAGTTTTAGACAAAGATAAGAGTGTCATACAATCATAGAGATGAACAGCACAGAAACAGACCCTTCAGTCCAACTCTTCCATGCTGACCAGATATCCCAAACCAATCTAGTCCTACCTGCTAGCAACCGGCCCATATCCCTCAAAACCCTTCCTTTTCATATACCCATCCAGATGCCTTTCAAATGTTGCAACCGTACAAACCTCCACCACTTCCTCTGGCAGCTCATTCCATACGCGTACCACTATCTGCGTGAAAACGTTGCCCCTTGGGTCTCTTTTATATCTTTCCCATCTCACCCGAAACCTATGCCCTCTAGTTCTGGACTTCCCCACCCCAGGGAAAAGACTTTGTGTATTTATCTTATCCATACCCCTCATGATTTTAAAGACCTCTATAAAGTCACCCCTCAGCCTCCGACGCTCCATGGAAAACAGCCCCAGCCTGTACAACCTCTCCATATAGCTCAAAGGGAAGTACTAAACTGGGCCATGGCCAATTATATCAAAATTTGGCAGGAGCTGGGAAACATGGATTGGGAGCAGTTATTTGAAGGGAAGTCCACATGATATGTGGGAGGCTTTCAAAGATAGGTTGAAGATAGTGCAGGATAGGCATGTCCCTTTGAAAACATGGAATAGGAAAGGCAAGATTCGTGAACTGTAGATGACAGGAGAAATCGTGCGACTAGCCAAGAGGAAAAGGGAAGCATACATAAGGTCCAGGCAGCTAAGAACAGAACTGGCCTTGGAGGAATATCTGGAGAATAGGACCAATCTTAAATGAGGAATCAAGCGGGATAAAAGGGATCATGAAATAACTTTAGTGAGCAGAATTAGGGAGAATCCCAAGACCTTTTATTGATATATAAGAAGCAAGAGTGTAACTAGGGAAAGGGTTGGTCCACTAAAGGAAAAGGAAGGAAGGTTGTGTGTTGAACCTGGAAAATGGGTGACATTCTCAATGATTACTTTGCATCAGTGTTCACTGAGGAGAGGGACATGATGAATGTTGAGATTAGAGATAGAAGTTTGTTTACTGTGATCACGTTGCTATAAGGAGGGAAGATGTGTTGGGTAGGCCAAAGGATATTAAGGTGGACAAGTCCCCAGGAGTGGATGGAATCTATCCAGGTTGCTGAAGGAGGCGAGAGAAGAAATAGCTGGGATCCTGATAGATATCTTTGTAGCATCCTTAAACACAAGGTGAAGTGCCAGAGGACTGGAGGATTGCTAATGTTGTCTCCTTTTCAAGAAGGGTAGCAGGGATATTCCAGGTAACTGCAGACCAGTGAGCCTGATGTCAGTGGTGGGAAGGTTGCTGGAGAAGGTACTGAGGGATAAATCTATTCACCTTTGGAAAAAAATGGGCTTATCAGTGATAGGCAACATGGTTTTGTGCGGGAGAGATTGTGCCTTACCAACTTAATAGAATTCTTTGAGTAAGTGACCAAGGTGATAGATGAAGGAAGGGCTGTAGATGTCATACACATGCACTTTAGTAAGGCATTTAATAAGGTTCCCCATGGTAAACTAATGGAGAAAGTGAAGTCACATAGTGTGCAGGGTGTTCTAACTAGGTGGATAAAGAACTGGTTGAGCAACAGGAGACAGAGAGTAGTAGTTGAAGGAAGTTCCTCGAAATGGAGAAAGGTGACCAGCGGTGTTCCACAGGGGTCAGTGCTGGGCCACTGTTGTTTGTAATATACATAAATGATCTGGAAGAGGGTACTGTTGGTCTGACCAGCAAGTTTGCTGATGACACGAAGATTGGTGGAGCAGCAGAAAGCATAGTACACTGTCAAAGAATACAGGGGAATATAGATAGACTGGAGAGCTGGGCGATGAAGTGGCAGATGGAGTTCAATCCAGACAAATGTTAAGTAATGCATATTGGGAGGTCTAACTCTACAGCGAAATATACTGTAAACGGAAGAGCCTTGGGAAAAGGTGATGAGCAGAGAGATTTGCGAGTTCAGGTCCATTGTAGCCTGAAGGTGGCTGCATAGGTAGATAGAGTGGTCAGGAAGGCATATGGTACGCTTGCCTTCATCAGATGGGGTATTGAGTATAAGAGCTGGGAGGTCATGTTAAAATTGTACAAGTTTTTGGTTCAGCCACATTTAGAATACTGTGTACAGTTCTGTTCGCCACATTACCAAAAGGATGTGGACGCTTTGGAGAAGGTGCAGAGAAGGTTTATGAGGATGTTGCTTGGGATAGAAGGTGCTAGCTATGAAAAGAGGTTGAGTAGGTTAGGATTGTTTTCATTAGAAAAAAGATTGAGTGGGGACCTGATTGAGGTCTACAAAATCATAAAGGGCTTGGACAGGGTGGATAGAGATAAGTTTTTGTCATGGTGAGGGATTCAATAACGAGAGGTCACATGTTCAAGGTGAGAGGAGAAAAGTTTAAGGGGGATACATATAGAAAGTACTTTACACAGAAGGTGGTAGGCGCCTGGAATGCGTTGCCAGCAGAGCTGGTAGAGGCAGGCACGGTAGATTCATTTAAGGTGCGTCTGGACAGATGCATGAGTAGGTGGGGAGCAGAGGGATACAGATGTTTAGGAATTGGGCAATAAATTTAGACAGTGGATTTGGATCGGCTCAGGCTTGGAGGGCCGAAGGGCCTGTTCCGGGGCCGTGAAGTTTCTTTGTTCTTTATCTCAAACACAAGACCTAAAGTCTATAACCTTAGGTGGATCTACCATGAGTCAATAGGTAAACAGACCACATGGTCGCCAAAAAGTGAGTAATTTATGAGATTCACACACTGGTTTGAAAGAAATAGTTTCCATCCCAGTTAGTTAATCCAACTAGTACATGAACAAAGGTAGTTGCATGCAGCTATTACATGAAGTCTCACCTATTTTCTTTTTATTTGACCTGACCCCTATCCCATTAACTTGCTTACTGAGACTCAATAGCCACATTCATATGTAGAATGGTTACTTATGAGGCTGTAAGCCAAACATGGAATCCTGAGGTATGGAATAGAGGTGGTAGGTTGGATTTTCTCGCTGAAAGCAGGAATCAGAAAGAGGGTTCAATTCTGGTTCGCAAACCTCGCACCATCTCCAAAACAACATGAAAAACAAAATTCGTATAAAGGTTTGATTAACTGACATTTACATAAGGCTCAAAACGTGCAGTTCTGGTAAAGCCACAGCAGGTCAGACACCATCCGAGGTGCAGGAGAGTCGACATTTCAGGCATAAGTCCTTCATCAGAGATGGAAGGAATGGTAACTTTTATAAGGTTGTTGTAATGGAACAAGTCATAGATTGACATCGATAGGGGCATGAGGAGTGAATGGATGAAAGGATGTGAGAATTGAAAGCTAGGGGGCTTCATATTTAAAAAGCAACTGGGATGAACTTCCAGAGACTTTTCAACCAGCTTGCCACAGTATTTGGCTATCAATACTGCTGTACACAATTTTCATCTAAGATGGTGGGCGTTACTCCAGCATTCTCCTCGCCCCAAGAAGACATACTGAGCTGGAAAACTTTCGAACTCCTGTTACCTGCTGCTAACATGAAAAACTTGCCCTATATAATTCAAAGATTTGGGAAAAATCAGCCACAAACCATGAGAAGGAAGTACAACTTCAGCCAACCATCTTTAGCTGCTTCATGAATGACCTTCTTTCATCACAAGGTCTGAGAATTGCAGAAGATTCAACATTACTTGTGACTTTTCAGATGCTGGAGAAGAATGCCACAAGACCTGGCCAAAATCCAGGCTTGGGCTGACACGTGGCCAGAAACTCTCACTGCAAAAATGCCAGGCAATGGCCATCTCTGACAGGAGAGAATCTTACCACTGCTTCTTGACATTCCATAATGTTACCATCACTGAATCTCTCAATATCAACACCATAGGGTGACCATGACCAGAAACTGAACAGGACATAAAGCAAAGGCCAGGAATCCTTTGTGCATACGTCATCTCCTAAAGTACATCTACCATCTAGAAGATACAAGCCTGGAGCATGATGAAATACTCCCAACTTCCCAGCATAAGCACAACTCCAACAACATTCAGGTCGAAGCAACCCACTTGATTGACACCACATCCACAAAGATTCATTCTCTCCACCATTGACACACAGTAGCCGCAATGGGTACCATCTTCAAAATGCACCAGAGATGTTCTCACAGCCTCCGTTACTTGCACATTCCAAACCCATGTCCATCACCATTTAGAAGGGCAGCACACATCACCAAACTCATCTTCAACCCACTCACCATTCAGACTGGAAATATATCTGGCAGCATCTGTTTTGATGAAGGGTCACAGGTCCTGAAACATCAACTCTTATCTCCACAGATGATGCCAGGCCTATGGGTTTCTCAAGCAATTTCTATTTTTGTTTCAGATTTCCAGCATCTGCAGCTCTTGGTTTTGTCTTGGAAATATGTCAGCAGTTTTCCACTATTACTAAGTTAAAATCCTGGAACTCCCTCTGTCATCGCTTTGTGCAGGTATTTGCACCAAACGGGTGGCAAAGGTTCAAGGCAGCAGCTCACTATCACTATGTCAAAGGCAGCTAGGTATGTAAGATAAATGCTTGTACAATCAGCCCTACATCTCATGAATGAATTAAACAAAAAACAAGGTTATTACAATCCTAAAGGTAAAGGGAGAAAAATAAAACTTAACACTGAAAAGAACAGGCACTCTCGAGGATGTTCAAAGAAATATTGCTCACGGGATGTGAGTGCCAGTGGTTAGGCCAGCTTCTATTGCCCATCGCCAATTGCCCAGAAGCCAATTAAGAGTTATTTGCATAACTGCAACTATGGAGTCATATGTACCCCAGAATAGGTAAAGATGGCAGACTACC
Organism: Chiloscyllium plagiosum; assembly: GCF_004010195.1. Classification (NCBI taxonomy): domain Eukaryota; kingdom Metazoa; phylum Chordata; class Chondrichthyes; order Orectolobiformes; family Hemiscylliidae; genus Chiloscyllium; species Chiloscyllium plagiosum. The sequence goes on from NC_057714.1 coordinate 63,437,468, forward strand.
TTCCCTAAAGAACATTAGCGAACAAGACGAGCTTTGACCACAATCAACACTGGTTACTATGCTCGCCACTGGGCAAGCTTTCCATTCCATTTTAATTTTAATTGAATTCAAACTTCATCATCTACTATGTTGGGATTCTTACCCACGCTTCCCAATCAAGTGACATTACTAGTACACCCTGCCTCCCTCGATTTCGAGAGTAAAGGAAACCAACTTGCATTTGAAACTTATGAATAATCTTTCTAAATCATTTCATAGAAGCATAATCCAAAATGTGGTACACAAACAGAAATTGCTGAAAAGCTCAGCAGGTTTGGCAACATCTGTGAAGAGAAGGCAGAATTAACGCTTTGGGTCTAGTGACTCTTCTTCAGAATAGCTAGGAAAAGGTTGGTATATATGCCGAAGATGGAGTGAAAAGAAGTGGGAGGAGTTAATGATATATGGAGATGGAGCCCAGAGAGAGAGATAAAAACAACTGGATAGACAAAGGAATGGGTAAAAGTCAGCCTGTGACAATCAACAGCTGCTAATGAGGACCAGAAGAACTGACAATTGGTTAGTTATGGTGGCAGCCCACGTGATGACACGGCCTGGTATGTGGGTGTTGGCAATAGGAGAAGGTGCTCTGGGCCTAAAATTGTTGAACTCGATATTCACACCAGAAGGGGAGTTGATCGATTGCTTCTGTATTACCACTAGATTATTAATCCAGAGATCAAGCGGTATAGAAATAGATTATTAATCCAGAGGTCAGAAATAGCGGTACTACTGCTAGATTATTAATCCAGAGATCAAGCTAATGTCCTAGGGATGTAGATTCAAAAGCTGCCATGGCAGAGAGTGGAATTTGAATTCAATTATACAAAACCTGGAATTAAAATCTAATGATGACCATGAATTGATTACTGATTGTTGGGCAAAATCCCATCAGGTTCACTAATGCCCTTTAAGAGAAGGAAGCTGCTATTTTTACATGGTCTGTCCTTATTGTGCCTCCAGACCCCTTAGCAATGTGGTTGATTCTTAATTGCCCTCTGGGATACTGGTCTAGCCAGTGATGCCCTCATCCTATGAATGAATTAAAAAAGGAGTCCCCAAGTGGAAAATGATGCTGGACTTGCAGCTCGTGCTGAGCTTTGCTAGAGCACTGCAGCAAGTCTGAGACAGAGATGCTAGATGGGGAACAGAGTGGTGTGTTGAAGTGGCAGGCAACAGGAAACTCAGGATCATTTTTGCAGACAGAATGCAGTTGTTCTGCAAATCAGTCACCCGGTCTGCCTTTCATTTCCCCAGTGTACAGCAGGCCACATTGTGAACAGCGAATACAGTAGACTAGAAAGAATGAAGTGCAGGTAAATTGCTGCTTCACCTGGAAGGTGTGTCAGGGGTCTTGGATAGTAAGGACGCGGTAAGCAAATGGGCAGGCGTTACACCTTCTGCATCTGCAAGGGAAGGTGCTGCATGAGTGAAGGAGGAATGAACCAGAATACCCCAGAGGGAATGGTATCTGCAGAATGCTGACAAGGGAAATGAATGAGTGACTGGCTGTACACTCCCACTGGAGGTGGCGGAAGTGGCAGCTAATGATCTTCTGGATATGGATGCTGGTGGGGTGGGAAGTCAGAACAAGGCACACTATCGCTGTTGTCGGAGGGAAGAGATGGGTGATGACCCAAGTGCAGAAGATGGGGTGGATACGGTTGAGGGTCCTACCAACCTCAGCAACGGAGAATCCTCGGTTGACGAAGAAGATGGACATTTTGGAGGCCCCTTTGAAAAGTGGGCATCATCTGAACAGATGCGATAGAGATGGAGAAACTGGGGGAATGGAATAGAATCTTTTATAAGAAGCAGAGTGTAAGGATTTATGGTTAAGCTAAGTGTAGAGGTCTGATGCTGAACAAAACAAGATTGGTGGAGTTGTGGATAGTGACGAAGGCTGCTGTAGGTTACAGAGAGACATAGATAAGCTGCAGAGCTGGGCTGAGAGGTGGCAAATGGAGTTTAATGCGGACAAGTGTGACGTGACTCACTTTGGTCGGAGTAACCGGAATGTAAAGTACTGGGCTAATGTTAACATTCTTGGTAGTGTAGATGAGAAGAGACATCTCGGTGTCCAGGTACACAGATCCTTGCAAGTTGCCACCCAGGTTGACAGGGTTGTTAAAAAGGCATACACAGTGTTTTAGCTTTTATTAATAGAGGGATCGAGTTCCGGAACCATGAGGTTATGCTACAGCTGTACAAAACTCTGGTGCGGCCGCACTTGGAGTATTGTGTACAGTTCTGGTCACCACATTATAAGATGGATGTGGAAGCTTTGGAAAGGGTGCAGAGGAGATTTACTAGGATGTTGCCTGGTATGGAGGGAAGGTCTTCCGAGGAAAGGCTGAGGGACTTGAGGCTGTTTTCGTTGGAGACAAGAAGGTTGAGAGGTGACTTAATAGAGACATATAAGATAATCAGAAGGTTAGATAGGGTGGACAGGGAGAGCCTTTTTCCAAGAATGGTGATGGCGAGCACGAGGGGGCATAGCTTTAAATTGAGGGGTGATAGATATAGGACAGATGTCAGAGGTAGTTTCTTTACTCTGAGAGTAGTAAGGGTATGGAATGCTTTGCCTGCAACGGTAGTAGATTCGCCAACTTTAAGTACATTTAAGCCGTCATTGGACAAACATATGGATGTACATGGAATAGTGTAGGTGGGATGGGCTTCAGATTGGTATGACAGGTCGGCGCAACATTGAGGGCCGAAGGGCCTGTACAGCGCTGTAATGTTCTATGTTCTATAAGAGAAAGACTGAGTGAAACCTTTGCCAAGGAGCCTGGTTTCAAGACATAGTAACATGAAAAAAAGCAGACTGTTCAGCCCTTCAAGTCTGCCCTGCCATTCAGGAAGATCATGGCTGATCATACATCTCAATACCCTGTTCCTGCTTTCACCCCACACCTTTTGATCTCTTTAGCCCTAAGAACTATATCTAACTCCTTCTTGGAAATATTAGATATTTCAGCATTAACCTTTTTCTGTGGCAGAGAATTCCTCAGGCTCGCCAATCTCTGGATGAAGAAATTTCTCATTTCAGTTCTAAATGCCCTCTGGTCATCGAAGATGTTCTTCCAATGTTTACCCTATTTAGTCCTGTTAGAATTTGATTGGTTTCTATGACATGACCTTTAATCTTCTGAACTCAAGTGAATATAGTGACTAAAAATACAATCAGTAATGGTGTGGCAAAGTAGGGTATAGAGTTTTGAGGTATACAGAACCTGGCTGACCAATATTATTTTCAATTGTCTCTTAAACCATGAAAACATTACAATTGCTGAATCACCTCATCACAGTGGGATACTCAGATGTCCCCAAGCCAGCTATAGTTAAAGCAGAGGTATATCGGCTTGGTAGATTTGGGTTGGGATTCATATTTCCTAATCTAACCACCACCACCTCAAATCTGTTCCTGAAATGAAGAGGTGTGGCCATCAAAACCAATAACTATCAAGTTTCCTAAAGTTTTCTTTTCCAAATGATAAAGAATGATTTGAAATAAAATATGTACCAAACAAATAGATTTGTTTCCTGTAAATGTAAGAATTAGGATCCTGCACTTATGATATACAGCACTATTTTACAAAATCTAAACAGACTTTCAGCATGGCATATTATACAGCTGAACTGCAGTCAGTCAGAGCTTATTTTCTGAACATTCTGATTGTTTAATCTGTATCTATTTTAGCAAATCCATCAGTCTGTTCATTAAAGCTCTGTGGAGACTAGCCTTTATGTCAGAAGCAACAACAGCTACACACTCACCATATTATATCACACCTTATTACACCTGCTTCAAAATCTGAATCTCAATTTAAATCTTCTGGTAACGTGCCAATGCAGCATTATTAATCAGGAAAATCAAACACTAGTCCACAACAATTTCTGCAGCCTAATGAAGTCCCATAAATCACAGCTGCAACCCATAATTTTTTCTGAAAAAGATCTCACTTCTGACAAAAAAGATGTTTTGCCATCATGCCAACGCTACAAATAACTTCAGCACTGCAATTTCTGTTTGAAACTAAAATCAGCAATTATGGTTACTGTTCTGTTACTCTGCCTTCCTGTTCCAAAAGTGAAACATAAAAACATGCTTTTCAGAGAAACAATTGCCATTAATCATAGCAAGAGCTACTAGTCAGGCCAAGTCCACCACCGTGCTTGGTAATACATCAAAGTGTCTTTTGTCAAATATGCTAAACAAACCTAAACAGACCATCTTCACCTACCTGATATGATTTGTACAAGATTTTACAAGTTTTAAAGAAGTGCTTTGTAAGTAAAATGCACTTCTTAATTAATAGGCAACAAATGGAGTCTCAGTTTTTTTTTCAAAATGAGGTTCTACTCCATTTTATTGACAGGATTGTTTTGTAGACTATTCATACATGCTTCATTTGTGGTTATTCAATTTCATATCACTCTTTACAGCTGAGGGTTTCAAGCTAGAAAGTCGACATTTCGATATAGCTGTGATGTATTAACAGGCTTAATTAAAGCCTTTCTAATGCTTTGATTTTTGCAATTTTGATTTTGGATCATGACAAAAATATATTGCAAGCTGACATTTTGCATATAGACCTATCTTTGCCAAGCTGCAAACATGAACTAACTACAAATCTGGGCTGCTTTGCTGCCCAGATCCTCTACAGAATTAAGCTAAATGCATTATTGTGCTGTGGTTTGTGATGCAGTTTTTGTTGACCAATATTAAGTGATTATTGGAGCTTTGACAAAATGAGAGGAAGAGCTAAAGAAAATACACACAAAAAAAATACTCTTCATGGCGTCAAATCAGGATATTTGTGCAGACTCTCCAACATCTGCTGCTTAATACCAGCTGCGGTGGCTGATTAGAATTACCACAAATTTGTTGTTATAAAAATGCCTGGGCAATGCCACTATATTAATGGTTTATTGAGTAAATGATGAAAACCTTGAACCAGCTGATGCATTTTATTGCAGATAAGGTTTTCTGTGAATAATCAGTGTAATTCTCACAACTGAAGGAACTAGAAAAAGAAACAATTTTACCAATTATTTTGTTTGAACTAGCCAAAAAGTTCTAGCCAAAACTTATGTTATTGTAGATTTTTATATCAATCCACTAATTTAAAATTCAGTACAACACTGTAGTGACCAGAGGGTAAACAGATGATTTTATTTAACATATTCTCTGTGTACGATTAGGAAAGTGATTATGGAATCAAGTGAGGTAGATTTTCATCTTCACCTGCTGGCGAAGCTCTTTTCATAGAACCCGGTTGACTTTCATCCCATTACTTCAAATGGAATTAAAATCTATGAAGTCTGGAAAATTTAAACACTGAATATGGAACAAATACTCTATAATCTACATAAAAAATCAATGGCTCATTTATGAATATTAAACAGTGCAAAGTAGATTGACTATAAATATTACAAAGGTTCACTGAAGTGTAAGCTTAAATAATTACATTAAATAAAGTCCCACCATATGAGATTTATTGTGTTTGCAAAAGAAGTAAAATCAAATGTACTTTTTCTTATAAGTAGCTGTCAATACATGAATCATACTGAAAAGACAACACATCATAATAATTTAGAATCTCTGGATCAAAGAGTTAATACATTACAAATGACCATTTGGCCCATCCAGCTCAAGTTGGGGAAAGAAATCACCTCTGAAGAAACTGACGTCTACATTTAGTCTCCTTTACAAATAACATCATAAAAAATATCTACAGGGAGTAAGCCACGCTGACAATGTGTCTGAAAAACTGCACTTTCCAGCTCATGGTCTATAGACCTGTAGGTTACAGCAATTCAAGTATGCAGCCAAATACTTCAGAAAATATAAGTTGGGTTTCCAGCCTTCTTATCTTTTAAGACAGTGAGTTCCATACCCACAGGACACTATAGTGAAAATTTTCCTCTTAGCTCCTTTCTGTCTTTCTGCTTTTCTTTACTGAAATTAGTTTAAAGCCATTCACATGCTTATTCACCTGTTTGCTAAGGGAAATAGGGTTTCTGTATCCACTCTACCAACACCTTCACAATTTTATATACCTCGATTAAGTCTGTCCTCATCCCCGTTGTTTTAAAGGAGACAGCCCCAGCTTATCCAATCTTTCCTGAAAGTTAATGCTCTCCTGTTCTGGTAACAAAACATTTCCTTCAGTCCAACAAGACTATGCTAACATATTATGCCTTTCTAAACCTTTGCAGTTACGCTGTCCATATCCCTCTTGTCCCTGCCAATTTGTATCTGTCAAAATGCCTTTTAAATGTTGCTACTGTATCCATCTTCCTGCAAATCTCCTCTGCACTCTCTCTGATGTTATCACATCCCATGCTTGTGACCAGAACAGTACGTGACATTCTAACTATGACCTAACTAGTGTTTATAGAGTTTTTACTTCGGCTAATAAAGGAAAGCATCCTGCAAAAAATCTTAAAACATCTTGTCTGCTAGTCCTACTACCTTCAGGGATATTTGAACACTCACTCCAAATTCTCTGTTCCTCTACACTTCTCAGAATAAGGTGACAAAATAGATTCTCATGTGGGTTATGTTCCTTTACCTGTGCCTCACAACTAGGAAAAACACAATCTTCTCAATAAAGTAAGCTAAATTACTCTCTGATTGCATTATATTGAAGTCAAAAATAAGTTAATGAATGCTGCAGAGGTCATGGTGAAATTATTCCTGTTTGCTGTCATTACTTTTCTGACACTGTCAGCATCTTTTGTTGCCCACATATGCACATTAAACATGGAAATAGGAAGTACTGCCACTAATTTTATACAACTTGGTAGAGTGCATTGTTGAAATCCTTATAGACTGCAATCAATTAGAAATCATTGAACTGACAAGAACTTCCACTTTGACATATTAATTTTGTTGTAAAAATCCTTGAGAAGTTGAACCTTGTTTGAATGAAGTGCGACTGTTTTGAATGACCTGTTAAGATTTTGATTACCACTGAACAACTACTGTAACTCAAACTAAATATGTAATTGTCCAATTCCTCCATTATAATGTCAAAAACAATTAAAGTTTTTAAAATTATATTCCAGTTTCCAGATTATTCCAATCTTTATGTTACCCCTCTCAAACTATAATTTAGAAGGCAATGGATAATTAATCTTTTTAACTTCCCACTTTGCAGTCTGTAAAAATTCTTCAATAAGTGCTGCTTGATCCAGCTTAATAACATCACTGGAACTGGAGATCCCCTTCACCTGGCTCCACATTCAAATTAAAGACAAGAAAGGTTAAAATTATTCCACACAAAACATTACATCTTTGCAGATTATCCTCATCTCACTGATTTCAAGGCCCAGTTATAGTGGTATACAGTCAAGACAGAGATGCCTCAGGAATTCTCAACACTGCATCTGGATCTATGGTCAAACACTTAAAAAAAAACTCTTGCTGATTTTTATTCTCTGGCGGGATGTGGATGTTGCTGGCTGGACAACACTCATTGCCCATTCAGAGTTGTCTCGAGGTGGTGGTGAGCTGCCTCTTGATCTGCTGCAGTCCAGCGGAAGTTGAGGGGTAACATTATAGAGGGTTATAAAATCATAAGGTGCATGGATAGGATGGATGGCCAAGGATATTTTCTCAGGGTCGGGGAGTTCAAGACTAGATGTCATAAATTTGAGGTGAAAGGGAAAAGATTTAAAGGGATCAGAGGGGCAACTTGTTCATGCAGAGGGTGGTGCGTGTTAGGAATGAGCTGCCAAGGAAGTAGTGGAGTCAGGTACCATTACAACATTTAAAAGGCATCTGAATGGATACATGAACAGGAAGGATTTATGAGGGAAATGGGCCAAATGCTGGCAAATGGGACTGGGTCAGTTTAGGATATCTGGTCGGCGCAGATGAGTTGGACAAAAGGGTCTGTTCCATGCTGTATAACTCTATGACTCTATATTTCCAAATCAGGATGAGTGGCTTGGAGGGGGACTTGCAGATGGTAGCATTCCCATATATCTGCTGCCCTTGTCCTTTCAGATGGAGGTGCTTGTGATCATGAAAGGTGCTAAGGATCTTGGGCACATTTCTGAAGTGCAGCTTGTAAATTGCACACACTGCTGCTGCTGAGTATTGGTTTTAGAGAGAGTGGATGTGGTGCCAATAAAGTGGGCTACATTGTCCTTGATGGTCACAGTTCCACAGCAAGGAAACAGAACGATCAGTCCAATGAGTCCATGCAGTCTATGTTCCCAAACTAAACTAGTTTCACCTGCATTCACGTGACACATATCTGACTAAATCTTTTCTATTCAGGAATCTATCTAAATGAATTTTGAATGTTGTAACTATACCTGCATCCACCACTTTCTTTGGCGGTTCATTCCACATGCAAGCTACTCTATGTAAAACAAAAAGCTGCCCCTCATGTTCTTTAGAAATTTTTCTCCTCTCACCTTTAAAACATGTCCCCTAGTTTTGAATTCCACATCCTAGGGGAAAACACCTTTGTCATTCACCCTATCTATACTCCTTGCGATTTTATAAATCTCACTAAGGTCACCTCTCAAACTCCTATGCTCTGTGAAAAAGGTCCTAATCTTTCCAGTCTATTTTTACATCACAAACCCTCCATTCCTAGCAACATCTTGGTAAATCTTTTCGGAATCCCCTCCAGTTTAATAATATCCGTCCCATAACAAGGTGACCAGAACTGCATACAGTACTCCAGAGGAGGTTTCACCAACGACCTGTAAAACCTCCTATGCTCATAGGTCTGGCATTAGAGCTGTTGTCATCTAGGTGAGTGGGAAGTATTCCATCACTCTCCTAATTTGTAGATGGCGGACAGGCTTTGGGGAGTCAGGAGGTGAGTTACTCGCTACAGTATTCCGAGCTTCTCACCTGCTCTGGTAGCCACAGTCTTTATATGGTAAGTCCAGTTGACATTCTGGTCAATGGTAGTCCCCAAGATGTTGATAGTGGGGATTCAGAGATATTAATACCATTGCACAACTAAGGGGCTAGTTTGCCTCTTATTGGAGATGGTCATTGTCTGTTCTTTGTTTGGTGCAAATGTTCAATGCCACTTGTCAGCCCAAGCCTGGATATTGTCCCGATCTTATTGCATTTGAACATGGACTACATCAGAGGATCTGAGGAGCTGTGAAAGCAGCTGAACATTGTGCAATCATCAGTGGGCAGCCCTATTTCTGACCTTCTGGTGGAGGGAAGATCATTGATGAAGCAGTTAAAGTTATTTGGGCCTAGGACATGACCTGGGAAACCCATGTAGCTATGTACTGGAGCTGAGCTGAAAGAACTCCAACAACCAAAACCTTCTTCCTTAGTGCCAGGTATGACTCCCACCAGCAAAGAGTCTGCTCTCGAATCTGAGTGATTCAAGTTTTGCTAGGGCTCGCTTGGTGTCACACTTGGCCAAATGCGGCCTTGACGTCAAGGGCAGTCACTCTCACCCCACTTCCAGAATTCAGCTCTTTTGACAATATTTGAACCAAGGTTGCAATAAGGTCAGGAGCTGTGTGGCCCTGGCAGAAATCAAACTGGAGTCAATGAGTAAGTTGTTGCTTAGCACTGTTGATGATATCGCCCATCAATTTACTGATGATCAAAAGTAAACTGATGGGGCATAATTGGCCGGGTTGGATTTGTCCTGCTGTGTACACAGGAAATAACTGGGTAATTTTTCAACTTTGCAAGAAAGTGAGGACTACAGATGTTGTGGTGTCAGAGTCGAAAAGTGTGGCGCTGGAAAAAGCACAGCAGGTCAGGCAGCATCTGAGAAGCCGGAGAGTCGACGTTTTGTGCGTAATCCTTTCATCAAGGATTTTTCAACACTGTCAAGAAGATGCCAGTATTTTACTGCACTAGAACAGCTTGGCTAGGTCTGTTCTGGAGCACAAGTTTTCAGCTCTATTGCTGGAATGTTGCCAGGGCCCATAGCTTTTATAGCATCCAGTGCCTCAAAATGTTTCTTGGAATGAATCGAATTGGCTGAAGACTGGCATCAGTGATGCTAGGAACCACCGAATGAGGCAGAGATGGATCATCCAATTGGCACTCTTGGCTGAAGATTGTTGCGAATGCTTCACTTTTGCACTGAGCTACTGGGCTCTTCCATCATTGAGGATGGGGATATTTGTGGAGCCTCCACCTCCAGCAAGCTGTTAATTGTCCACCACCATTCACAACTTGATGTGGCAGGACTGCAGTGTTCAGGTCTGATCTGTTGGTTGTGGGTTTCACTTAGCTGTGTCTGTCACTTATCTTGTTTGGCATGCAAGTGGACTTGTTTGGTACCTTCCTTTTTAGGTATGCTTGATGCAGTTCCTTGCATTACCTCCTGTATGCTCCACTGAACTAGAGGTGATCCCCTAGTTTGACTGTAAAGGTCAAGTGGGGAAATAGCAGGCCAGGAGATTGCAGGGGTTGTACTGGAGTACAGTTCTGCCACTGGTCGTGGCCTACACTGTCTCATGGCTGCCCATTCTTGAGTTGCTAGATCTGTTTGAAATGTGTCAGATTTAACATAGTGATAGTGCCACACAACGTGTTGCAGGGTATTCTCTATGTGAAGAGAAAGTGAGGACTGCAGATGCTGGAGATCAGAGCTGAAAATGTGTTGCTGGAAAAGCGCAGCAGGTCAGGCAGCATCCAGGGAACAGGAGAATCGATGTTTCGGGCATAAGCATTCCTGAAGAAGGGCTTATGCCCGAAACGTCGATTCTTCATTCTCTACGTGAAAGCAGGCCTGAGTCTCCTCAAGGACTATGTGTGGTCAGTCCAATTGATATTACCATGGACAGAATTAGCTGCTGCAGACAGGTTGATGAGAATGATGTTTTCCCCTCAGTTTCTTCACCACCTGTCCAGAGCCAGTCGAGCAGCTATGTCCTTTTGGACCCAACCAGCTTGATCAGAAGTACTGTTGTTCATCCGCTCTTGGTGGTGGACACTGACTTCCATCACACAGAATATATTTAGCATCCTTATCACCCTCAGTACTTCCTCCAAGTACAATTCAACATGAAGAAATACTGATTCATCAGCTGAGGGAAGACAATACGTGATAATAAGCAAGAGGCTTCCTTGCCCTTGTTTAACCTGAATCCATGAGACTTCATGGTGTCTGGAATCAATGTTGAGAACTCCCAGGACATCTGGTGAAAGAGCAACATAGTACTTCCAGAGTAAACAAAATACAATAAATAGATTTAAGTGATTGCAAAATGGACAAGTCGGATCAAAACTCTGAAGTATTGCCAAATTTAGTCATGGATTGTATTTAGACAGGTACGTGAATAGGAAAAGTTTAGAAGGATATGGGCCACACACAGACAAATGGGACTATTCAGTTTAACAAATCTGGTCAGCATGGGCAAGGTGGGTTGAAGGGTCTATTTCTGTACTGTGTACTCTATTCCTCTATACTCTATTCCTTTAACACACAAGTGTCAAAATGCCATTTGCCCTCCTTATTACTTGCTGTACTTGCATACTTACAAGAATGTTGCCAGAGTTGGAGAGTTTGAGCTCTCGGGAGAGGCTGAACAGGCTGGGGCTGTTTTCTGTGGAGTGTCAGAGGCTGACGGGTGACCTTTTGGAGGTTTTTAAAATCATGAGGGGCATGGATAGGGTAGATGGACAACGTCTTTTCCCTGGGGTAGGGGAGTCCAGAACGAGAGGGCATAGGGTTAGGGTGAGAGGGGAAAAATATGAAATGGACCTAAAGGGCAACACGCAGAGGATGGTGCGTGTATGGAATGAGATGTCAGAGGAAGTGGAGGAGGCTGGGACAATTACAACATTTAAAAAGTATTTGGATGGGTATATGAATAAGTAGGGTTTAGAGGGATTTGGGCCAATGGGATTAAATTAATTTATGATATCTGGTCAGCATGGATGAGTTGAACTGAAAGGTCTGTTTCCATGCAGTACATCTCTATAATTCTACTAGCTTTGTATAAATCATGCATGAAGACATTCAAATCCTTCTGAACTGAAGCACTCTGAGGTTTCTTACAATTTAGACAGGAAGTTTATCCTTCTATCTAAAATGGATAAACTGTCACTTGACCACAATGCTTTTCTAACAATTGACAATGGATTCACAATCATCATTAGACTCTTACTTCCAGATTTTACTGAAGTAAAAGTACACTATCTACTATGGCGGAATTTGAACCCAGATTCCCAGAACATTACCTGGGTATCTGGATTAACAGTCTAGAGACAATATGACTAGGCCATTGCCTCCCTCGACTTTCTTAACAATAGATTCCAACAAATTCCCAACAACAGATATTAAACTAACTAGACTGTGGTTCCCTACTTTCTGCTTCCCTCCTTTTTTGAATAAGCATTAGCATTTTTCCAGTATCCAGGGAATTTTGGAATATTATTAAAAAATGCATCCACATCTCGGCTGCCACTTCTTTTAAGACCCTAAGATGTTGACCATCAGGCCCTGTTACCTTGTATTTAATTGCAATTGCTTGTTCAGTTTCTTTATCCCCCTAGAAATAGTGATTGTTTTAATTTCTTCTTTTTTACAACTTCTGCATTATCTGTTCCGCCATGAAAACAGTTCTATGGCTTTATTTATCTTTTCATAAGGGTGTAGCTAGAACTACACAGCTTCAATTGTGGCTGAACATAAATCTATTGTTAACTCTTTGCCTTTGTATTCTATGGCTCGATTATTAAAATTCCAAAACAAATGGGTCTTTTTATGGCTTTTGCATTTTCAGGAAGGTATGTATTTGAATCCTGTTTGAAGTCTCTTTATCTATACCCTCCAGTGGTCATATCCTAATTTTTCTCCTCTTCACAAAATGAATGCACCTGGTTGTTTATTTTGTCCGTGTCTTCCTGAACCTTTTTTTCACCCATTGTTGCAAAACCCTGGATACCTATTTCCTTATTAATTATCAAATATCATACCAAGTGTAATAACAAGAACAAAAGTAGATCCAACAGGTATTTCTGCAATTCATTAGACCTGGCTGTCTGCCAGTCTGAACAACATCCACCAGCATTAACTGCTTCCTCTCTCTGTCCAATCAATGTGACATCTGTATTGTTATATTTTGTCTCACATCATTGCCTTAGAATTTTGGAATATATTTTCTGTGAAACATCTTATTGAACATCTTATGAAAATCCATACACATTACATCTACCGCATTTCCTTTTATCTGCAAATACATCCTTCTTCAAAAATAAATTACATTTATCAACATGACTTGCTGTTGGCACATCTACACCGGTTACTGTTGATTATGCTATCAATTTCATGGAATGAATACAAGATTCTCTTTCACGAAGAAAACAAACTATAATAAATAAAAACTTCTGTGCTTTCAAAATTTATTACTGACAAAAACCTTACAATGTTAAATTCCTAGCATTAGAAATTACTGTCCATATGTCATAATAAAAATAAAGTATTTACATCTAAATATTTCATATGCTAGGCATTTAATAAAAGCTCCTAACAACACCAGATAACTTTTAAAATTACAGGCATCTCCCAGGAAATTATAAAATCTGATCTTAATTCTCTGAACAGAAATAAACTAAAAATTATAGGCTGCGATAGCTGCAATTGAAAGAAAATCATGGTTCAAGAAGCAGTGGGCCAACAGTGTGCCAATCTTTAATTGTTTGGTAAATGACTGTTTGCAATCCCAGCTTCTTGAATATTTCAAATAATCTAAAGAAAGAAAAATATAAAAAATTAAAAGTAAAAGAATAAAACATACAAAAGAAAAATAAGCCAATCTGAAAACACATACCGATTGATTGATTGTTCGAGTTGTCACATGTACTTAAGTACAGTGAAAAGCTTTGTTTACAAGCAGTACAGCAGATCATAGTAAGCAGGAACATACAGATCATAGGTTGAAAAAAACCTAGATAGAGTCATACATGCTACATCACACAGGGTGTACACTAGGCAAGATTAACATTAGCAAGATCAGTATTATTTGAAGTTAGAGATTTCATTTGTCAATCTAATAACAACAGGGGAGAAGCTGGTCCATGTTCAAGCTTCTGTATCTTCTGCCTGATTGAAGAGGCTGTAGGAGAGTGAGGCTAGGGTGTGATGGGTCTTTGATGATGTTGACAGGCTTTCCACAGCAATGGGTCTTGTGGATGGAGTCCATGGATGGAAGGTTGGCTTCTGTAATGGTCGAGGCTGTGCACACAACCTTCTGCAGTTTCTCACCTCTGGGCACAGCACTTGCCATACCAGGCCATTACGTACCCGGAAAGTATGCTTTCTACAGGGCATCTGTAAAAGTTGGTGAGTGTCCTCATGGACATGTCAAATTTGCTGAGCTGCCTGAGGAAGAAGAGGCGTTGTTGTGCCTTCTTGACCAGTGCATCTACGTGGGAAGTCCAGGACAGGTTGTCTGTTCTCGTCACTCCTAGGACCTTGATGCTAACTGCCCTCTCAACCTCAGCTCCGCTGATGCTAACTGCCCTCTCAACCTCAGCTCCACTGGGGCTCTTCTTTCTAAAGTCAATGATCTGTTCTTTAATTTTGCTGAAGTTGAGAGAGAGGTTGCTCTCATTGCACCATGACAACAAGCCCTCTATCGCCTTTCTGTCTTCTGACTTGTCGCTGTTTGATATCAGTCATACCATGGTGGTGTCGTCAGCAAATTTGTAGATGGCGCTTGTTTAGAGTTGGCGGTTGGTTTGTGGGTCAGAAAACTGAGGATCCAGTTGCAAAGGCTGGAGCCGAGTTCTATGTCTTGGAGTTTTGAGATCAGTCTGGAGGGGATAATGGTGCTGAACGTGGAGCTGTAGTCGATGAGCAAGATGTAGATGTCCTTATTGTCTAGATGTTCCAAGAATGAATGCAGTTAGGGAAATGGTGTCTGTTGTGGACCTTAGGCAAGTTGTAGAGCATCATGGCAGGCTGGGAGACTGGAGGTGATGTGGGCCCGTAACACAAATTGTACTTGTAAAAAGCTAATCAGCACAAACAGCAGCCCTCTGAGAGATCGGCGGTGGGAGATAAAAACAAGAAGCAGAGAGAGAGGCATAGGACATGGAGAGATTAAAAATCTCCTTCTTCCCATTTATAACCCGCCAATGGATGTTATCTACCTGGACTTCAAGAAGGCCTTTGACAAAGTGCTAGTATGGATAGAAGCTTGGCTGTCTGGCAGAAAGCAGACAGTAGGGATAAAAGGGTCCTTCTCAGGTTGGCAGCCAGTGACAAGTGGTGTTCTAAAAGGCTCAGTGTTGGGACCACAACTTTTCACTTCATACATTAACAATCTTGATGAAGGAACTGAGGGCATTCTGGCTACTTTTGCAAATGATACAAAAACAGGTAGAGTGACAGGTACCATTGAGGAGGTGGGGAGGCTGCAGAAGAATTTGGACAGGTTAGGAGAGTGGGCAAAGAAGTGGCAGATGGAGTACAACGTGGGAAAGTGTGAGGTCATGCCCTTTCTTTAGGAAGAAAGGAGGGATGGACAATTTTCGAAATGGGGAGAAAATTCAGAAGTCTTAAGTGCAAAGAGACTTGGGAATTCTGGTCCAGCATTCTCTCAAGGTAAACTTGCAGGCTGAGTCAGTAGTCAGGAAGGCAAATGCAATGATGGCATTTATTTTGAGGGGACTTGAATATAAAAGTAGGGATGTGGTTCTGAAACTCTATCAGGCTCTGGTCAGACCACATTTGGAGTATTGGGCGCAGTTTTGGGCCCCATATCTCAGGAAGGATGTACTGGCCCTGGAGCATGTTCAGAGGAGGTTCATGAGAATGGTCCCAGGAATGAAAAGCATAACATATGAGGAAAATTTGAGGACTCTGCATCCATACGCGATGTAGTTTAGAAGGATGAGAGGAAACCTAATTGAAACATGCAGAATACTGAATGGCCTGGACAGAGTAGATGTTGAGAAGATGTTTCCATTGGTAGAAGAGACTAGGACCCTAAGGCATCGCCTTAGAGTAAAGGGAAGACCTTTTGGAAAGGAGATAAGGAGAAACTTCTTCAGTTAGAGAGTGGTGAATCCAAGGAATTTATTGCCACAGAAAGCTATGGAGACCACGTCATTGAGTATATTTAAGACTGAGATAGCTAGGTTCTTGAGTATCAAGGGTTACGGAGAGAAAGCAGGAGAATGGGATTGAGAAACTAAGCAGCCTGCATAGTAGAGCAGTCTTGATGGGCTAAATGGCCTAATATCTGCTCCTATGTCTTATGGGCTTATACCTTTTTTCATTACCATGTCTACATGACTCCACTTTCAAGGAACTGTGCATCTCCACCCCTAGGTCTTTTTGTTCAGCAACCCTCTCCAAGACCTTACCATTAAGTGCATCAGTCCTGCCCTGATTTGCCTTTCCAAAATGCAGCACCTCACATTTACTTAAACTCTATCTACCACTCATCCACCCATAAGATCAAGGCCCCATTGTACACGGAGACAACTTTCTTCACTGTCTACAGCACCACCAATTTTGGCACCATCTGCAAATTAACTAGCCATACCTCCTACATTCACATCCAAATTATTTATGTAATTATATTTTTATATATATATATAAGAAATGAAGTTAATCAAAAACAAAAAATGTGATTAGAACAGATCTTGATGACAGGTGCAGATAGGATGGGATGATGGGTCTTTTTCCATGTAAAAGGAACTAGAGGAATCTCTTTTCTCTGCATTTTTTCAAAATTGCAATTTTCTTAGCAAAATTTCTGTCCATATTTTTCTTCACTATCACTTGATTCACTTGAAGAATAACTAGGCAAACCTCGAGTTTTTAATGCATTTTTCCTGCAACTGACTCCAAGAGTTAACTATAATAAGCAGTCTATCACTTCCGCAGACAACATAGGAGCTTTGCACAACACCACAAAATCGAGATCAGAATTTCTCATGTCGAATGATAAGCCTAAATATATATTCTGCTCACTTTGAATCAATGTAACACCATATTATAATTGTCTATAAATTATGTACAAGAAATAAATCTAAGCTAAAAACAATTACATTTACCAAATAAATTTGTATTTTCAAATAATAAGGATTAGTACATTAACTTTAATGTTAATTTGAATTGGTGCAAAATACAGTTTGCACTCTCAACTCATTCTAGTAGATCAACACTAAATATTTTTCATTGGGAAACTCAATTAAAATTGTGCGTGCTATGCTATTTTATATCAAAATTAGATCGAACTATCATGATAAACAATATTTTTTCAACTTTTGAACAAAGTAACTCTGTTTGTAACACAATCCCTCTACCAACAATTTAACATTTACCTCTTTGGAATAAACATTTTAATATGACAAAACACAAAAAAAAGAGATAAAAGTACACCCAGTAAGATTACAATTCTTAGAAAAACAGTACCTTTTGAGGTTTCCTGTTTTTAATAAAAAATCTTGTGGTTGAAGGAAAGCTCAACCACAAAATTGTTAAAATACCGTTCATTAGTATTTGCTTGTTATTCTAAAATGTTACATTTCAAAGTTAGTGAGTATATCAGGTTACACTATGCCACATTTTAGTCTTCATATTCGCTGTAAAATTTGACTGCAGCACATTAAAATATTAGAATTATATATAGATCATTTTACATTTAAACTACACGTTAGAGTTATTCTTTTAGTCTCTGTGTTATACAACAGATTTCACAAAGGGAGATATGACATTGCATATGGCATGAGCAAAGAATTTACTGATACATCCAAAGCTATTCTGACACCATATTGCTAGATTAATTTAAAAATGAAATACTAGAATTTGTATGAAATGGGCATTGGAAAGAAAGAAGAAAGATTCTGCAACTGTGTAGAACCTTTCTTGACCTCAGAATGTCTAAAGAGCTTCACAACCAATAAGTACTTTGGATGGGGAGTTTTCATTGTAATGGAGGGAAACATAGCTAAAAAGTTCCAAATAAAAATATTATATTTCAAGGGGGTTTGAATGTGAGTCGGGAGTTCTTACTACAACTGTATAAGGTACTGGTGACACCACCTCTGGTTTACTGAGAACAATTTTCGTCCACTTAAAGGAAAGATATTATTTCACTGGAGGCAGTTAAGAGAAGGTTGATTAGACTGATCCCTGGTATGGAAGAAATGTCTTATTAAATAAGGGTTAAACAGGCTGGGAATGTACTTATTGGAGGTTTGAAGAATGTTGGATCCAAAGGGCTTGACAGGGTGAATGCGGAGAGTATGTCTCCCTTTGTGGCAGAGTCTAGGACCAGAGGGCATGGTCTCAGGATAAAGAAGTGCCAATTTAATACTGAGATGGCTTGGAATTTCTTCTCTCAGAGGGTTATGTCTCTTTGGAACTCCTTGCCACTGACTGCTATGGAGAAAGAAACCTTGTTTATATTCAAGACTGAGATAGAAAGATTCTTGCTCAGTCAGGAAATTAAGGGTTACAAGGAAAATGCAGGAAAATTGAGAAGAAGAATGTTAGTTCAGCTATGATTCTACTGAATGGTGGATCTGACTTGAGGGCATGAACGGCATATTCCTACTTTTTATGGTCTTAGTGGATATTATATAATGTATACCTCTTTATGCATGTGTTTGTGTGTATTTCTCTATTTGATTTCTCCATCAGTCCTTCATCGGACTTTTGCTCAAAATGTCGATTTTCTTGCTTCTCGGATGCTGCCTGACCTGTTGTGCTTTTCCAGTACCACTCTAATCTTGACTTTAATCTCCAGCATCTGCAGTACCCACTTCCATCTGATGTCATTTCTAACTCAATTCCACAAAGTATGGACCACTAACAGGAAAAAAGGACTGATTTTCAACAAACTGGTGGAAGCATCAGTGGGAATCCAGAACTTGGGTGCAAAATCTTGTTTGGCCAGTTTCACAACACTTTTCTGTCTAAACATAAGAGTTAGACAGACTGTGGATTGATTACCACCTAGCTGCAGGGGAAAAGTAACTAAGCCTTTAAAAGCTTATTGTAGGCACTTTCCTAACATCAATCAGATTTTTGATCTGGCAGCCAGGGTGCCTATTGCATCAGGAGACTGTTCATGAAACCATGGCAGCCTCCCTGTTGCAATGAGGAAAGATATCAATGCTGGAGAGTCTCATCTTTTCGGAAACCCCTATTCCAACTGTTCAAGCTCCTAGTATAGAAAGGGACTGCCTGCTGAATTCCAAAAGTCCTAAACCCTTCTGGCTTTCTTACTTGCCTGGTTTGAGGCCTGCAACCTGATGGACCGCCTCCTTCAAAATCATCTTTGTGCTTCAACACTGGCAATTATAAAGTCATAGAGAGGTACAGCACAGAAACAGAACCTTTGGTCCAACTCATCCATACTGACCAGATATCCTAACCTAATCTAGTCCCATTTGCCAACACTTGGCCCACATCCCTTGAAATCCTTCCTATTCATATACCCACTTAGATTCCTTTTAAATGCTGTGAATATACCAGCTTGCTCCACTTCCCCTGGCAGCTCATTCCATACAAGCACACCCTGTGTGTGAAAATGTTGCTCCTTAGGTCTCTTTCATATCTTTTCCCCCTCACCCTAAACCTATGCCCTCTAGTTCTGGATTTCCCCATCCCAGCAAAAAAACTTTGTCTATTTATCCTATCTATGCCCCTCATGAATTTATAAACCTCTATAAGGTCACCCCCCAGCCTCCAATGCTCCAGGAAAAACAGCCCCCGTCTGTTCAATCTCTCCCTATAGCTCAAATCCTCCAACCTTGGAAACATCCTTGTATATATTTTCTGAACCCTTTCAAGTTTCACAACATTCTTCTGATAGGAAGGAGACCAGATTTGCACACAATATTCCAAAAGTGGCCTAACCAATGTTCTGTACAGCCACAACAAGACCTCCTATACTCAATGCTCTGACCAATAAAGGAAAGCATACCGAACACCTTCTTCACTATGCTATCTTCCTTCGACTCTACGTTCAAGGAGCTATGAACCTGCACCTCAAGGTCTCTTTGTTCAGCAACATTCCCTACGACCTTACATTAAAGTGTACAAGTCCTGTTCTGATTTGCTTTTCCAAATGCAGCACCTCACATTTATCTAAATTAAACTCCATCTGCCACTCCTCAGCCCATCTGATCAAGATCCCATTGTACTCTGAGGTAACTTTCTTCGTTGTCTACTATGCCTCCAATTTTGGTGTCATCTGCAAACTTGAGAGGTGCTGCATTTTGGGAAAGTAAGTCTTAGCAGGATTTATACACTTAAAAATGGTAAAGTCCTAGGGAGTGTTGCTGAACAAAGAGACCTTGGAGTGCAGGTTCATAGCTCCTTGAAAGTAGAGTCGCAGGTAGACAGAATAGTGAAGAAGGCGTTTGATATGCTTTCCTTTATTGGTCAGAGTATTGAGTACAGGAGTTGGGAGGTCATGTTGCGGCTGTACAGGACATTGGTTAGGCCACTGTTGGAAAATTGCGTGCAATTCTGGCCTCCTTCCTACCGGAAAGATGTTGTGAAACTTGAAAGGGTTCAGAAAAGATTTACAAGGATGTTGCCAGGGTTGGAGGATCTGAGCTACAGGCAGAGGCTGAACAGGCTTGGGCTGTTTTCCCTGGAGCATCGGAGGCTGAGGGGTGACCTTATAGAGGTTTACAAAATTATGAGAGGCATGGATAGAATAAATAGGCAAAGTCTTTTCCTTGGGGTTGGGAAGTTCAGAACTAGAGGGCATAGGTTTAGGGTGAGAGGGGAAAGATATAAAAGAGACCTAAGGGGCAACTTTTTCATGCAGAGGGTGGTACGTGTATGGAATGAGCTGCCAGAGGATGTGGTGGAGGCTGGTACAATTGCAACATTTAAGAGGCATTTGGATGGGTATATGAATAGGAAGGGTTTGGAGGGATATGGGCGAGGTGCTGGCAGGAGGGATTAGATTGGGTAGGGATATCTGGTCGGCATGGACGGGTTGGACCAAAGGGTCTGTTTCCATGCTGTACATCTCTATGACTCTACTAACTATACTTTCTATATTCACATCCAAATCATGGATTCTTAACCTGTATTTCAGCCTGACAGTGGGTAGAAGTATTTCACTGGAGGCAGTTCAGAGATGGTTCACAAGGATGATCCCCATTATGCCTTATGAGCAAAATTTGAACAGTTTGGCACTGAATTTGGTGGAATTTAGAAGAATCAGAAGTGATCGCATTAAACATACAGAACTTCTAAGGATTCTTAAAATTTAGCCCAAATATTCCACAAAATTATTTATCGCCCATTACCAACATGAGTTGCTAAGGACACACTTTTCAGTTAACGGACAAATACTTTCACTGGGATAATTTGTTTTTACTGCTTCAGGAAAGGAGGATAACTGTGACATTATAAGCATGATTACTATTAAATAACTTAAGCATAACTCAAAAAAGAAACTTATAATGCTGGAGGAACTCAGCAGGCCTTAAGAGAGGAGGAGAGTTAATGCGTTAAGTCTGATACATACCTTCAGAACTGAAATTGAAAACATTAATTTTGTTTCTCTTTCCACAGATGTTGCCAGACCAATGAGTTTCTCCAGCGCTATTTTTAGTTCAGATTTCCAGCAACTACAGTACTTTACTTCCAGAAGCATTACTCAATTTGTCTTAACATTTCATTTACTTTTGCGCACAAAATGCTTAATATTAAATTTATCATGGTTGCCATTCTTGCTACAAGCAAAAAGAGTGTTATAATATCTTGAAACTATAAAATCTATTGACACACTTATTACTCTGTACACCCATTCTTCATAATCCACAGGTGATGGGGTAAAGATTCCGTGCTCCCCTTTGTACCCAAAGAATCATGTGGTTAGACTGGATGAATTAATGCGAAAGAAAATGGAGCCTGAGGCGCTATGTCACAAGAATTGAGTCAGCAGATAATGGGTGTGAAGTCTCCACAAAAATGGCATACTCAGAAACATTTATGAAACCTTCACCTTTGAATTATGCAGTTTAAAGTCCATCTGCTCACTTATGTCTTCACACAACTGATTGTATGGAAATTTTTTCTGTTTTGGTAGTTATGGAATTAGGCTACATGGTTTAATTTTAACATTTACCCTAAATATGATTCAGTAAACTTCTTTGTTCCCTGCACAGAGCTTATGAAATAAAGATATTTTACTGGACATATTGCTTGGTTAATTTCTTACTACAGGAATTCATATTCATCAAATGTACAATTCTTTTTACAATTTGCACATTACGTTTTTCAAAAAAACATAAACGTACCAGTGCAGGAACATAGATAAAATTACACAGAATCACTTACATTCCATAAATCTGAGGTGCTATTTCCAGTCGATTAAGATGCATGTACAGCTCTGTGTCATATTTCTTTAACAACTGGTCTTGAATGCGATTTACTTTGGAAACTATAGCAAGTGATGGTCCCATGTCCTGAGGTCTTGCAAATGGTACAGCTGTAACCATCTCTTCTTTTCCCTGAAGAGATAAAATGAGTATCCAAATAGAAATATAAATGCAAAGCTTTCCTCCATTTTATTAAAATAATCACAAAAATTCCATTTTTTAAAAATAGCCATTCAAATTGCAACTAAATCTCTTGAATTCTACTAGATTTTAGGTCTTCTTCATTTAATCAGACCCAGCACAGTGACCAAAATACTGGTGATTACTTACAATGGTTATATTGCTCATGCTTGAGTAAAATTCCTTTAGAAATTGCGATACATCTTACATAAATATTTATTTTTATCCAGTAAAGTACTGACCTCCTACACTCCTATATGTGGAATATAAATAGCTCTTATCCCCTCCTTTAAACCTTAAGTATTTGTTCCCTCTCTGGTGTTTTAATTATCGCCTTAAAGTACCAGTCTGCTCTCAGATCATGTGCTATATTGGAAAATTCCTGTCCTCACAAAGAAATAATCCCATTGTATCTTATAGGTGCAACTCTCAATACGCAACAAAGTTGAAATAACTACCGTATATCCCCCAGTGGAACTTTATTCTAGATTGCACTATTGTGCAAAAAAATGCAATATTACAGAAATTTACATCTTGTAGCATGGTAACTGGAAAGATCCGAAATGCATTATTGAGAGTGCTGATGCTTATTCATATGCATCATTAATTTGTGTTTCATCAATATTTGTAGCTTTCCAGTCCATTTGTCATCCTTCACAGGTGCTGCAGCTTTCTTAAAACTAATACATTAGCTAATGTTTAACAGTGAATAAGGTGACCACTATTCTACTTTGCTGCTTTTACAGGACCGCAACAGAAACAGTCTGTGATGCTCCATATTGGAGGCATTGTTTGAAAAAATCTTGAAGGCAACAGCCAAATTCAAAGCAGTTAAACACAGAACTAAAATCTGCATTTTTCAGTACTTTATTATCGTAATGTGTGCCAAGGCACTTCACAAAAACTTTATTATAGAAAATGTGACATTGAGGCACATAACAAGACACTGTAGATGTCCTTTATGTTAATCTTGAAAGTTTCCAAAAATTATTCCATAACTAGGGAGTTGACTAATATTGAGTATAAATTTCAATCATTGGTGTAGGTGGTCACCATTTTGAAATGCAAAATAAAATATTAATAATTCACATTAACATGCATGGTTTACTGAATAAATTAACTTCATGGACATACATTTAACCACAATGAAAGTACTTTAAAACTTGTCAAATTCATTGTTTTCAGTATTTGGTACAAAAAGTTAATCAAATTCTTAGTGACACATAGACAAAGAAGAAACCATGATATCATTCGACGTGACGGCACTGTTCACTTCGATTGACAAAACCCTAGCCAGAGAAACAATAGCCAACCTACTGGACATACAGAACAGAAAACAGGACGCTGAACCTATCAACAAAGACGGCATACTTAAACTACTGGACTTGTGCCTCACAACACACTTCACATTCAACAACCAGATATACGAACAAATCAACGGAACACCCATGGGATCACCAATCTCGGGACTCATAGCAGAGGCAGTTATGCAAAGGTTAGAACAAACAGTCCTACCACAAATTCAACCCAAACTCTGGGTCAGATAAGTCGATGACACGTTTGTAATTGCCTCCACCACCACCTCTAACAGTGCATTCCAGACTCCTACCACTCTCTGGCTCAGTGGTTAGCACTGCTGCCTCACAGCACCAAGGATCTGGGTTTGATTCCAGCCTCGGGTGACTGTCTGACTGGAGTTTGCACATTCTCCCCGTGTCTGCGTGACTTTCCTCTGGGTGCTCTGGTTTCCTCCTACAATCCAAAGATGTGCAGGTTAGGGCAATTAGCCGTACTAAATTGCCCATTGTGTTCAGGGATGTGTAAGTTAGGTGCATTAGTCTGAGGTAAATGTAGAATAATAGGGTCTGGGTGGGTTACTCTTTGGAGGGTCAGATTGGACTTGTTGGGCCAAATGGCCTGTTTGCACACTGTTAAGGATTTTATGATTCTATCTCCTTTGAGCTTTCCCCCTCTCACCTTGAATGCATGCCCCCTAGTTTTAGGCATTTAATTCGACTGGGACAACACTACTATTATAGGCCAAGCCAACCAGAGAACAGCCAGGGAATTCCTAGAGGCATGGCATTCATCCACAAACTCCATCAACAAACACATCGACCTGGACCCAATATACCAACCACTACAGCGGACAGCTGAAACTGACAACCGGAAGCGGCAGGGACAGACCACTATAAACACCGGAGGAAACATCAAAGAAGCGCTTCGCAGGAGGCTCCCAAGCACTGATGATGTCGCCTAGCCAGGGGACGAAACGTTTGCAACAAAAACTTCCAGCTCGGCGAACAGAACCACAACAACGAGCACCCGAGCTACAAATCTTCGCACAAACTTTGAACCAGTCATCTATTCCCTTCAGTGTGAAGGTGATTCTTGAATAGCTTGTGGATCCATGGGTGCTGCAGCTATACTAGTGATTTGGTATAAGTGGTACTGGTGTTTTTGCCATGTCAAAAATCATGAATCACAAAAAACATGTAATTTTGGTATCATGGTCTTTGTTGGCCTTACAACGGTCTTGGTCTTCTGCCACATTATTGGACATTTTCACTCCATGTAGTGGCTGTAACATGAGTTATTGTTCCAAATATTTGCTCAACTGATTTGACCGATGAGAAGTGACTTGATAGAGGTGTACAAGATGATGAGAGTCATAGATAAGAGTGGAAAGCCAGAGAATTTTTTCCCAGGGTGGAAATGGCTATCACAAGGGAGCATAATTTGAAGGTGATTGGAGGAAGGGTTAGGGGAGATGTCAGAGGTAGGTTCTTTACACAGAATATGGTCGGTGTGTGGAATGCACTGCCAGCAGTTGTAGTGGAGTCAGATACATTAGGGACATTGAAGCGACTCTTCGATCGGCACATGGATAATAGTAAAATGTAGAGTATGCAGGTTAGTTTGATCTTAGAGTAGGATAAAAGGTTAGCACAACATACAACACAAAGATAGTTAACCAAATCAAATCAGCCTCCCTATTCCTGTACATACAGCACAGTTAAATTTAAATATTTGAAGACCCTCAAAATTGGCCCAAAGTAACCAGAATTTGCGAATAACCACTATCAGACACAAAGTTATAGCTTAAATAAAAGAATTAATTCTCCTAATTGCTTTATCGTTTTAAGGGAACATAGTTACATACAAGGTAATCTAACTAATATTTATGACTTAAACCCCAAACTTTTTTGAATATAGCCCCCACTTGACATAGACAAACAGACATGGTTCAAGGATAAATCAAATATAAGATATAAGAGATGTAATTGGCCAATTCACTTAAGTAATTACCATGATCCATAATATTGTAGGCAAAGTATGTGTCTTGTATGCATCTTGCTCGGTTTCTGAAGACACCAGTGAATGACAAATAGTTTCCAGTTGGCTCTGAGGAATATTAACATAATATTTACAACTGAGATTCTATTCTTCGGACTCTCACTAAGTTGACAATGGGAGGATAATCAGAGAGCAATCAGGTGTCGTCCCTGTAGCTTTGAC
This sequence comes from Chiloscyllium plagiosum, assembly GCF_004010195.1. Lineage (NCBI taxonomy): Eukaryota > Metazoa > Chordata > Chondrichthyes > Orectolobiformes > Hemiscylliidae > Chiloscyllium > Chiloscyllium plagiosum. Next base: position 63,463,542 of record NC_057714.1, read on the forward strand.
ATCCACCAGTCCTTCCGACAAAAAAAGTTCAAAACCAGTTCAAACTTTGGTTTCTCTTCCTGTTTATTTTCAACGTTTGCTTGGTGAGACTGCTTGACAAAAGCCCCCTGTGATGGCCTTTGTTAACATTCAAATATCAGCCATCTGTTTGAGCATAATGCATCTCTGTAACCAAAGTGTCTACAGCATTCTCTGAATAAGAATCAACTTGCAATTAACTTCCAGGCCAGATCTTATAAACAAGTATCAGTTTTCTTTTAGAAAAAAAGACAAGCTGCTGCTCACAAATCAAAGGTCACCTTCCAATCTCAGTTCATAGCTCCAAACTAAGAATGATAAAATTTTAAAAATAAAATATGGAAGGTCTAAACAATTTTGACAGCTACTTCTCAATATCATGCCAGTGTCTGACTGTGTTTGCATTTGGTCTTGGTTTCTTCTTCACAGTGGATTCCTTCTTCCATTCTTGAACCAATTTTTCACTAACACAAATTCCCTCTCTGCTGCAAATGTTAAAACTTTTAGCTTGAAACGAGATTCATACTTTATCAATTTTTTTATAAAATTAATTTCTCTTCATTGTTTGCCACACTGTGGATCTGCTGTGTAGGCATGACTTAAACGCCTACATATCTTCGCAAACAGACCATATTGCTTGCTCAATCCCTTATGCCCAATTATATGTTAAGTAAAACATGCATTTGTGAAGTGAAAAATTAAAGCTGATTCCTAATGCATTGATAGCATTCTAGACTGAAAAAGGATCAACTTATAGGGAATGCATCAGCAAAAACATGATTTTCAGAATCAGAAAAATGAGGCTTTCATTTACATCATGATTAGGACAGATTATTAAAACACTGGAAAAATGATGTCAGTTTTGAAAGGAGTAGTGAAGTAGAAATGTACAGCAAGTTAAAGGAGGAATTTTGGATCTTTGGACCTTGGGAACAAAGTCATCAAGGAGGAAGCACTAAAATCTGGAATGAACAAAGTTACAGGAATGCAAAGATTTTGTAAGGTTCCAAGGTTACAGAACAGTACGTAATTAAGACGAGGTGGTAGAGGGTGGTGGCAAGGGCATGGAAACATTTGAAAATTAGTCTGGTCATTTAAAATCAAAGTGTTGCTGGATTTGGCATCAATATTAGACAGTGATTATGGGCATGATGAAAGAATGATGTATTTTATAAACATAATTAAAATCACGAGTGCAGGAAAACCTTTGCTATTATTTTCTATTGATCTTTGACTGTTAGCTTGTGTAGCCCTGGAATTAAATTTTAAATCAGCTTCCCAGCAGACAGGGGACCTGACTCCATGCAATGCACATTCAAAAGGTGTCAAGATTTGGGATTGGTAACAGTGCAGTGGTGCCAAACTGTATGCAATTGTCTCCAATTAAGACTATGCCACATTAAAAGATTCCGCTTCTGATGTCTTGCAGATGAACGCTGGTTGGCTGGAAAGTAAAACTAGATGCACTGCTCTTAACTTGGCCATGAATACCTTGTTTAATGTTGTCCAATTTGGTGTTGTTGTTCAGATTTAACACTGGTGAGTTATTGGGACCCAAAATCTCTGTGCATCTTGAGATTAGCTTTAATTTTGATGACGGTGCCTGTCAGGATGGGCATCACTTTGGAACAACCTCTCCCTTTCTAACCTTAGCCACTCCCAACGCCACGTCACTGCCTAGGGAGTCCTTTCACAACACATCTCAGACTGCCCACTGGGGTTGTCATCCATCCTTGGCCATGCCATAGCTGCCACCGGACAGCAGTGTCGAGAGGTTGTGGTGCTTCTCTTCACCCTCAGTCATCATGCACTAGACACATGGAACAGCTTCTCCGAATCAGATGTGGGCATCCTTGCCTCCTTCCCCCAACAACGATCAACAGACAACAGCCACTACTGATTTCAACAGACCACACCCTTCTCTCCCAAGGCATCAGCTAGATTTGAAGACTCCTGCAGGGAGCTCAGGGAACTGCTAAACTCCGTTCAAACAGGTGTGGCCATCTCTCTTCAGCCCTGAGCGACCAAACTCAGCATATTCCCCACAGTGAATCCCCCACTATCAACATCCTAGGGGTTACCAATGACTAGAAACTTAATCGTGACTCATATATGGCTACAAGAGCAGGTCAGAGGCTAGGAATACTGTGGGGAGTAACTCGCCTCCTGACTCTCCAAATTATGTCCACCATCTACAAGGCACAAGTCAGGAGTGCAATGGAATTGACCCCACCTGCCTAGATGGATGCAGCTTCATCAACACTCAATAGGCTTGACACTATCTAGGACAAAGCAGCCCGCTCTATCGGCACTACATCTGCAAGCATTTATCCCCTCCATCGCTGACGTTCAGTTGCAGTGCTCTGAGTGTGTACTATCTACAAGATGCACTGCAGAAATTCATCAAAAATCCTTAGACAGCATCTCCAAACCCATAACCACTTCCAAGTAGAAGGACAAGCAGACAGGTGGAAACACGACTATCTGCAAGTTCACCTCCAAATCACTCACCACCTTGACTTGAAAATATATCGCTGTTCCTTATTATCACTGCATCAAAATCCTATAATTCCCTGCTTTAGGACATTGTGGGTGAACCTACAACATGTGGACTGCAGAAGCTCAAGAACACAGTTCACCACCACCAACTCAAAGGCAACCGGGGATGGAGAATAAATGCAGGTCTACAAGTGAACAAAACAAAATTTTAAGTCCAACCTAGAGGATGCACATAGAATTTTTTTTTTGGTTTCCTGTTAAGGAAGACCCTATGGAAACAAACTCCAGTTTTAACATTGACTCTGCTTCACTTAAAAGGTATTTCATGTAAAAGTTGGGACTTTCAGGAATGCAACCACAACTGCAATTGAGGGTTTCCTGTATCCTTGATCACTACTCCCATCATTAACACTAGTGGGAGTGCGATCTTTGTAGATTTGAAACACACCTCTCCTGCAAATGCAATTTAAACACGTTCAAACATGTTTGCTCATTTTGTGATGATGCCATGACATATATACATTGTGCCTAGGCAGTGACTATTTATCAAAACTAAATCTATACACTCACATTCTTTGGAACACAACTTATTTCCAAACCCCTTGTAATTAGCAATATAAATATGAAAGAGTAATTATCAATCTGTAAGTACAATGAGTATTTGCACAATAAAGTGCCATGTGACTGAATCCCTAGGAATACGTCCAACCAAAGTTGGCAACTGTAGTTGCACGGCTTCACAGGCCACTACACCCAAGCTGGTGTCTGATTTGGATACTTTGAACAAAATTTCATTCTCAAAATCATTTATAACAATAAACAACACTGGCTTAACACTGATGCCTACGAGACTTCATTAGCAGCCACTTTCCACTGTCAACATTTCTACATGATTGAAGCATGGCTTACAGCTTTGTAATTTGAGAATTTGTCCCTTGCTCCATTTGTTACTTTCCAAACTGTTATCCACTCAGAATGAGTTTTGAAAGATATAATTGAGGGAATATAGCAGCTCTTCAATTAACTTCAAAAGTACTCTTGGATCCAAATTGTTCAAGCCTGGGGCCTGGCTTGCCTTCAGCTTCCTAAGACTTTGTGATACTAAATGCCTCCAATCTGGTCCATCTAGTCTATATCCCAAATTAAACTGAGGTATACTTCATCTTTTTCACTGGAAATAAAAAATGATCACATGATAATGAGGAAGGGCCACCTGAGACTTGCTCATTAGTTTTACATACAATACGTTGAATGCTTTATTTTGAGGTTTGCCTACACAATTGACCTTTACAGAATTTTCCCCAACTCAGAAATACTTTCAACACATACTGACAGAACAAAGCAAAAATTAAAGAGTAAATGTTAAATTTTTGTCATATAATACATTTACGTAGCCCTATTTGCAACAATTTCACAGGAGCTGAACACTTTCTTATTCAATGCTGAATAACTGCACAGACAATTTCTTTCTTTCATTGCATACACATTTCCATACCAACTTAACTTGAATTACAATATTCCACACTATTGATTCATCTGCCTTCTTGAGGTAATCTTCTCAATTATGCCAAATTTTGACTGCTATTAACATAATTTATACTTCTGAAACAGGTTAATACCTGCAAATGCAAGCTTCACACTACTACAACTTGGAATGCATTTTGAAAGTTTGGTAATTAGCACAAAGTTACAACAATGTTGTATATTCTATTCATGGCTATATCATTCTAATGGACCATTTACGTATGTATCCCACCTTCAATATGATAGTATCCCTTTAAATAAACATATATGTTTATTAAAACACAAATCAGCACACTTCTACTCAAAGAAATTAAATTTCAGGTTATAATAGAAGATTTTCTTTTCTTCATTATGAACTCTCAATGCTGCAGCTGCTCCTGAACAAAACATTTGTTTCAATGAACGTCACTGGCAATTTTGAAGACCACTTATCCTTTTGGTTCCTGAATGGAAGACCGAAAACTCATGGTTTTAAAATACTAATGCTTGTAAAGACAAAATCTGCTTGTGCACTCTATACCAATCTTTCCAATTATCATGCCTTTTTCTCTTTGCAGGATGGAAATGCTAATTAACATATTTCCTGCAATTATATTCATCAGAGAATGAGAGAATTGGCTTCGGGCAGAAATATTAAGATAATTAGTGTGGACTGTTCTTTTAAACAGAAGTGAAACTGAGAGTGTGGCTGGTTCTTTGACTAAAGTAACATTTAATTCCACAGCAAATTTTTTACAAAAATTGTGACTGCATAATTATTAAACATTTAGAATTTTCCCATAATCCACATGTATCTAGTATGATCAGGGATTGAAGAGTTAGGTCATTCACATGAAATTAAAGCAAATAATTAAGAAGTTTTCTGCTTAGCAACTCTTGTGACAATAACTTACATAAGATGATTAAATTATTTTAATTTATTACAAACTGATAATCAGCATGAGCATACCTTTCTTACTTCTCTTTCAAAACTTGAAAACCATGGTTCTGCAGTATCCATGAGTTGAGAGAACATTGCACTGAAGAGATAAGATGACAAGTTTCAAGACAACAAGGAGGTAAACAATAGCAATATTAAAAATACAATGTTACCACTTAACTTACTAAGCATCATGTTCCAAGAACTCAGGGTTGAGGAGTGCTTTCATTTCCTCACTGTGGAAAGATAAATCTGCAAAATTAGTAAAACATTCTTTCCTACACCAATATATTCAGCTGTGCTTCCTGCTTGACCTATAAACACTGCCAACCCCTTAAGTACTCACATTAAAAATAAAAAAAGTCTGTGCAATCATTTTTATAATTGCAAGATTAAGGCCATTTTTAACAAGGTGAACAAAATTATTGACATACATATCTTGAATTTAAAAATTCCCTCTCCTTGTCCAATAGCAGCCCATGCATTCATTCCACTTCACTTGTTTGCATTGATGGAACATAATCCAGCCCACCAAGTATGATTTGCTTCAGTATGCCAAGAATTACATTTTACAAGTTGTTTCATTTGCCCAAGACCTTTCATCTCAATAAGAAACTATGAGAAAGCTAGACTAAACTGAAAACAAAAAGCTTTGATTTCCTTGTTACAAGTGCAGCACATTACTTGAATACATATTTAAAACCCTGGAGAGCAAATGTGTGTTGGGGTTTTTATCCAATCCAGTTGGCTGCCAACACTTTCACTTTTGTATATGAAGCATTTCAGTGACAAAGATTAAAGTCGGTCAGCAACATTTGCTGTGTAATTGATGTAATACAAAAATATATGCATTAAATGCTACTTTATCTTATTTTTCATTTCAATTCTGTCTCTTGTCAACAATCCCCCTGGAATCCACAATACCAAGTGTATTGGACTTGCAGTTGATAGGTTTAAACAATATAAGAAAATTGATTCTCTCTAAATGATTCACAATCCTGGAAACATTATATGATGCTACTTCAACTGCACATTGATAAAGCTGGACAATTGATCATTAACGTTGTAGCTAATGAACCACCCTCTTCAACAACAAGTATGGCCTCCCCTCTAAGTTGATCTATATTATGCATAAAGTGCAAGATTTGTACTTACTTCAAGTTGATTTGAACTTCAAAATGAATAAAACAGAACTAATGTGGATAAAACTTGCCTTGGATTTGCTGTTTCACTTGCATGTGAGAAGGCTTGATGATCACAGTGCAGAATAAAGACAAGAGGAGCTAGCAGTTCATGCATGCCCTAAAATATTAACATCACAAAAAGCAGCAAATGAGCTGAATAATTTTTACTGCATATTGTTTTAAAAAATGTGTACGCTGGAAAATGCACTAACGGTTATTAAAATGGGAGTTCCTCCAACGGCTCAGTGAAAGTACGAAATGCAAAAAAAGCATGCAGTACAGTTAAGTATTGAGAGTGTGATGCTGGAATAACACAGCAGGTCAGGCAGCATCCGAGGAGCAGGAGAATCGATGTTTCAGACATTCCTGATGAAGGGCTTATGCCTGAAATGTCGATTCCCCTCCTCCCTGGATGCTGCCTGACCTGCTATGTTTTTCCAGCACCATACTCTTGACTCTGATCGCCAGCATCTGCAGTCCTCTCTTTCTCTAGTACGGTTACATGCCAGAATTCCACATTTAAAATGTTAACTTTCTTTTCTCTTTACAAATGCTGATCAGGTTGTTGTGAATTCAAGGAATATGGTTTTTAAAAAAATAACGTAACCGTATAAAAAAAAGAATTACTATGTGCTCCTATTTTTGTATAAAGGATAGCATAAAAATGGGATACAAATGCATGATTTTCAAATTTAATTGGCACAGTAAATGGACACTTAATTACAGATGTAATCTCTTGCAACCTGCACTTGAACATTAAAAGAAATAGTATGGAAGAAGCTTGCTTTATAATGTAAAGACAAGCAACTCTGCAGATAGAGACGTTTGGAGAAAGATGGAATAATTAAATCATTAATATGAAAGTCACTAAATCTTCTGTGTATGAAAGTTTTTTTTCTATGAAATTCTACTCAAACAGAACACTAAAACATATGCAATCTATAACTTGCAGCAGACCTAAATGCTTTGGGGACAGAATGTTATGCCCAAAATGAATGCATATTTATTCTTAGTAAATGTCACAAGACACTTTTCCTTACAGTCCAATTTTAAACTGCTTAATTATTCAACCAAACCTGCACAGTATTTCATTACCTGCTTGTAAAGCAGCTGCTCATTTTCTCTCGCATAACAAAACAGGATATCTGTCAAGATCTGCCTCACACATTCCTGTTGGAAATACTGCATTTCAGGAAATCTGAAAGACATGTATTATTTCAGCACATCATTTCAGGAAATGTTTGCCCTTTTTGCTCCCATATACTAACCATTTTAAGCAATACTATCAAACACCATTTAGTGAACATTTTTGTTTCATTATGATTTGGTTCAAACTAAATTAGTTGGAAATGAAAATAGAAATTGGCATATTACATTTAGTCTAAAATGCAACAAAAACTTTTGCACATTTTAAGAATTAATTTCTATTTAAGATAATTAGAAAAATTGACGTGACGCTTTCTCCTGTACTGGAGACAACAGACAGGATTTCATGCAAGTTTCAGGTGCATAAAGTTGGATCAAACTGGGATCCCTAGCCTGTCCTTGCAAGCAGCAAGGTTGATATAGCAATATCCGCAAAAACAGTTCCCTAAATTGCTACTTTCGAGTTTGCTGTCTAATTAAGGATGGTGTGAGAGAACTGTTGTATCTGGCCCAATCAGATGACTGGAAGTTCTGATGACTTTAGTATTGTTCCCCTATTTTATATTGTCTTTCAATATTCTTCAGACCAAAGTGCATTACCTCATATTTCCCTGTATTAAACCTCACCCGCCCCTTACCAGACCGCTCCATCAACTTGTCAATGTCCTCCTCCTAGTTTAGAATTCTTTAATGTTTAATGCAAAGTTTGAAACTATCCCCTATGTTGAGATCATTAATGTATATCAGGAAAAGCAGGATCTCAAAACCAATCCATAGGAAACTCCAATACTAACCCCATTCGAGCCCAAACATGATTTATTAACGACTACTCTCAGTTTCTTACCACTCAGCCAACTTTTTACCTAATTGCTACTGTGCCTTTTATACCTTACATATATTTAAATATTATGACCTATAACATTCCCCACAAGTCTGTTGTGTGGCACTGTATCAAATGCCTTCAGGGAATCCATATATACCACATCAAGAACGTTACCCTCATCGACCCTTTCTCCTAATTCTTCAAAACAAAAGTCTAGAAAATCATTTAAATATGATTTACCCTTTAGAAATCTGTGTTGAAAGTGTGGTGCTGGAAAAGCGCAGATCAGGTAGCATCCTAGGAGCAGGAGAATTGACGTATTGGGCAAGAGCCCTTCATCAGGAATGAGGCTTCTGAGCCGAGGGGGTAGAGAGATAAACCTGTGCCCACACCTTCCTCCTCACCTCTGTCCCAAGGCCCCAAAGGAACCTTCCGCATCCATCAGAGTTATACCTGCACTTCCACACGTCATTTACTGTATCTGTTGCTCCTGATACGGTCTCCTCTATATTGGGGAGTCAGGACACCTACTTGCAGAGCGCTTCAAAGAACATCTCTGGGACACTCGCACCAACCAACCTCAATGCCCCGTGGCTGAACACTTTAACTCCCCCTCCCACTCTCACAAAGAAATGTAGGTCCTGGGCCTCCTCCATCGCAACACCCTAACCACCTGATGCCAGGAGGAAGAATGCCTCATCTTCCACCTCGGGATCCTCCAACCACACAGCATCAATGTGGATTTCACTAGTTTCATTTCTCTCCCCCCATCTTACCCCTGTTCCAACCTTCCAACTTGACACTGCCTTTGTGACCTGTCCATCTTCCTTCCCACCTATATGCTTGACCCTCTTCTCCATTACCCCCACTTCCATCTACCTATCGCACTCTCAGTTACGTTTCCCCAGCCCCATCTCCCTCCCATTTATCTGTCTACCCCCTCAGCTCACAAGCCTCATTCCTGATGAAGGGCTTTTGCCCGAAGCGTCGATTCTCCTGCTCCTGCTTGACCTGCTGTGCTTTTCCAGCACCACATTCTCGACTCTGATCTCCAGCATCTGCAGTCCTCACGTTCTTCCTTACGAAATCTATGTTGACTCTTCCTTATCCCATTGATTACTAATTCTATCCTGAATAACTGTTTCTAGAAATTTCCCTACCAGTGAACCTAAACTGACTGGTCTGTAATTGTAGAGATTTTCCTTACAATCTTTCTCGAACAAAGCTGTACTGTTTGCAATGCTCCAGTCTTCTGGCACCTCCCTTGAAATACCAAAAGATTATAGCCAGTGCTCTTGCATTTCCTCATTCCCTTCAAAATGCATTGCATGCAGTCCCTTGTCAACCTTAAGTACTAACAGTTTATCTAAGACTTCTCCCAATTAATTCTAATGGTATCCTCCTCGTTTGTAAAGACAGATGTGAAATTTCATTTAATACCTCAGCTTTGTCCCTCTCTCCACGTGTAAAGGGTCTCTGAGCAGCCCTACTCCTCCTTTAACTACGCTCTTCCTGTTCATATGCCTATAGAAGTCTTTGGGACTTCCCTTTATGGTAGCTGTAAGTCTTTTCCCATAGTTCTTCTTTGCTTTTCTTTTTAGCTTTTTCATCTCCCCCTATAACCCATCAGCTTTCCTGTTGATTCTCAATTTTATTGTTAATTTCTATCTTTTTGTCATCCAGAGAACACTGAATTTGTTTGCCCTACCTTTTCCATAAGAGGGAATGTACCTTGACCATACCTTAACCACCCTCTGTTTGAAGGAGGCTTACTGTTACTGTTTTTCCTGCCAACCTCTTGTTCCAATGAATTCTGCCTAACTTGCACTGAAGTCAGCTCTCTGCCAATTGATGTTTCTCTCTTTGGATTGTTACGTCAACACTATTGTAAACCTCACGATACAATGATCACTCTCTTCAAAATATCCTGCCCCCTGGCACTTGGCCCACTTTATTTCCAAGAAGCAGGTCCAACAAACCATCCTTTCCTGTTGGTCTGAACACACACTGCTGAAGGAACACATACAAGGATATATATAGTATTCGAGTATACATTTGGGGGATTGAAGTCACCCATTATAATTAATGTAAAACAAAAATAGAAATTGCTGGGAAAACTCAGCAGGTGTGGCAGCTTCTGTGGAGAGAAAGCAGAGTTACCATTTCAGATTCCAGAAGTGACTCTAGTTAGGAAAAAGTTGGTATTTATGCTGAAAATGAGGTGGGGGGAGGGACAAGGGGTAAACAATAGGTGGAGATGAAGCTCAGAGACAGAGAAAAAACAATGGGTAAAAGTCAGCATGGGGGGGAAATCAATAGCTGCTAATTGGGACCATTAATAGCTGACAATGGAATGGTTATGGCAGTAGCCCATATGATGACAAGGCCTGATGTGTGGGGTTGGGGTAAGGATTTGGGAGGTGTTCGAATGTTAGCATTTTTCTGCAATTTCCCTGCAGATTTGATCCACTACTTCCTTTCCTGTAGTTAGTGGTTTATAGGGTACACTAAACAATGTAAATGCACTCTTATTATTCTGTAGCTCTAGCCAAAATAGCTCTGACCTTGAACCTTCTCAGACATGCTCCTTCTCCAGTAGAGCAATGCTCTCCTGAACCAATACTGCTAGCCTTTCTCCTTTCCTTCTTTTTCTATCTTTTCTGAACAACTTGTGCCCAGGAGTATCTAACCCCCAGTGTTGCCCTCAGCTGAGTCTGGTCTCCATCACTGTCACAACATTATAATTTAACATTGCTATCTGCTTCCGTAACTCCCCAGTTTTGCTTACTACACTCCATGCATTCATATACACGGACAACTTCTCTTTTTCCCCGACTCTAACTTCACCGATTAAGGATATATCTTAGAGGACAGTAAATTAAATATTTTGCAAGCCTGGTATCCTTTGTTCCCACATTCCTGCCAATTTAGTTTAAAATCTTTGCAATGGCACTAGCAAACCGCCCCATAAGAACTTTGTCTCAGCTCTGTTAAGGTGTGACCTGTCCAGCTTGTACATGTGCCATCTTCTCTACAGCTAGCCCCGAATCCCAGAATCTAAATCCCTCTCTCCTGTATTGTCTTTCCACCCATACAGTCATTTACTTTATCCTTTTATTTCTATAGTTGCTTGCAGCTGGCACTGGGAGTAATTCGGAGATAACTACATTTTTAGTTATTCTTACTAATTTTCTGCATAGCTCCCTGAATTCTGATTACAGGACTACATCTTCCTTCCCTGCAGAACTTATTGGTACCGAATTGGACCATAACCTTTGACTATTCACCCTACCTCCCACGCACCAATGAATAGGAGAGGGGTCAAGTAAGATGGACCCTCAGGTTGGAGAAGGAACTCCAACATATGGTTCATTGCGGCCATGGGGGTGGACTTCCTGCTGGTAGCCATCTTTTTGGAGATAGAGACTCTGACTACATCCATTAAGTTGGCAGCCATCATACATAGTGTTGGGCTGCTTCAACATCAGCTGGTGTAGTCTTTAATCTAGGCCTGGTATACGTAGGTTGGTTGCCAGCCTCCATTCAGCTGGGATCAATGTCATTTTCCTGCTTGCTGTTGATAATACATTCATTTGGTAGGAATGCGTCAGAGACAAAGTGAGGCACTGGAAAAGCCCAACAGCTCAGGCAGCATCTAAGGTGCAGGAGAATTGACGTTTTGGGCATAAGCCCTTCATCAATGTGGAGGGGGGGGGCAGGTGTGTGTGTGTGCCTGAGAGATAAATAGGAGAGTGAGGATGGGGCTGGCAGGGAAGGTAGCTGGGAAGGCGATACGTAGGTGCAGATGGGGAGTGATTGTAATAGGAGAAAGTGAGGTCTGCAGATGCTGGAGATCAGAGCTGAAAATGTGTTGTTGGAAAAGCGCAGCAGGTCAGGCAGCATCCAGGGAACAGGAGAGTGAAGAAGGGCTTATGCCCGAAACGTCGATTCTCCTGTTCCCTGGATGCTGCCTGACCTGCTGCGCTTTTCCAGCAACACATTTTCAGCAGTGATTGTAATAGGTCAATGGGGAAGGTGGAGCAACTAGGTCAGAAGGAAGATGGACAGATGGGACAGGTCAAGAGTGCGGTGTCGAGTTGAAAGGTTGGATCTGGAATGAGGTGAAGGGAGGGGAGATTTGGAGACTAGTGAAATCGATTTTGATGCCGTGTAGTTGAAGGGCTCCAAGGTGGAAGGTGGGTCGTTCTCCATTTAGTTGTCAGGTGGCTTGGATTTGGCAGTTGAGGAGACCCAAGACTTGGATGTCCTTGGTGGAGTGGAGGGAGAGTTGAAGTGGTCAGCCACAGTGCGGTGGAGTTGTTTGGTGCAGGTGTCCCAGAGATGTTCCCTGAAATGCTCTGTAAGTTGGTGTCCTGTCTCCCCAGTGTAGAGGAGACCACATCAAGAGCAATGGACACAGTTGGTGAGCTGGGTGCATGTGAAAACATCCTTTAGGGACTTGGACAGAGGTGAGGGGGGAGGCATAGGTGCAGGTTTCACACCTCTTATGGCGGCAAGGGAAGGTGCTGGGTGTGGAGAGTGGGTTGGTGGGGGGCATGGACCTAACGAGGGAGTCACGGAAGGAATGGTGCGCAGATAGGGGTGGGGAGGAAAATATATCTCAGGTGATGGGGTCTGATTGTAGGTGATGGAAATGGCAGAGGGTAATGCATTGTTTCGGGAGACTAGCGGGGTGGAAGGTGAGGACCGGGAGTTTCTATCATTGTTGTGGTTGGAGCAGGGGTGTTCAAGGGCAGAGGTGCAGGAAGTGGAAGGGTGACTCTGACTCTCTAGCATCTGCAGGCCTCATTCCATCCCAAAGGGTTCACCTATCATTTGTCCTTCTAATCTCATGATCTAGAGCCAGAAGAATTCTGTTCAACAATTCAGTTGAGTTCTATATGTGCAGATGTGTGAAAAAATTGTTCCTAAGGTTCCATTTAAATTTTTCCCATCTCACAACAGTGGACCTAGCACTGATCCTTGCATCACATTGTAGTTACAGCCTCCAGTCTGAACAACAACCCTTAAACACCACCCTCTGTTCTCTTACTGTCAAGTCAATTTTGTATCTAATTGGCTAGCTTTCCCTGAATCCCATGTGATCGAACCTTGCTAACCCGTTTACCATGAAGAATCTTCACCGAATGTCTTTCAAATTACTGCCTGGACAAAGAGTCTTGTTTTTGTTTCCAGTGCCTGTACTTGCCTGTCTTATTCTCTCTCTAACTGTAGTTAGTCGCCATTTTGATTTCTGGCTATCTGTCTTTTCTCCCCTCTTCACTTCCAAGGTTTGTACCATGGACTTCAAATGGATTATTTCATGCTTATGGGTGAAGGAGTTTGCCATTGCCTGCTGCAAGATAGCAAGACTCTCACAATCTTCCTACTGGCATCAGGCATAATGGAAAGATTTACAGCACAATCATTATTCCTGTTGCGCATATGATAAATCCCTCCTATGGACAACATGAGAAAAGGCAGGAAAGTCGGTCTTCAGGGTAATTAAATTAGCGATGATCTCTGACTAGTGGAGTATTCTTGAAGTGTCAAATCATGTATTATGGTCCTATGGCAACAAGTTCTGGTATGGACCTCAAAAGAGGAGCTTGTTGCTCAGACAGAGAGATACTACCACTATGCCACTAGACTTCTGACCTGAATATTTATTCTTAATCTAATCCATTCATGTGCCTTTCTGTCCATCCAGCTGATTTTGAGCACCCACTGCAATATCCATATTTCAAAGACTGTTCTCTTAACCAAACATTGTGAGAAAAACTATCACATTTCTTCTTTACCAATCACTTTAAAGTCCCTTGCTTCTTGGTAAATGGGAAGAGCTTCATCCTATCTATTCTGTTTAGATTCATGATTTTAAACATATCTATTAAGTCTCCTTCCAACCTTCTCTTCTATAAAGAGAACAGTCTCAGTTTCATCAATGTCACTGAAATCTCTCATTCATAGAATAATTCTTGTAAATCTTTGCTGCACTTTCTCTAAAGCCTTCATATCTTTCCTAAAGTATGGTGCCAGAATGGAAGATAGTATGCCAGGTGAGGCTGAGCCAGGAATTTAGAGAAAGTTGACTACATTTTCTTTGTTTTTGTACTCTGTACTTCTAATTATGAAGCCCATGATCCCTTGTATTTCATTAATGGTTTCCTCAGTCTGCTCTGCCTTCAATTATTTTGTCTCAAATGCACATAAATTAACAGGTCTGTTTGCTCCTGCACACTTTTTTTTTGTATATTGTCTCTCCTCATTTGTTCTACTTAACAGCATCTTATGATGTTTCACTGCATTAAAAATCCTTTGGCTCATGCTCCATCCCACCAGGATATGTCCTTTGACGTCTTTGACTATTCTGCTCATCAGTCAGAACTTTCAGGTTTTGTGTCATCTGCAAATTTTGAAACTGTGCCTTTCACCGCATAGTTTTGATCATTGATATAGCTATCAAGAAAGGCTTGAATATGAATAAGATTATTCCAGATTAAAATTAATTAGTTGTGGCAGGGCCAATTGCAATTTTTAGAGATGGCATTTCCTTGCTATTTGTCAGTCTAATTCTGGTATTGGCAATTTCATTCCTGAAATATTTCCCATTGAGTACATCACTGCATATGTATACCAATATCACCGTAGTTTCAGTTAAAACTCCCATTGTGTATGATCCTATGGTTAACAGAGATGTTAATAAAGCAGTTGAAGATCACTGGACAAATACGCTTCCCACAAGCACCTACAATCACGGGAAGACTCTTCCACTGACTTTAGTTTCGTCGGCATTTTAAATCTCTGGGGTCTTGTTATTGAAGACAGTTTCTCTTTTACCTTCCTCAGCAGTAAGGTTGCAAAACAGTTCGGGAGCCACTGGTTTCTTGTGAAACTTGAACTGAACTTTGGCAAACAGTAATGAGAATTGCTAATAACAACTCGTCCAAGAGCTCAGTTAATGCATTCCCAACAAAGATGGGTTATTCGTTAAATCTACGCTGTCCACTCGGTTATGCATTTCAGTGACTAACAGAGAGCTGCACCAAAGCATCAACACAAATCACAGAATACCATTTAACAAAAAATAAAACCTGATCTACTCTGTCAGTGTAAGATAAATGACTACTTATTGCTGTGAAGCTCTATACTCTCTTGCGTACTGAGCAATTATGAGAAAGACATACTAACACAAAATGTAACACGGCATACATAGATTAACTAATAATGTTTACTCAGTTAGTAAAGAGACATGCAACTTAAAATCTAAGGATGCAGAAAGATAAAAGTTCAGTTTACTTGTTTAGTTAACAAGATCATACCTCTTGTCCTGAACTGATCACTAAAACAAAATTAACTTCTGTCAGCAGAGCCACAACTTTTGTAGGATACAATTGGAAATTGATGATTCACCTTTGACTATCTAAATGAGAGTGCATTTACTACACTAGATGGCAGTCCGTGCCATAGATGATATCAATATGCATAAACAGGATACACTGAAATTTATCATGTGCCTTACTTATAAGTAAGACCTCAGAATCTCCTATTTGTGTTTGTGCGCAGAAAATGCAGTTACGCCAATATAATTCACTTCAATAAGAATAGCTTCCCTCTAAATATATAAAATAAGTCAGGATGAGGAGTACAATTAATTTGAGATTGAAAAGATATAATTTACACTATAGACATGATGCAATAAAAATCAATGATGGCTTCTTAAATAGCTCTTTATTTTAATATTTTTGCAAAATGATAACTGAAATGAAAGAAAAACATAGAACAAACCCAGAATCTGACTTCTATTTGATGCTGTACACCCACAAAATCATTGCACATTGATCCTTTACTTTAGGCGCTTTGTAGCTGACAAAATAAATTGCTGTTCCAAAAGAATTACGAAAAAAAATAGGCAGACAGTGGGTTAAAAAAAATCACAAAAGTACTCATTTAAAAAAAAATGGAAAAAATCTGATTTGACTAATTATCACAATTTAAGCTTCCCCAGTCATCTTCAACATACTGGAAAAAGAATGCAACATTGGCACCAATAATTAACTTGCAAATTCTTATGTAGGGCTTGATGAGGCAAGCTAGCTCTAAACTCATCATAGCCTTATTCCATAGCTCGACTCATGAAATAAGTGCCAGAAAAGAAGCAAGTGCAGCTCTTCTGAGCACAATGGTATTCAACTGATTGCGAAACTAAGGAATACACAAACAAAATTATATTTTCCCCAAAATAGTTTCTCATTACTGGCTTCCAATCTGCTCAGTTGCAGAAGTTCTCAGGGTAGTTTTCTTTGGTCTAAATACTTTTAGCTTCTTCATTAATGGTTTTCTCTCCATTATTAGATCAGGAGTGAGCAGCCTGCTGACAAATCCACAGTGCTCAGCTCCATTCATAACTTCATTAATAATGAATCCATACCAAGAAAAAGGAAAGACTACAAAACATTTGGAGTGCTGCATACAGTTTAGTTTCTTCATTTAAGGAAGGATATGAACTCTTTAGAGGAAGTTCTGATAGGGTTCATTTCACTGATTCCTGGAATGTAGGAAGAGGGTTTCTATATGAGGAAATGTTTGAAAGGTTGGACCTGTATCCATTGGAAGCTAGAAGAACAAGGCACAATATTAATTGAAACATAAGATCCTGAGGGGATTGACTGGGTGGATACTGAAAGAATGTTTCCTCTTGTGGCAGACATTAGAATTAGGGGCATAGTTTAAAAATAAAAGCAATTGTTTTTCCGTTTGAGTTGCACATCTCTTTGAAACTCTCTTCTCCATGCAGCAGTGGAGGTAAGGTCATTGAATAGTTTTAAAGGCAGATCTATTCTTGATTAAGAAAGGAGTCAAGGACATTAGGGTGGGCAGGAAAGTGGTGCTCCAGTGGCTTGCATATAAATATGCATTTTTGGCATATAGTTATTCCTTCACTGCATAGTATTAAATGGAAATTGGATTTTGGACATTTTCATGGTTTTCTTGCTTTTTTTCAGTTAGTCATTTTGCAAAAATATCAAAATAGTCATCAGAACAGCTGTAATCCTATTGAATGGCAGAGCAGGTGCAAGAGACAAAATGTCCTACTCCTGCTTGTAACTCATATTTTCATATATGTACAATATTAGATTTGGAGTCACAAGGGGCAGATAATAGTTATGTTGCCTAAATGAATCTAATGACAATCACAATCAAATAAGGGCCAGCATTCAATTGTAACTATAATGATAAGTCTAAACCATCAAACCAGCCACATGATCAACAGTGACCAAAAGATTAATTTGGGCTGTTCGTAACAACATTTCAGTTGTAAGAACAGAACTTGGCACTTTCCTACCAATGGGCACTTCTTAGTTTCTCAAAGCATTCTCCCACCACCTCTAAGTATCTCATCACAGATGTTGTGGAAACTGAAGACCAAATTGGCAATCATTCCACTCAATATCCAAGCTCTTCATCAGTAAAACGTTGTGCCTACGGTTTGCACTATCTGCATGCATGATGCACAAATGCTTCATCAGCAACCCCTTTCACTCCTGCAGTCAGTAAAATTAGAAGAACAAAAACAGGATAATGGGAATGCTACCATCATAAGTTCCTCCTAAATAAAAAGCTATCCTGACTTGGATATGTCATTGTTCGTTCATCAATGTAGCTTCAGAATTCTAGAAGCTTCCTCTTGGTTTAATGCACTTTCTGAAAATTATTGAATTTGCACTAAAGCCTACCTATAACAAAGGATATGTAATTAAGAGAATCATTGTTTCTCACTCATACATACATACATAGCCACTCATCTTTTTCTTTATAGAAACTGCAATACAACTTGCATCAATATTATGCTTTTAATCGCCTGCAGATGCTTCACAGCTAATGAAATACTTGAAGTACAGTCAGTTCTGCTATAACATGGTAGTTCCAGTATCGTGCAATCCTGTGTTATAAGAAAATAGTGTATTAGCAGCAACAATTGTGTTATAACCAATAACATTCTAAAACTTTGCGCTTTAGAAACAATATCCCCAATTCGTCAATCGTGTCATAGCATATTCATGTTAATGAAACACGCATTATAGCAGAAAGATCTGTATGCAAGAAAGATAATATCAGAATTATGCACAACATAAATTCCAAACAGAAATGTGATAATGACTAGATATTATTTTTAGATGTCGATTGAGGATAAATATTTGACTGGAATGATTGAGAGAACACTCCTGATCTTCTTCAGTGCCAATGGAGGTTTTTACATTGGCACCACCTGAGTGTAAACACAGTAGTAGTTCACAGCTCATTCAGAAGATGGCAACTGAAACAGTGCAGCAGTCTTTCAGTATTGCACGTGAGCATCTGCCTTTATTTCGTACTCAAGGTTCTCGAATGGGACTTGGATTCAGAAGATGGTGGGCTTGAGCATCATAGAATCCATAGAGTGTGGAAACAGGCCTTTGCCACAACAAGTCCATACAGACCCTTACTCTATTACTCTTCGTTTACCCCTGACTAATGCACCTAACCTAGACGCCCCTCAACACTATGGCAATTTAGCTTGGCCAATTCACCTGACTTGCACATCTTTGAATTGTGTGAGGAAACCGGAGCACCCGAAGGAAACCAATGCAGACATGGGGAGAATGTGCAAACTCTACACTGACAGTCGCCCGAGGCGGGAATCGAACTTGGATCCTTGGCACTGAGGCAGCAGTAAAAAAGTGCTAATCATTGAGCCACTGTGACTGAGTCACAATTGATGTGTTACAATATTCTTGTCGGGGTTTCAAAATATTTCCTATTTCAAAATTGCATGTCCTCCATTAGCTTGTCCAGATTGTTACATGTTCATGAACAGTTATAGAGTGGAAATTATCTCACATTAAAGCTGCAACACAGAATAACAACATCATACCCATCAATAACTGAGTAAGTCTCCATGCTATTTTGCACACAACAAAAAAAATCTTAATTTTAATTAGTGCAGTGGTCCAGCAGTTCAACTGCTTTAGCAATTGACTAAATCAGTAAGCTTTGAGTTTAAGATTCAGATTGCATATTGCTTGAACTTGTTTTTCATTAACTGAATGTGAATATTTGCAAAAAGCAATTTGTGCAGTATTGGGAACTGCTAAGAATTTTCTCTCACTCAAATAAAAGTTCATTCTCCTTAAAAGCTATATGAAAAACACACAGGATATATAAAATTTATATTATAGAAAGTCTTGTCTGGAAATTGTCTTTATAATGAAGGGCATCTGTTAATTACGCAGATATGACAAATCACAAAAAGTAAATAATATGGCCTGCAATTTATTGAAAACGAGTATCTTAAATTCTAACATCGTTTGCATCTTATAGTTTATTTTCAGAACTAGTTTTGCACCTACGTTCTAGTTACATCTTGTTGAATCATTGCTCGAAGTTCTTTATCCTGAAAAAATTTGTTCCAAAGACTCTAGATAAAAAAAGACACACAATAAAATATTAACAGAAAAAATCCAAAACAGATGCTTTACCAATTATCTGTAACTTGATACAGTATTATCACTATTGTTTACTCACATCCTTGTCAATTATGTACCTGCTTTCAGCCTTGCATGCTTGGGAGTTTTCCAAACCAAGATAACCTGACATTATATTGTAAAGAGGTACAAGAGTGTTCTGCTAAACATTACTAAAACATACGTCAACAACTAGTATTGAATCCTTTTCTTTAAAAATGGCAATGTTTTATCAATAAATGAAAAGTGTTTAATTTAGAAAATGAAAACTCCTTTTCAAGGTTTTTCCTAACACACACATCTTTGGACTGTGAGGGGAAATTGAAGCACGCAGCCAAAGCCCATGCAGACACTAAGATGTGTAAACTCCACATAGATGGTCACCTAAGCTTGGCATTGAACCCATGACCTGGTGCTGCGACACAGAAATGTTAATCACTGAGCTACCGTAATATACCTTCAAAACAAAATCCAATGGTTTTGCGAAACATGGTTTCTCTTTTGTAACTCCTTGCTGACTCTGCCTAATCCGACAATAATTTTCTAAGTGTACATTTATGACATCCTTTACAGTAGATTTTAGGCAGAGCATAGGTTATTTGGTTTTATGTATTAACAGAAAGATGCATTTTATTTGTTTTTACTGAATAGTTGAAGCTATTGTAGGATTACGAACAATCTTGAAGACTTTAAATGCCAATGAAAAATCTGATCATACTCACCCCCTCATCCTGTGAAAGTGGGTTGTTCACAACCAGATCTTGCTGTCCAGCTGCCTTCCGAGGATTTGTGATATGCTGTGGTTAGACAAAATGCTCGTTGATACTTTATTACTAAAATAAAATCCTTAGGTACAAGTAGATAGGGGAAAAATAAATAAAGCCACTTACAATTTCTTTTATCTGTTCATAGTGGGATCTTAATTCCATTATCTTATTAAGCCACTGCTTTTTATCCTCAGGCAGAACATCCAGGAACAGCTACAAGAACACAAACTTTAACAGTTAGAACAAACTAAACAGAAAGTATATCATTGCTTTCCAGTGGGAAAAATGAATCCATTGGGGAAGAAAGATATCACTCAAGTATTATTAAAAAAAAATTAACAATGCTGAAATGAGAGATCACTTGTGCTTATTTTTGACAAACGTTAGCGAGTTTGATTAGCCCTTATGATTATAGTTACGCAGATACCAAATATTACAAAGAGATGTTAAGTCCAATAGTAATAAAGATTTGTTACATTTGCAAACCAAAATACATGACACAAACTATGTGAATTAGACAGAATGAGAGCATAATTTGATCATATGATTAGTATTACTAATAGGTAGTTCTTCTATAATGTAATGGTTGCATTCTTGTGCAACCACTCCATTATAAAAACTCATGCTTTAGAAACAGTGCTTTAAGTGTTGCCGATTTAATCGCATTAAAGCCAATAAGTTTCAAAATTTTGCACTTTAGGAAGTGTCCCAATTTATCAACTGCATTACAACAAACTTGTGTTAATGAAACACATGTTATAGCAGAACAACCTGTATTAAAACCCTTGATAAAACAGTCATTAAAAAATGCATTTTCCCACATTGTGGCTTTGCTCACATCTCTAACCATAGATCAGAATAATTTGTCTTCTCACTTACGTTGAATACAGGCATGCAATGTGCCACACAGGAGAACAATAAAAAACAGAATTTCCAGCACTGCCAGTAGTGCAATAATAGAACCAACCTAGCACACCAGTCAACATATTGGAGTGGAATTACTGATAGAGAAGACAGCTTTCTTGGATATGACAATTTCAGGCAGTTTTTTTCTTTTAAAATATCCACTGCACTCCAGGGTCCAATGCAAAGTGATCACTTGGTCTGACTGCTATTTGCAATGACTACTTAGTGCACTCACCTTTTAGTATGATTAGCGATTATAATCACTCCCTGAAGATATGGTTAACACTGTTCCTATAGGAGATGTATTCACTGACCAGTTGCTTGAGGGAATAAAATTTGGTAGGAAGTGCCATATTTTTCTTTATTCCTTGATGGCATGTGGGTGTCACAGGAAACGCTAGCATTTATTACCTCTCTAACTGTACTTGAAACAATAGCTTGCTCGGTTACTTAAGTGTCAATCTCATTGCCATGGGTCTAGATTCAGCTGTAGGCCATACAGGTAACGATGGTAGCATTCCTTCCCTAAAGAACATTTAGCGAACCAAATGGTTTTTATAACCATTGACAATAGTTTTAAGAAAATCTCACGAGAGGGTCCTTTATATTATGCAGATCCATTATTGAATTTAAATTCCACCAGCAGCCATAATAGGAGTTGAACCATGTTCCCAGAGCATTACTCTTGGCAACTGGAGGACTGACTCAATTACACAACTAAAATGCCACTATCGCCTGCAAAATGCTGCTTTTAGTTTGTATGTTACAGTAAAAGTCCTACTTTTTTTTTGCTGGAGTGAACCTTCCAGTCAGTAACTCAAAACAAGTTTTTTTGTAAGATATTGGTCTCTCCTAACATATTAGAAATGAAATACAAGATTTTAGGTATGCAGCAGAGTTCGACATCAAGCAGTTGGACAGATGTCATAATAGTAACATTGAAATTTAAGGTACTGATGACCCCAAGTAAATTATGAAAAACATTTGAATTTTTTTTTGAAAACAGAATATTTAAAGTCTTTGCACATCTTGCAACTTAAACAGAGAAATGGTACAATGCATGTGAGGGGCTAATAATATTTTTGGCACAGCAACTGTAGACAAATGTTACCATTATACTGTACAGGTTAACATACACACATGACAAATATAATTTCTTGTAATATGATATTTTAAAAGATAGAATTATAACTCAATTAGCATGTTTAAATTATTAGTACACCATGAACAATTTTCTTAGCAACTAGATTTAACTTAAGCTATTCACTCAGAATAACAAATTCTATAATTCTCAACCACTATATGTTAACAATGATTTAGTTCATGAAAATGATTTTCTGATTGCATTTAGTCTGGTCCTGTATTATGTTACGATACGGGGTAAACTCTCCTGCTTAATTTATAACCAGCAACACAGAAAGAATTTATCCCGTGCAGTAAACTGTAAAAATTGAGTGGCCAAGAACTATTTAAAGTAAAAATTAACAACTTTTCCTTCTATAACACTAGTCTGATAAAACTCCCAATTACGATTTACAAAACAACACTTCTTATCTCAAAACCAGATAGATTTTGGTCTTGTCTTCAGATCTTCCTGTGTCTTCTTCTGTTTAGGAATTTCTGGATTACAGGTTATTGGTTGAAAAGGTGCCTTTATAAGAGAGCTATTATTTTCAGGCAGTCTGCTTACATGCTAGACCGTGGCAGTTCTCCTCTCAACTGTTCAATTTTCTCCGGTCTTATACTCCAGAGTATCACACTGTGTCATTGGTTTTTAAGATTGTCAATATATTCAATTCAAACTTGATTGGAGTTTGATACGTTTTGGGTATAATTTAAACTGATTGGCTGAATTTGAATTTGTTTTTGTCTCCAAGCAACAAACTAATTGATTTGTTCAATCCAGTGTTATACTGTTACTTTTGTGAGTACACTTGGTGCTGTGTCGGGTAGTTCTGTTGCTTTTAACTCTCTTAAAGGCATACTCACATCTTCATAACAATTATCACAATTAGAAGTGATCACAAAAGAAAGCTGATGCCACAGGTTATAACTTTTATATTAAAATAAAAAATTCAAATTTCCAGTCACATTTTGCAATATTTCTGCTCTGTACCAGCGTCAAATTTGTTTACGTTCAAGACATAATTCCAGTGAATTTATTTTGAATTAATGGATTCATTAACAAATTAAATCATTCTTGAAAGTGTATTTTGATTGGGGGTGGTGGGTGTAGCACCCACTCACGTAAGTTACATCAAGATTTTTCCTACATAATGGCACATGTAAAAAAAACATAAATTTATTAGCCGCTAGAGCAATAGTTCGACTCAGCCTCTATTCACTGTGATTTTTAAGGACGAAAGGGGATTCGATGGAAATATATGAAATGTTAACAGGGCAGAATACATTAGATGCAAGGAGCATGTTTTCCTTGGTTGGAGAGTCTGCAACCAGGGGTCACAGTCTCAGGATATGAGGTAGACCATTTAGAAATGAGGAAAGGTATCTTCATTCAAAGGGTAATGTTCCTGTGGAATTCTCTACCAGAGAAGTCACTAAATAAATTCAAGAAAGAGTTGAATTTTTAAATTTTAAAGGCATCAAGGGGTATAGGCAGAGAGAGAGCAAGAATATGGCATTAAGATCAAGGATCTGCATGAACATAAAGAATGGTGGAGCAGGCTGAAGGCTGATTAGAATGACTTACTCCTCCTGATTCAACTAGGAACAAGAGTAAAATATAAAAAGTCCAATCTGCCAATTGGAAGTGAAGCAGTTCTGACCAATGCTAAACACAGGAAAAAATACACACGAACTTGTTACTATATTTTTAGGCCAGACTTCTGGAGCCTTCATCATTGAAAATGAGGCAGGTGTCAATGTAAACCAGAAGAGGTCAAACTCAGTTCCCCTTTTATGACACTAACTGCCATATTTTGATATGATAGGTAAATATCCCAGAATTTCTCCAACTCTGACTCAGAGTTGGAGTTTTTTTTTTGAAGGTTTCAGACTCAGCGTATTTGCCCATCAAAAGTTCAAATTTGTCATGCAATTCCTGCATAGTCATTGCCTTGGGGTGTGTGTTGGGATCCCTTGGGTTTTGGAGGATAGGCCTGGTCTCTGACTATCTGGAGACTAGAATATCTGGGCGGTCAGTGACATGTAGTGACATTGTCTCATTTAAAATATACCTTTGGCTCTAAAAGCAGGATTACCTCAGAAAGCAAGCCCATCATTAAAAAAAACAAAAATGGGTTCCTCTTATAGCAGCAATATTTACATTTAAGTACAGTAGATTTTCATACACATCTGCGACATGGTTCATAAAGAATACTCAATGAGACAATATGAAATAAACTGTACATATTTTACAAAGTCAATGGGCCTAATTTTAATTCTGTAAAAGTGAAATGGATTTTAATTAGTTAAATTGGGCCCAATGAAGTTTTTCACAATAATACTTAAAATCTCAAGTAAAAAATGAAGTTACCTTCCAACAAACACTGCGGAACCTGCTGCTTCTCAGCTGACCATTAATCCCCTTCAGTCTTATTCTTGCAAAATAATTACTGTGTCCAAATAGTTCTTCCCATTCTTTGCTAATAATTATAAAATAAAATAAAATAAATGCATGAAATTACTCATTCAAATAACTCAATTCAATATCTTCCTCCGTTATAGCTGAAATCATGTCAGTACTCATTAAAAAGAATGTAAAATAGATAGCAGTTTGTATTGTCCTTGATTACGCAATTTTGAGCAAGGCTAGCACATAAAAGTAATGAAAAGCTATTTGGGACTTGAACATTTTTTTTTAAATGGTGAGGTGCATCTTATTCATATTATTTTAAAAATCAAGTAATCTTTAATAATGTTGGAGTCAATTTCCTCTGCATTTCAAAACTCACTTACTTTTGAAATGTCTCATGACTTTGGGTGTATAAAGAAAATTTTCACTTCAAGAATGGAAAGAGGCAACGCTATAGATGTACTGACCACATTGGAGTGGAACCAAGCAAGATTGGTTGCTTAATTCTATACAGCAAAGACAATATATGAGGTATGGAGTTGTTAATTGTCTTAAATAGTAGATTGACTGAGGACAAGAGGAAGAAACACCAGAACATATGAACATATGAACGAGAAACAGAAGGTGGCCATTTTGCCTCTGGACTCTGCTCCATCATTCAATGTGAAGATGACTGATTTGGATTGCATGTTTCCATTTATCCTTGATAATCCCATTGTCTACCAAAAACCCAAGTCCGCCTTAAAAATAGTCAAAGAATCTGCTTCCAATGCCTTTTGAGGAAGAGAGCTCCAAAGAGACACCATCCTCAGAAAATATCTCCACTCATCTGTCTTAAATGGGTGACTCCTTATTTTTAAACAGTGGCCTCTGGTTCTAGTCTATTCCACAACAGGCAACAAGCCTAACCTATCTAACCTTTCCACTAAGAGGCCCCAACCATCCCAGGTATCAGTTTAATAAACCTCCTCTGAACTGGCTCCAATGCATGTACATACTTTCTCAAATAATGCAACTAAAACCATATAGAGTCCACCTGTCCTAATGAATGCCCTGTTTAACTGAGTCATAATCTCATGATAGGAGAAAGTGAGGACTGCAGATGCTGGAGATCAGAGCTGAAAATGTGTTCCTGGAAAAGCACAGCAGGTCAGGCAGCATCCAAGGAGTAGGAGAATCGACGTTTCGGGCATGGGTTCATGCCCGAAATGTCGATTCTCCTGCTCCTTGGATGCTGCCTGACCTGCTGCACTTTTCCAGCAACACATAATCTCATGGTAAATGATAACATTTTATTAGATCTAATTACCTGCTCAACCTGCATACTAGCATTTCACAAATCATGCACGAGGACACCCTGATCTTTCTTCATCTCCGAATTTGCAACTACTCATCATTTAAATCATTCGAATATCACATTATTTATATCACTTAAATACATTTTGCTGTTTGTCCCTCAAAGCTTTTGAGTCCCTTGTGGACAAAAAGTCTGTTTAACTTGCAAAATATTCAAAATATGGAAAATGAAAATAATTGTTGTGTTCTCGTTTGGACTAGTTTTAATTTGTGGTTCTTTAGAGACCAGCAATCATTTTTATCGAAACACATCCACTGCTGGCTGGGGAAGAGGAATACAAAGTGTAACAACCTTAAGAGAAGGAATTCGTCCTTAATTCCACATTAAATGGCTCCAACTTATTTTAAAAGAAGGCCTGCTAGTTCCAGAGCCCTCATGACAGGAAATGTCTTTTATCCACACTGACAGTCACATCATTAAAGATCTTTAACAAATCTGTCAAACACAATTCCACTTCAGTGCAGTGCAGCCTATACTCAGTTCATTGAATATACTGAAGGCTGAGTTAGATAGAATTTTGACTGACAAAGGACTCAAGTCTTATGTGGTAGAAGACACATAGGATTGAGTTATTGTTTAATATGTCATGAGTTGATTAAACAAGTGAAGAGAGCAATTACATTCTGTTTAATAGCAGTCAATATAAGACACTTATGTATCTCATGATTGATCCAACTTGTAGCCCAGCCTTACTTTAAAGGGAATATAGGTCCTACCAATGTGCTTGCTAATTTCCTTTTCTTCTGAGCAGAATTCCAAGCTGTGAGTGTGGCAGCTACTTAGCCAATGCTGCAAACTCCAGATCCTTGGAGAGGCTGCATGCAGCTCAGAGGGAATGTTGCTTACGGCACGTATTTTTATAGGACAGAATGAGAATTGCAGCCTTTCAAAGTTAAATGAGCAAACCCTTGCCCTTATTCATGATTAAATCCTGATCAAGTAACTGGCGCTGTCCTTGGAGAGGAAGATCGAAAAGGCTCATTGTGTGAAAAGGGGGGAAAAAAAATAACAGTTGTGTTCTAGTTTTGACTAGTTTTAATTTGTGGTCTTGATTTTAGAGACGAGCAATCGATTTTTGTCTAGATGCATTCTTTGAAATAACATTAAGTCCTGAAAAAGTAGGTAATTAGTTTTGTGACTATGTATAAATCATTTTTGATTTTTGTTACTCAAGATTTTATCAATTGCACATCCACACTAATCACTATTATACAATTATTCAGATTTCATATATTCTATGTAGTCTTTAAGGACAGTTTGGCAATCTTCTAAATAAGTTTTGTATTTTATCATTTAAGGTTATACCCAACTTTATCATTTGTTTTAGAAAAACACTTTCCCAAGTATCAATGGTCACTAGAAAAACCACCCAGCAGGTTGAATTTAAAAATGTATAGTCACTGATAAGATGTTTTAGTGAGAAATCCTCATCTGAGATTCTGAGTGCAGGCTGTCAGTCATGAGAACAAGTCGGCATACATCCTGCCATGCTGAACTAACGAGGAAAGACGATATTGTAAAATGTCCAACTATCTTAGTGAAAAATCAAAAATAACAGAAACAAATCATCATAAGAAGAATGGTCTCATCAGTAATTGACATCTTAAAGAACCACTCAGGAGACAGTTGGAAGTGACGTAATTAAGCTATAAGATCATAAGACGTAGAAAATAAGAAGACACCAAACCGCCCATTGAGTCTGCCCAGTCATTCAGTGAGATCATGGCTGATCTGATAATACTCAATGCGACTTTCCTGACTTTTCCCCAAAACCCCTGATTCAGATACTGATTAAAAGTTTGCCAATCTTGGCCTTCAATATTCTTAATGACTCAGCCTCAACAATTCTCTGCAGTAAAGAATTTCACACATCCACTCATCATTAAATTCCGAAAGGTGCATAAACAATAGTATTATCCTTCCCAGCAATCTATACAATCTTTAAGCTACAAGGTTGAATCTTGCATTTTCTTAAGCTTTTATGCAAAATGCAAGGGAATATGGCCCGTGTATATAGCCAGTTTAGCTACAATAATGATGAATATAAATTTAAAAACATTTTGGATCCAGTAACAATATCAGGCTTTTAGTCATAGAGATGTACAGCATGAAAACAGACCCCTCGGTCCAATCTGTCCACCTGGCAACATCCTTGTAAATCTTTTCTGAACCCTTTCAAGTTTCACATCTTTCCGATAGGAAGGAGACCAGAATTGCACACAATATTCCAACAGTGGCCTAACCAATGTCCTGTACAGCTGCAACATGACCTCCCAACTCCTGTACTCAATACTCTGACCAATAAAGGAAAGCACACCAAACACCTTCTTCACTATCCTATCTACCTGCGACTCCGTTTTCAAGGCGCTATGAACCTGCATTCCAAGGTCTCTTTGTTCAGCAACACTACCTAGAACCTTACCATTAAGTTCTTTTCAATTGTAGATTTCTTTAAAACAAACAATCAGTAATTGTGAAAATAAAAGTATCCGAACTATCCATGTGAAATTCATCTCCTCATAAAAAGACTGCACCCACTTCAGAGGCTTAGCATCAATTACCACAGTAAAGAGTTTTGTGAAGTCACAGGTGGCCAACAGGATTTCATTTGGCAGGATTACTTTCAGCTTCTCAAAAGTTTTTTTGGCACTCTCTATACTCTCTCACCTTTGAATATGACATCTGACTTTAAGTATTTCTGTATTAACTGACTAGGAAGGTTTAATTTGTGAGCTGTTTATTATATCACATTCCACCCCAATTCCATTTACAAGTTTGCTGATGACACCACTGTTGTAGGTCAGATCTCAAACAACAAAGAGAGTGAGTACCGGAAAGGGGTTGAATGCTTAGTGGCACGATGTAAGGACAACAACCTCTCCATTAATGTCAGTAAAATGAGGGAGCTGGTCATTGATTTCAGGAGAGTGTAGAGGGTACGTTTCTGTCTGCATCAATGGTGCTGAGGTGGAGATGGTGGAGAATATCAAGTTGCAGTGATAAATGATCACCAACAACCTGTCCTGATTCATCCACATCAACATGACAGTCAAGAAAACACAAGGTCACTACGCAAGGTTTGTAGCTCGGGTGCCGGGGGCACGTTCACCGTGGGTACGCCAATCAACTTCCAGCTCGGTGAAAATAGCCACAATCACGACAACGTCTCTACCTCCTCAGGAGGCTAAGGAAATTTGGCATGTCCACAAGGACTCTTACCAATTTTTAATAGATGCACCATAGAGAACATCCTGTCTGAATGCATTACAGCGTAGTTTGGCAACAGATCTTCGCAAGACAGCAAGAAAATACAGAGAGTTGTGAACATAACTCAGTCCATCATGCAAACCACCCTTCCATCCATTGGCTCCATCGATACATCCCACTGCCTTGGGAAAGCAACCAACATAATCAAAGATCCCTCCCACCCTGGTTATACTCTCTTCCACCCTCTTCCATCAGGCAGAATATCCAAAGGTTTGAATACATTTTTTTTTAAAGATTACATTACATTACAGTGTGGAAACATGCTCTTCGGCCCAACAAGTCCACACCGACCCGCCAAAGCGCAACCCACGCATACCCCTACATTTACCTCTTACCTAACACTACGGGCAATTTAGCATGGCCAATTCATCTGACCTGCACATCTTTGGACTGTGGGAGGAAACCGGAGCACCCGGAGGAAATCCACGCAGACACGGGGAGAACGTGGAAACTCCACACAGTCAGTCGCCTGAGGCGGGAATTGAACCCGGGTCTCCGGCGCTGTGAGGCAGCAGTGCTAACCACTGTGCCACCATGCCGCCCACATGTATGTACAGATTCTTCCCTGCTGTTATCAGACTATTGAGTGTTACAGAGGAACCTCGATTATCCAAATATTAATTATCAGAATATTGGAGGTGTTGGGGTCCTGAAAGAAACATTACATCAAAGACGTGTTTCCAACACTGATCACACCTTTTGTTTACAATAATTAAAAACGAACTTGGTTTACTGAAATGCTGCCGAGAACAGTTCTGGACATCGATGTGAACCCAGGCACATATCCAAATGACTGACCTCCTACCCTCACTTTCTCTCCCCCCACACTTTCCCTGGAGTTCTCCACAGATGTGTACCCTGAACCCCACCTTCCACAGATCATCTCTCCATCATTTTCCTGTATAGGGCAAAGGCTGAACTTGACAAAACGTTGCAGTAAAAAGTTGCGTGTGTGGCTGCGTGGCGCGTGTGCGCGTACGCACGTACTATTTGGAGACTCACCCCGCAAAGACAGCAGCAGTCTTACTGTTGGTCTCCAGTCTGGCCGCGTGGACGGAGCAGCGTGGTTGGGAGCGGGCAGGGATAGCTGCGGGGCAGCTGCGACAACCCCATTGAACTGATGGGGGAGTGGGGGGAAGAGGGGCTTCAGCAATGCTGCAGGTCCCTTACACATAAGTGTGTGTCTCTGCTCAGAAACAAACCCTGAGACAGAGAAAGGGAGCAAGGCAGGCAGAGCGAGGAAACAGGTAACTTCAGAAAACTCCGAGCCCCAAAGGAGAGGCATTGAATCAATTAACTGAATAATCAATTATCTGAACGAAATATTGCCTGCCCATCTCATTCGGATAATCAAGATTCTCTGTATCTCTAAAATGTTAATGTTGATCTCTCTCTCTGCACCTTGTCTAAGGCTGTACACTGTACTATGCATTCTATTCTGCTAATCTGGTACATTTTGTATGGTATGATCTGCCTATATTGTACTCCCTTATCTTCTTCTATGTCTATTAATTTTATAGAAACCATTTTATAGAATGTGGGCATACAGTGTTTAAGATGAGATTGATCATAAACTAACTAGTCATGTACTAACAATATATTTGTTGTTCAGGATTTCTTCAATCCTGCACAGGTAATAGTGGCTAAGATGGGTTATTAAGGTCTAGTTTTTATTGCATTGCTTTTACCAGGTTTTGTAGGTAAATTTATAATAAATTGGAAGGGTGAGTTAGTGGTGGCGGAAAGCAACATGATTTGGTGTTGGGGATAAAAGCCATTCAGTTGTGCATGAAAGCACCTGTTGCAGAGGTATATAATCTATAAAAGCTCTCTTGTGAGCAGTGGTAGTGTCTATATCCATGCAGTGGGAGGCCCAGGTTCAAGTCCTAATTGTTAATCTCTGAACAGGTTGATTATAACATACCGAAGGCCTGTTTTTTAGGACTCTTGTAGCACAGCACTGATGTTGCTACTTCCGGGTCAGCAGGCCCTACCTGCTCCAAAGATGTATTGTAACATTCCTAAACAGGTTGCTTAAGAAATACATCAGATTATAAAAAAGACTTAGTCCTTAGTGGTACAATATGCAGGAAGAAAACAGAAGGAGAATGTGTCTCAAAAGAGTACACAAGATACAACACTACAACTAGATGAAAGTTGCAAGCCAGTATTCCATCGTGAATCAACAGGGTCCTTTACCTTATTATGTAGTTGTTTTGATATAAACTAAATACATTCTGTTCAACTTGTGAAAACAGAATTACCTAGAATGGTCTTGTAACTAATCAGGATTAGTAAACCTTTTGTTTGGGGCTCAATCCAATCTACAATTGTAATTGTCTTTGGTCTTACAATTAAAGCAAAACCTGAAATCATACAAGCAGGAAAATTGACTTAAAGCCACTATCAGATCAGTCATGATCTTACTGAATAGCAAAGCCAAGTTTGGCACAGCCAAATGGCCTACTGCTGCTCTTATTTCTCACAGATACATCAGTGGAATGGTGTTTCATCTTTATTTTGTATGAACAGACTGTTTGAAAATTACATAAGTTTTCTCTTGAGGAATCAGTAAACAATTGAGGATACTGAAAATCTGAAATAAAAAACATAGTGCTGGAAATATTCAGGTTAGGCAGTATCGAGAGAGAGAGAAACAAAATGAACATTTCTGGTCAATGACATAAGAAATCTGCAACCAGCCCAGTGGGCACAAATCAAGGTTTAAGGTCAAGACCCTTTAAACTATTCAGTCCAGAACTAGAGGGCATAGGTTTAGGGTGAGAGGGGAAAGATATAAAAGAGACCTAAGGGGCAACTTTTTCATGCAGAGGGTGGTATGTGTTTGGAATGAGCTGCCAGAGGATGTGGTGGAGGCTGGAACAATTGCAACATTTAAGAGGCATTTGGATGGGTATATGAATAGGAAGGGTTTGGAGGGATATGGGCCGGGTACTGGCAGGTGAGACTAGATTGGGTTGGGATGTCTGGTCGGCATGGACGGATTGGACCGAAAGGTCTGTTTCCATGCTGTACATCCCAATGACTCTATAACTGATTAGCATCACTAAAGCACTGTATATCAAAAGTGAATTCTAAAAATAAAGTGAGCAATCAGCAATGTGAAAGTATTTACAAGAGGCTCCTGATCAAAGTAAAATTATATCATTGTAAAATCTACATTAAGTATTCAAAGTTAAAATTAATCTTATATACTCAATGAAAAATGCCAAGTTTGTCTGATCGTTTTTACTACTGGTTACATGCCACAACAAACTTATAGTACTTGCTGTGAACTCATAGATAAACAACTTAAATATGGCTCCAAGGCTCAGAAACATGAGGGAACAAACACCTGTGCTTCATTAATATACAAGTGAATAAATTCTCCAATGGGAACATTTAGAAATTAATTGCCCCAAACCACAGAGAGACAACTGGTCCAGTGCTAACCATTGAGATCTTCTAATGATACACAAAACAAACATGCTGTAATGGTTTGTCATCTCTCAGTCATACTTCTACAATCTTCTCAAATCCCAGTTTTAAAACAAATATGCTTATATAACTTGTTAGCCTTAAATCCAACTACAGAAGAACTGAGCTAAACTACAGTGTTGTCTTTTGCTTCACCTCAGGTTGATAGACTTGTCCATTTTCTGAGTATATTTCTACTTAATTCAAACTGGCCACAGGCACATGCAAACATTGCCACAGAACCCAATCTCAGGGACATTTTGTGGTGGGTTGGACATATTGGTAAGGAGCCACAAGAGTTGTACTCGATTATGAAAGCAGAAGTTGAAGTGCAGGCAGCAAACTGGAATTAATTATTACAATGGCCGAGCAAAGACATGGCTAATGCTGGCATTTTTCCTCCGAGAGAGGTACAGATCCTGTTGCAGGAGCTCAGCACCTTAATTATAGTGAAAGTCACACAATGAGAAAAAGTAATACCAAAGGATTTTCTGATTTATTTTCCATATTCTGGAATAGCAAGGTGTTTGATGATCGAAAAAGCTAATGAAAAAGAAAAAAAACTGATTCTGAAACTAAGCTGACAACAAACAACAAAAACCTTTATGGGTATATACAAAAGGAATAGTTAAAGTGAGTGTGTCATTCTCGGAAGATGGAATTGGGGAATTAACAATGGAGAACAGGGCAAAGATAGATAATTAAACCAATATTTTGCATTGGTCTTCACAGTGGAGGAAGTTATAAACAACCCAAAGATATCAGATAACTATGGTGCTAATAGGAGGAAAGGTTTTGTAACAGTCTCTATCACAACAGTCAAATTTATTTGACAAACGATTGGGACTGAAGGGAGACATGTCACCAGGACCTGATGGCCTGCTTCCAAAGGTTTTCAAGGAAGTAGCTAGAGAAATTCCACAGACTTTGGTCGAAATGTGTCAGAACTCACTAGATTCCAGGATGTTCCAACTGCTAATGTGATGTCCTTGTTGAAGAAGGGAAGGAGACAGAAAATTTGCAAACTATTGGTCAGTTAGCCTAACAGCAGTCATTGGTAAAATGCTAGACTCCATTATTAAGGAAGAAATAGCAGGGTACTCAAAAAAAACTTAATAACAATCAATTGAAGTCATAGAGCTGTACATCATGGAAACAAACCCTTCAGTCTAAGTCATCCATGCCAAACAGATATTTTACATTAATCTAGCCCCATTTGTCAGCATTTGGCTCATATCGCTTTAAACCCTTCCCATTCATGCACCAGTCCCGACGCCTTTTAAATGTTGTAAATGTATCAGCCTGCACCACCTCCTCTGGCAGCTCATTCCATACATGCACCACTGTGTGAAAAAGCTGTCCTTCAGGTCCCTTTTAAATCTTTCCCGTCTCATTTTAAACTTATGATGTCTAGTTTTTGACTCCCCCACCCTGGGAAAAAGTCTTTGGCTATTCACCCTATTCGTGCCCCTCATGATTTATAAATTTTAATAAGGTCTCCCCCTCAGCCTCTGATGCTCCAAGGAAGATAGGTAGAGGCTGAGTAGGCTAGGGCTATAGTTCAACCCTGGCAACGTCCTTGTAAATCTTTTTGGAACCCTTTCAAGTTTCACAACATCCTTCCTATAACAGGCAGGCCAGAATTGAATACAGTATTTTAAAAGTGACCTAACCAATTCCGGTGCAGTCACATGACCTCCCAACTCCAAAACTCAATGCTCTGACCAATAAAGGCAAGTGTACCAAACACCTTCTTCACTATCCTATCTACCTGCGATTCCACTTTCAAGAAATATGAACCTGCATCTCAAGGTCTCTTTGTTCAATAACACTCTCCAGGAACCTCACCATTAAATGTATAAGTCCTGCCCTGACTTGACTTACTAAAATGCAGCATCTCACATTTAACTAAATTAAACTCCATCTGCCACTCCTTCGCCCATTTGCCTATCTGCCCATCTAATCAAGGTCCCATTGCATCTGAGGTAATGTCTTTGCTGACCACTGTAACACCAATTTTGGTGTCATCTGCAAACTTACTAACTATACCTTCTATAGTCACATCCAAATCATTTACATAAAATTACCAAAAAGTGAGTCAACATTGCTTTGTGAAAGGAAAC
Source organism: Chiloscyllium plagiosum (assembly GCF_004010195.1). Classification (NCBI taxonomy): domain Eukaryota; kingdom Metazoa; phylum Chordata; class Chondrichthyes; order Orectolobiformes; family Hemiscylliidae; genus Chiloscyllium; species Chiloscyllium plagiosum. The sequence continues at coordinate 63,498,591 of NC_057714.1, forward strand.
CCATGTTGAACAAATTTGCCAGAGTTCTTTGAGGATGTAACAAGGAGTGTTCATAAAGGAGAAAGTGAGGTCTGCAGATGCTGGAGATCAGAGCTGAAAATGTGTGGCTGGAAAGGCGCAGCAGGTCAGGCAGCATCCAGGGAACAGGAGAATCGACGTTTCGGGCATAAGCCCTTCTTCAGGAATGAGGAAAGTTTGTCCAGCAGGCTAAGATAAAAGGTAGGGAGGAGGGACTTGGGGGAGGGGCGTCAGAAATGTGATAGGTGGAAAGAGGTCAAGGTGAGGATGATAGGTCAGACTGGGGTGGGGGCGGAGAGGTCGGGAAGAAGATTGCAGGTTAGGAAGGCGGTGCTGAATTTGATGGATTTGACTGAGACAGGGTGGGGGGAGGGGAAATGAGGAAACTGGTGAAATCCGAGTGTTCATAAAGGGCAATGCAATGCATTTGGGTGTTCAGAAGATGTTTACTAAGATGCCACATAAAAAGTTATATAATGGGCCATGGACTGAGGAAGACAAAGGGATGACCAAATAGGGATTAATGGATCTTCAAGTTGGAAGAGAGATCACACCTACGACCTCAATTATTTACTATCTATATTAATAACTTGGTGGAGGGATCAGTGTGTAATGTATCCCAATTTGCCGATTTTTCAAAAATACTTGGCGGGGAGGGCAGTATGTTGTGCTGATGACATGAGGAATCTGGAAGCAGATGTATATAGGTTAACTAAGTGGGCTAAAAATTGGTAGATGGAGATTAATTTGGGAAATTGTGAGACCTTGCACTTTGATAGGAATAATCAAAAGGCAAACTATTATTTCATTAGAGAGAGACCCCAAAAAAGTGCAGTGGAGAGGGATATGGGTGATCTTGCTTATGAAATAAGTAATTTAGCATTCAGGGACAGGAAATAATTAAAGTGGCAAGTAGAATGTTTGCCTTTATTGCTGGAGTTTGAAAATATGGAAGTTTTATTACAAATGCACAGGGTTGTGGGTGAGGCACACCTGGAGCACTATGCACAATTTTGGTCCTCATATTTAAAAATGATATGTTGGCATTATAAGGTGTTCAAAAGATATTTTACCAGCTGAAAAGAAAGTACCTAAACTATAGCATACCTTCACTGCTATAGAAGTCATTGTTTGTGTTTCTCTCCCTGTTCCAATTTAGTTGAATTTATTAATATCATAAAACCATTTAGGGTTTCATCAACTGGAGAGCCATGTACTGACTTCTCATTGCACATGACTGTACACAGCCAGGTTAAGCCCAGTTATTCTGACTTGCAATGCTAATTTTTATGAAACAAAATAACAGCAATGATTTTCATTGCAAAGATAATTTTATTCAAAACATGCAAGAAGAAATCAAGATTTTGGTGATCTGTGAATTTTTTTTTCAGCTTCCCCAAGTTCAAATTCCTCATGTCAAGAAGAAAGAGAATGGCTTTCTTGGGAAAAACAGAAAAAAACACATGTTGTTTGTTAGTAATTCAGCTCAGTGGGGATATCAGCAGGTGCCTAGTACATAAACTAAGTGTACAGAAATGAAATATTGTAGAATGGTTATAGCTAAACTGAAACTATGAACCTCCCCTGGCCATACCATGTTCATAATAACCATTTGAGGACTGAAATACTAATCGTGTACCAAAATAATTCAAACTTCAGCTATTCAATGAATACTTATTTTAATTAGAGTAGATCCTTTCAAGGAAAGGGAAATGTGGAGACAAGTAGTTCCAATGTAAACTAATTATCTCTATGTGTTTCACTTTTTAAGTACTTCTTTTTACTTTCAGAGAAATCAGCAGCTGAAGGGCTCTTCTCTACAGAACTGAACAAATATCATAATGACAGAGATTCACTCAGGTTACTTTAGCCAAGGAAACAATTTCCTTGAAGCACATTTGATACTCCAGCACTGTCTAGAGCAAAAACAATCATTTTTCAAATAGATTTAAAGCTGCCTTTTACACTTAGGTCTGGAAGAAATTAAATATGAGAAACCCAAGATTTCCATCAATGTCTAGTTTTGGTGTACAGAACATGTGATTCAGAACAACAGCTTCACATAAATTTCTGGTAAGCAGAAATGTATAGAAGGGTAGGTAAACAATTTAAAAGTAAACTGTTTTATTTCTTTTTATCCCCCACAAAATATTCCTTAGAATTTTTCAACAAATAAAACAGAGGCAATTATGTATTTTGCAAGCTAGGAACAGATTCTTCTATCGAATTACTATGAGAGCTGATCAAGATAAAATTAATGGACTGGATCTTGCTGAAAAACTAAGTGTGTTAACAAAGCATGTCATATTATTGCACAAGTTAGTCAGCTAATTCAGCGAATTAAGAGAAATACTTCAAGTTCTAAATCACCAGAACATGATTAATTTTTGAATTCTACTTTGCAGAAATGTTGTTTTGTCCTTAGCCTTCTTGTTAATTTTAAGAATTTGTTACCTTGGCCCATTGAAATTACCATTTTTGGGGCTGGAATTTAGTAAGTACCTTTTCAAAGGCTTGACAATTGCTTGTGCAGTGTCAATAATCTCAAACCCAGAAAAACTGACCAACTTTATTCCTGCATTTACTAAATTGTTGAGATTTTCATTCATTCTTCATTCTCTTTTTTACTCCCTTGAATCAAACTTCCATTCCCTCAGTTTCTCTTTCCCTACCTGACATAACTATAACGTGCCTACTCTAAGTCATGTTCCTTCTCAACTTCTGCTCATAGTTTTTATATAAGATTAAATCTCATTAAGGAGATGCAAACTGCTGTTCACGAACATTGCAAGTGCTTTGTCTGCCTCACCACATTTTCATCAGCTCACACCATTGATAAGTTATGATGCAAAAAAATGTTGAGCTAATCGGTTCTGATCTAATGACACACACCATATGTGATTTGAGACATTATCTCACTCTCAAGTTTTCAACAATATGGTCGAAGTTTTTTTAAACATTATAACTATACAAATACTTACATTAAAGGAAATATTATAAACAACATTTAATAGTGCCAATATAGGAAACATGAGAAAATACAGTCTTTTACCAGCTCCCACTTGCAAAACCCAAAACAATGCCTGCTAGATGTGACTCCATAATTGGGCAATACTTGGTGCACAATCCTGAATAGGTTAATAGATACACTAACAAACAATTTAATATAACAAGATATGAATCCGGAAATCATCAATGGACTTCAAACGTAAACCTGTTTTTCTCTCCACAGATGCTGCCAGATCACATTCACAGTATTTTCCCATTCCTTAGTATTTAGTTCATTGCTGTTGCTTCTGCTCCAGGTATGCCCACTTCTCTCCAATCAGATTTCCATTCGAACCATTCAGCTTGTTCACCTTCTCCTTTCTATTTTCTTCCTCGTACTGATAAAGTGTTTGCCAAAACTTCTTTTTCCACAGTCACATCTTCGTAGTGACTGCCTCTAGCTCTGAAGAAGTCATTTTATTTAAAATATTAATTCAATTTTTTTAAATCATGCTGATAAATGTTTACTAGAAATGACATACATTTAAATGGAGGACCCATTCTCTGGAATCAAGAAGAATATGTTCAAGCCTTGCACCTTTTTTGAATTTGCAGTTCTCCATTGCTTAATTGATGGAAACACTTCAGCCAGAGATGATATGTCAATCAATCAACACCCTTTTCTCTTGTCATATAAATCGTTGAGACTGTTTGAAGTTTGGTATTTTTGCATTTGTCCTGATGAGTGCAGCACAAAAAGGTGCAACAACATATCCTTTGTTCTGCTATTTTCAAAATATGTTGTGATATTTAAATACATGTCCATACCATCAGTGTCACAACCTGGGTCCCTCAATACGTATTGATTTCACTTTTGTGACCATTACTTTGTTGTAATCCAAACTTAATGGCTTATGAGGTGGTGGGTTGTTGAGAACGATAACACACCTTGTGATTGCATGTGGGACACTCCTACCCCACTGTTGGGAAACATGTTCTATTAAATGCTGTGTTCTAATTAGCAGCACAAAGGATCTGGTGTTCACAATTACTTGCAGGTTTGTCAGGTTACACCATTAATTACTAGTGCAAAAACAGAAGGGCTCTAGGCTCTATAGTGACATTGTCCCTGACTCTGGACGAGTTGATTGGAAGGCATAGTTGTGTGAAACTGACTCAGTGAAGTTCAGATACAGGTACATTATATAGCTAGAACTAAGAACTTAGCAGCAGCAATCTCTGCAGCATGAAAATATAAATTCTGTAGTATCGCTATCCAGTAATTACTATAACATTATTATATTAAGAAAATGTACTTAGTAGCTATTGAAAAGCATACCATAAAAATAGGCTGTACTTATATTAAGTTAATCATTATTGCAATCAAGGATTATTGGCTTTTAAAGCTGAGACGATCAGCAATTTTAATTTAGAAGCTCCAGACACATTTATAATAAAATAAGCTTTAAACACAAATTCCCTTACTCATGAAAAATAACTGAGAATCATATAAAAATCCTTTCAAACACAGCATTAAACTGTTTACCGAGTGAAAGCATTAAACTATCAAAAACTAACTTCCAGCAAAAGATCAAAATAAAAGTCTTCACATTAGTTTAAGGGTTGGACTAATGGTGACCATACAACTACCATTATTATTCTAAAATCCTACTTGATTTACTGATATCCTTCAGGGAAGGCAATATACCATCCTTCCTTGGTCTGGCCTACAAATGAGTCCTGACACACCATGTGATGACTCAAATGCCCTCTAGAAAATTAGAGATGAGCAATAATCACCTAGCCAGCAATGCTCACATCCCATGAATGAATAAAAGGGTTTTCTAATCTTTTCCACCCTCAATGCGAAAATTCATATAGAGTTGTGTGACTGCCAAAACTTTAACACTTGATATCATTTACGTGGATACATAAACAGGATGGAATTCATCACTGAGCACAGAACACCGCAGACAGAGAGTACTTAGTGAGGAGCAGGTCAGAAGAGCAAATCTTCACTGAATCCATTAACGTTAGGATTCAAACAGTGACACGGGGCAAGCGGAAGAAGCTAACTGGGTGAGAGTAAGATTGGGTGAGTATTTATACTATTTTTGTCACATAGTTTGTAAGCTCTTTATTTTTGGTGCATATATCGTTAGGTCAATAGTGCAGAGATCCAGAGAAGAAGGGCCCTAGGGTCATTAATATTATTGTATTTCAAGGGCAATGTAATTTTTACTTGAAAGGGCAAGTCATGGAATGAGATTTCAAGGCCATGGTGTGCTCCTCCTGCACCATGTGGGATGTTGGGCCCAGTTCCAGTGCTCAGCTCCAGAACTGGTGTAGGAAATATCTCCAGCTGCAACTCCTGGAAGCCTATGTCTCAGAGCATGGGACACCATGGTATATCACAGCAATGCGGAGAATACCATGGATAGTACACACAGAGATGCTCACTCTCTAGGCTAGAACTTCAAAGGTGGGCCCAGTTCCAGTGCTCAGCTCCAGAACTTGTGTAGGAAATATCTCCAGCTGCAACTCCTGGAAGCCTATGTCTCAGAGCAGGGGACACCATGGTATATCACAGCAATGCGGAGAATACCATGGATAGTACACACAGAGATGCTCACTCTCTAGGCTAGAACTTCAAAGGCAGGGAAAGAATGGATAACCACCAGACAGAGAGGGAGGACAAGGCAGGCAGTGTTGGAGTCCCGTGTGGTCACTCCCTGGTAAAACAGATTTACTGCTTTGGCACGGGTTGGGAAGAATGACCTCTCAGAAGAAACTGGCAGCAGCCAAACTCATTGTACCACAGTTGGCTTTGTGAGGAAACACAACAAGAATGCTAGAATAATAGCGAATTCAATAGTCAGGGGAACTGATAGATGGCTCTGTGGCTGAAAATGAAACTTGAGGTTGATCCAGTGCCTTCCAGGTGCTGTGTTAATGATGCTTCGGAATGACTGTAGTGCATTCTGGAGTAGGAGCTTATACAGTCAGTGGAACTTATGCAAAGAGATAACAAGAACATGGGTAAAAGGGATGAGATCTTGAAAGCAGAATATATGGAGTTAGGAAGCAAATCAAAAAGTAGGGCCTCAAACGTCGTGATTGTGCGATTGTACTAGTGCCATATGCTAACCAGAAATGGCTGGATATATCAGATGAACACATTACTTGAGAGATGGTACAGTGGGGAGGGTTACAGCTTCAGAGAACATTTGCGGCGGTTCTGGGACAACTACAAGCTGAATAGGTTGCATTAGGGTTGCACAGCAGCTCAGTGGTTAGCACTACTGCCTCATAGTTCAAGGGATCTGTGTTCGATTCTACTCTCGGGCGACTGTCTGTGTGGAATTTGCATGTTCTCGCCATGTCTGGTGTCTTTCCTTCAGGTGCTCTGGTTTCTTCCCATGACCCAAAGATTGTAGTTTAGGTGGATTGACCATGCTAAATTTCCCATTGTGTCCAGGAATGTGCAGGCTAGGTGGATTAGCCCTGGGAAATGCAGGGTTACAGGAAGAGGGTAAGGGAGTGAGTCTGGGTGGGATGCTATTCAGAGGGTTGGTGTGGAGTTGATAGGCAAATGGCCTGCTTCCACACTGTAGGGATTTTATGATCGAGGTAGCATTTGAACTGATGTCCTAGGAGATTACTCATAAGCATAGCTAGCCAAGATGTAAAGTAAAATGGCAGGTGAATGGTGATCTATGCCGGGAGACAAAAGAGAACAAATCAAGGGCAAAAGCAAAGACAAAATGGGAAGTAAGATAAATGACTACCACAAAAATCATGCCATAGTGCAAAATAAGTGTGAACGATACTAAAAAATTTTAAGCAACAAGACTTAAAAGCCTGTGAGTTAATGCACAGAGCAGTCGTGAAAATTGATATGATACAGTTGGGATTATGGAGAAATGGCTGCAGGGTCACTGGGGTGATACTAAATATTCAGTGGTATTAATTCTTAGGAAGGACAGACAAGGAGGAAAAGGAAGTGTGGCCATACTCAGGAAGATTATTGATTCTGATGAGGTGGATGAGTAGAGTTTAAAAATACCAAGGAGCAGAAATCAATAGTGAGAGCTGTATATGTACCCTCAAACTACAGTGGTAATGTTAAGTAAGGCATTAAAAAGAAATTAGAAGTACAAGCAATAAAGGTACTGCTGTAATTATAGGGAGCTTTAATGTGCATATAGCAAATCAAATCAGTAACAATGTCAGAGAGGAGCTGTTCCTGGAGTGTGAATAAGATGGCTTTCTAGAACAATATGTTGAAGAACAGCTTACAGAACATGCCATCCAAAACTGGATATTGCCATGAGAAAGGGATAATTGACAATCTTGCTATGCAAGGTCCCTTGGGGAACACTGATCATAATATGGTAGAATTCTTCATCAAGATGGAGAGTGATGTAGTTGATTCTGACATTAGGATACCGGATCTAAATAAAGGAGACTGCGATCTGAGGTTCAAGTTGGCAATAATAAATTGGAGAATGTTATTTAACGGGACAGTAGATAGGAAATGGGAAATATTTAAACACTGAATGGAGAAACTACAACGATCAATCAATCCTGTCTGGCACAAAAATAAAACAAGGAAAGATAGCCTGACCATTGCTAACAAGAAAAATAAAGGATAGTATTAGATCCGAAGAAGAGGCATACAAATTGGTCAAAAAGAGCAGTAGAACTGAAGATTTGAGCAGTTTTTATTTTAGCAAAAGAGGACAAATGCATTGATTAAAGAGGGGCAAAATAGAGTAAGCTTTGGGGAACATAAAAACTGAGCGTAGAAGCTCATATATGTATGTGAAGCAAAATAGATTAATGAAGACAAACTTAGGCCCTTTATAATCAGGAATAGGAGAAGTTATAATGGGAAACAACGAGATGGCAGACCAACTAAATACATATTTTGGTTTTTGGAAAAAAAAATCAGTATTAGTACATAGAACATGACAGTGCAGTACAGGCTCTTCGGCTCTCAATGCTGTGATGACCTGTGGAACAAATAGTGTAGTGGAAGCTACACTATTCCATTTTCAGGCATATGTTTATCCAATGAAAGGAGTAGGGAAATTGTGTTGGGAAAATTGATGGGATTAAAGTCAGCACACTTCCAGAGCCCAATTATCTGAAGATTTTAGCCAATAATCAAAATTAGAGAGTAGTTAAGGAACTGGCTCTCGAAAGTGGATGCATTAGTGGTCATCATTTAGGAATCTATACACTCTGGAACAGTACTTACACATTGGAGGGTAGCTAATGTAACCCCACTGCTTAAAAATAGATGTACAGAGAAAACAAGGAATTGCAGACTAGTGAGCCTGACATCGATAGTAGAGAAAATGCTAGAGTCCATGATAAAAAATTTAAAAGAACAGTACTTGGAAAACAGTGACAGAGTTGGGCAGAGGCACTCATTTACAAAGGGGAAATCATGCTTGACAAATCTACTGGAATGTTTTGAGGATTTATCTAAACGATAAGGGGAACCAGTGGATGTTGTTTCCTTGAACTTTCAGAAAACTTGTGATATGGTCCCACCCAAGAGATCAGCATGTAAAATTAAAGTGTATGGAAGTGGAAATAGTGTACTGACATAATTAGAGAACTGGTTGGAAAAAGTGAAATAAAAACTAGGAATAAATGGTCTTTTCTAAATGGCAGCAACTGCCTACTGGAGTACCGCTGGGATCAGTGCATGGACTCTAGCTATTCACAATGTATATTCATGATTTGGATAAGGGACTTAATGAAATATTTTCAAGCTTGAAAATGACACAAAAAATCAAATGGGAGGATAAACTGAGGAGGACTCAAAATGCTTCAGTGTGATTTGGTCAAGTTAAGTGGGTGAGCAAATGTATAATTGATGCAGTATAATGTGGATAAATATAAAGGTATCCCTTTGGTAGCAAAAACAGGAAGTCAGACTATTACATGGATGGTGATAGACAGGGATGGGGAGGTACAAAAAGACCCGAGTGTCCTCGTACACCACTGAAATTAAGTACGCAATACAGCAGGAGGTCAAGTTGGTAAGTAGAATGTTGGCCTTCATAGCAAGAAAATTTGAGAATAGATGTATGTCTTGATGTCTTCCTGCAATTGTACAGGGCCTAGCTGAGACCATATCTGGAGTACTGTGTGCAGTTTTGGTTTCCTTGTTTGAGGAAGAATGTTCTGGCTATAGACTGAGAACAACAAAGGTTTACTCCATCAGTTGCTTGGATCGGTTACAACTATAGTGATTGGAATTTAGAAAAATGAGGGGTAAAATAGAATCTGAAAGTATCCTATCAGGACTGTTATCCTACCAGGAACGAAGAGCAGCAGATGGGGTGTTGGATTTGTTAGGTGTGCCTAACATAGTACTTTGCCACACCTGATACTGGGGAATGAGTCCAACCAGGTGACTAAAGTTTCGGTGGGGGAGCATATCGGAAACAGTGACCATAATGCCATACATTTTAAATTACTCACTGATGAACATAAGAATAATCCTCAGGTAAAAATACTAAATTGAAGGAAGGTGAAAGATAACAATATTAGGCAGGAACTGGGGAATGTAGATTGGAGCAGATGTTTGAGGGTAAATCCACATCTGTCATGTGTGAAATGAAGGAAGATTTGGGAACATTGGATGACAAGAGAAATTATGAGCTTACTCAAAAAGAAAAAGGAGGCATATGTAAGGTTTAGGAAAGTGAAGACAGGCACAGCCCTAGAAATATAAAGGAAGTAGGAAAGAACTTAAAGAGTTAGGAGGGCTAAAAGGGACCATGAAATAACTTGGCAAACCGGACCAGACAAAAATTTGCACTTATTTAGAAAAAAATCTAAACCGTTTTATATATTTATAAGCAGCAACAGAGTAGCTAGGGAAAGGTACGTCCACTCATGGACAATGGAGGGAATTTATGCATGGAGCCAGAAGATGTAGGTAAGGCCTTTAACGAATATTTTTCACTGGTACTCACAAAAAGAGGACATGGTGGATGGCTATCTTGGGAGTGGAATGTTGATACTCTAGGACACATCAATACAGAAAAGGTGGCGGTGTTGGATGTTTTGAAAAGCACTAGGGTAGACAAGTCTCCAAGACCTGATGGGATCTATCTCAGAATATTTTATTTTGTATTAATTCATTTTATAGGTGGTGGGCTTGGCTGGCTGACTAGTATTTATCACCCATCCCTAGTTGCCCTTGAGAAGGGGCTAAGCTGCCTTTGGCTGGGTTGGAATTGTCTTGTGCTTGTTATGTACAGGATATACTTGGGAAATTTTCTGCATTTTTGGGTAGATGCCAGTGTTGTAACTATACTGGAACTGCTTGGATAGGGAACATGCAAGTTCTGGCTGAAGATTGCTGTGACAACTTCAGCCTTATCTTTTGCAATGATCTGCTGGGCTCTTCCATCATTGAGGATGGGGATATTTGTGGAGCCTCTTCCTCCAGTTAAATCATCCACTATTATTCATAGTTGGTGTGGCCGGACCGCAGTGCTTAGACCTGGATCTGTTGGTTGTGGGATCATTTAAGCTCTGTCAATCACTTGCTAGCTATGTTGTTTGGCATGCAAGTAGTCCTGTTTGGTGGCTTCACCAGGTTGTTGGAAAGGTGATGGCCTAATGGTATTATCTCTAAACTATTAATTCAGAGACCCAGAAAATGTTCTAGAGACCCAGGTTCAATGGCAGATATATTGTAGATTTCACTCTTGCATTAGATCGTCCAAAATGCATCACTGCGCATTTGCCTGGATTAAATTCCAACGCCATTTCTTCACCCAAATCTCCACCCTATCTATATCTTGTTTTATCCTCTGGCAATCCTCCTTAATATCAGCAACTCCCCCCAATCTTTGTATTATTTACAAACTTACTAATCAGGCCACCTATATTCTCCGCCCAAATATTTACATATATATTACAAACAACAGGAGTCCCGACAGAACCCCACTGGTCACAGATCTCCTGTCAGAGGAACACTCTTCCATCACTACTGTGTCTTCTATGGCTTAGTTTTACACACACCTTACCAGCTCACTGTGCATCCCATGTGGCTTCACTTTCTGCATCAGCTTGCCATGAGACACCTTGTCACAGGCCTTGCTAACATCAGAGTGTGACTGTAAGTGAGGCAGGTAGGGGGAACCTGAGTTCAGGAGTGCAGGAGCTTCAGCCCTTGACCTTGTCCAACAGGTATGAGATTCTTGCTCCCTGTTCGGATGAGGAAAAGGGCT
>NC_057714.1:63512750-63541449 GCF_004010195.1 Chiloscyllium plagiosum
AAGTTAGGTGGACAGGCAGGTAGTACTGAGGAAGTGGGGAGGCTGCAGAAGGATCTAGACAGTTTGGGACAGTGGTCCAGGAAATGGCTGATGAAATTCAATGTGAGAAAATGCGAGGTTTTGCACTTTGAAAAAAAGAATACAAGCATGGACTACTTTCTAAACGGTGAGAAAATTCATAAAGCCAAAGTACAAAGGGATCTGGGAGTATTAGTCGAGGATTCTCTAAAGGTAAACATGCAGGTTGAATCTGTGATTAAGAAAGCGAATTCAATGTTGTCATTTATCTGAAGAGGGTTGGAATATAAAAGCAGCGATATGCTACTGACCCTTTATAAAGCTCTGGTTAGTCCCCATTTGGAGTACTGTGTTCAGTTTTGGTCCCCACACCTCAGGAAGGACATACTGGCACTGGAGCTTGTCCAGCGGAGATTCACATGGATGATCCCTGGAATGGCAGGTCTAACATACGAGGAACGGCTGAGGATCCTGGGATTGTATTCATTGGAGTTTAGAAGGTTAAGGGGAGATCTAATAGAAACTTACAAGATAATACATGGCTTGGAAAGGGTGGACGCTAAGAAATCGTTTCCGTTAGACGAGGAGACTAGGACCCTTGGGCACAGCCTTAGAATTAGAGGGGGTAAATTCAGAACAGAAATGTGGAGACATTTCTTTAGCCAGAGAGTGGTGGGCCTGTGGAATTCATTGCCTTGGAGTGCAGTGGAGACCAGGACGCTAAATGGCTTCAAGGCAGAGATTGATAAATTCTTGATGTCACAAGGAATTAAGGGCTACGGGGAGAATGCTGGTAAGTGGAGTTGAAATGCCCATCAGCCATGATTAAATGGCGGAGTGGACTTGATGGGCCGAATGGCCTTACTTCCATTCCTATGTCTTATGATCTTATATGACAGAACCCTTAGAAGCATTAACATGCAGCAGGATCCAGGCATACAGTACACTGTCTCCTGAAAGTGGCAATACAGTGGATAAGGTGGTCAAGGCAGCATAAGGCACGCTTGCCTTCATTGGTTTCAGGCATGGAGCATGAAAATTATCAAGTCATGTTGCAGAACTTTGGTTAGGTCGTATTTGGAATATTGTGTCTAGTTCTAGTCAAGACACTATCATAAGGATGGAGAGGCTTTGGAGTGGGTACAGAAAATGTTTACCAGGACACTGCCTAATTTGGAGAATATTAATTATGAGGAGAGATCGGACAAATGTGAACAAAGGATGAAGGACCAGATAGAAGTTTGCAAAATTATAGAGGCATGGATAGAATGGATAGAGCCTTTTTCCCAGGGTAGAAATGTCAATTACTAAGTAACATAGGTATAAAGTAAAAGGGGTCAAGTTTAAAGATGTGGCACAGTGGCTAACACTACTGCCTCACCGTGCCAAGGATCCAGGTTTGATTCCAGCCTTGGATGACCATTTATTGTACATTCGCCCGCATCTGCATGGGTTTCCGCCGAATGCTCTGGTTTACTCCCACACTTCAATATGTACAGACTAGCCATGCTAAATTGTCCATGACTAGGGATGTGCAGACGAGGTGGATTAACTTTAAAAATGCTTGTTATAGGTTTCTTCAATTCTGGACAGAATGGTGCAAATTGGGTGACTACATGGTGGAACACATCCATTCCCTGAGCCTGAGCTTCCATTCAAGCTGTCACTTTAGATCACAGAGTCCCACTCTGACAGCTGTCTTTGGCTTCCCTACAGTGTTCTAATGAAGCTGAATGAGGAACACCACCTCATCTTTCAATTAGATGCTTTACAGCATTTTCCAGACTGAACATTTTCAAATGGCCACTACCATATTTCAGACAGCAATCATGATTTCAATACAACCACTTCGATCTTCTGGAAAAAAAAAATTTAAAAGTGTTCCAATATCACTCAGTTTTCTTGCACAAGTATCCCTTTTGTCATTTAATGTCTCCTCTTTTTCATCTTGTGACATACCTTTCCTTTGTTCTTTATGTTTCTCTACTTCCATGTCATTGTACTTCCTTTAAGCCTATCACATTGCAAACTTGCTCTCATTCTGCTGAGAGATCAATCTGAAATGCTAACTTTCTCTCCAAACAGATGCTGCCTGGCCTGAGAATGTCAACATCATGTTTTTTATTTCAGCAGTTTTATTTCAGCAATAACGAGATGATAGAATCACCAATTGCTAACATAAGTCTTGTGAATTCTTGCATTGATGGGTTGAATCAATCAACAACTTATATTTGTGTCATGACATCAATGTTTATAAAATGTCCCCGCAATTTATAGAAGTAAAATCAACAAAATTTTCCTCTGTACCACATGATGATTGACTAAGGTAGATTTTTGAGGAAAGGGGGGTTTAGGGAATGACCACCGATGGTGGAGAAACGAAGATATCATGTGGATACAAAGAGAATGGAGGAATACAGAAAACTTAAAACATTGTAAGGATTAGAGGATATGAAAGAGAGAAAGAGACAAAGTCCTGGCAGGATTTGAAAAGAAAGATCAGAATGTTAAAGTCAAAACAATGTTATTTGTAAAAGAAAGAGGGAATGCTGATTATCTACTACTTTTATTTGCATTCTGCAGTAATTACATTTGGCAAGCAACCAAAATTTATGCATTAAAAGTATTGGAGACCATTGTTTTCTCAATGGCAATATTTTAGCCTATCAGAGTCAATTCATTAACCACTCAAGACCTTCTTCTTCTGCAGTATAAATTGTTGAAACTATTTGCTATTTTTGCATTTGTCCAGATGAGAGCAAGCTGAGAAGCTTCAGAAACACATCTCTCTTTTCAGCAATATTCACTATAAATTAAAGAATTTAGGAGTGACTTCTTTACACACAGAATGATGGGAACATGGAACTTGCTGCCAACGTGAATTAGCTAAAACACATAACAATGATATACGGTACTCAAAGGAGGAATGATGCATAAATAAGTAATAAGGGACAAGCAAGACTCAAGGACAAAGTGTGAAAAAGGTAAGTAAAGTGAAAACAGGCTTAGGTGGACCATAAACATAGACCACGTAAGCTGGACTGAATGACCTGTTTCCATCCTGTAATTTGTTAAAATGTAAATCTGCATCAAATTCAATATTTGCAATAGCTTTAAACTCATAGTGAAAAATAAGTTATAATTTTAAGGTGGAACTTTATTGTTGAAAAATAAATGAAACCAGATGTGTAACCTTCTTCACCTGTTATTGCTTTAGGTCTGGTTGGTTACAGAACATAGAATGTTGGTCCCAGTCAGTTATTGTCTTATTTGGAAATGTTGTTCAACAAAGCCATAATGTTTTAAAACACAATGACGAAGTGGATATAACTTTTTATATGCAATAAACTTCCACTTCATTCACTATTACATTTTAGGTACCAAATTATATAAATTTAACCTCCCCTCTTTCTGTCTCCTTATACCATTCCTTTTATTTAATTATTTGTCATACTTACTTTCTAAGAAACAAATCAAGATTTAAAATTATCATGTACCTATTAGGATTGGGTTCAATCAGTCACACTAAATCTGAAGGGCAATTTTTCCTTTTAGAATTCATAGCTTATTTAACCCTGGCTATATTTTCATCTACGTCAATGCTGTTTTTTTTTGAGGAAAATAAAATATTTACAAGATATATTCAAACATCAATATCCTTGCAATCCATGGTCAAATTCAGCGCTTTGTCATTTGTTGATTAACCCAATAGTTTTCAAAGACTCATTTATATCATTTTTGTCAATTGCTGGATTTTCTCTGAAATTAATATTAGTTTGTGTGGTGGGAAAAATATCTTTGCATTTTGTAGTAATTTGAGGCAGAAAGCAAAATCACAAGAAGTGAAAATACTTGTACATTCATAATGTAGCTGTTACAATTGCAAGCTTTGATGACAATGAAAGAAAAGCCAAAGTAAAAGCAACACAAGACACAATGATCACAAAATTTAAAGCGGTGGTTTACAACTCTCAGACAGCAAGATATGAGATAGCCATATTTACATATTCAACAAAATTAGGCTGCAGTACCTTTGTCAAATCTTAACCAAACAATTTTTTTTGCCATTCTCAGATGTCAAAAATGAAGTCAAGGGCTGAATTTTAACAGACATTGGCTGAGTGACATTTTTGGAGACTTTCATGAAGCATTGCTCACTGCTGATAGTGCACAAAAACCTATCTTCCCAAACTCACCTCATTACAAATGCACCCTGCCTATATGGTACCCAGTTTGTCATAATCTCTCACTCAATATGCATGGAAATTCTCACCACACCTGGTAAATCCCAGGAGCAAGTACCTTCTTTGGAACTCAGCCATGCACCTGGTAAAGCACTGGCAGTCTGAAGTTGTCCTTTACTGTGTATGTAGTGAGAAAGTTACCACAAAACAACTCTTCTCTGGACACATAGGTCACTGATATTGCATTGCACATACAAGTGCACATTTATATATCCATCCCTGCTTAAGATCCAAGCCACACAGCTATCTGTCCTAAGCCACATCTCACCTTACAATCCAAACTAAATCTGCACTGCTATTTGCCCAATACCCAGTGTAACCCAGCATCTCATCATTGCTCAATGTGGAACCATTACGTACAAGACACCCTTCAAACACTTCAAGGCATCTTCTTTTATTTAGCAACAGTAAAAGTGAATGAAAAACAAACAGAAGGTGTACATGCCTCTCGGAACAGAAACTGACCGTTTGTCTTTTGAGCACTCTCAAATTTACAGTCAACGAATGATCATCTCATTCCAATCTCAGCTATCAGAACTGGGTGCCTATTAAATTCTGTCTAGCTTGTTAAACTTGACATTGCTGCACTCACATCATACAGAAAGCAATGTTCCACCTGCTAAATGCCTTCAGCTTCTTCCTTGAAGAGTTCTTCTCGGCTCTCAGCTCTTCAATCTCCACCAAATCCCTT
Source organism: Chiloscyllium plagiosum (assembly GCF_004010195.1). Classification (NCBI taxonomy): domain Eukaryota; kingdom Metazoa; phylum Chordata; class Chondrichthyes; order Orectolobiformes; family Hemiscylliidae; genus Chiloscyllium; species Chiloscyllium plagiosum. The sequence continues at coordinate 63,517,704 of NC_057714.1, forward strand.
CTTTGCCTGTTCCAGTTGAATAGAGCATAGCATGCAAGGTTTATGTGTCACATTCTGTCCCATAAGCCCCTTTCCAGAGTTGGAGTTCAAGAGTGTGCACATAAGGACTGAACTATAAATTTGAATATTGTTAAGCCATTCTTGAGTGCTCAGCAACAAAGGACAGCTGTAGTCACGGGATAGTGGAACTCGAAAAAAGAAAGTAAGCATTCTATGAAACAAAAGAAAGCAAAAGTCCTGTGGCAGTAGTGAGCATGGATCTACACAGTGAGACTAAGTTGCTCACAGCAGCAGATTAAGATCGGTGGTGCAGTGTCACTATCATTGATTAGGACAAAGGAAAATGAGTTCTGGAAACAGTATTTAAACCCTGGTGGCCAGTACACGACCAACACTCATGAGAAAGACTACCCTGCCTCGGGTCTCAGAGAAGACAGCAATTCCTCCACAGCTGAGAATGATTGCTTCAGGTCTTGACAGGTAGTATACTGTATAAGCTTAAGAGCACTTGTATTTTGACCTTTTAACATGTTAAATAAACCATTTGTAACGGTTCAACAGTTTCAATTTGTAGATCAACAGAAGGTGCACAGTAGATGGAGTAAGGGGCAAGCTGGAGTCACCATGTTACCACTCTGAATTTCCTGTTGGGAATTGATGCTGTCTAGCTTTAAGTAATAATGCGAGATGCTAGCACATGTAAATAGGCTTTCATCACTCACAGGGAGAATCTTCTCTTGCCTTTTAACACTTGGTTGGAATATTAGCCTTATTTGATCCTGATGTTGACAAGCTCCTTGTTGGACATCTTGTGCAATTAAAATAACATTGAACTGCTACAATAAGAGTGATTAGTCTCTGGTTACAGCCACTTGGTTTTAAAGGTGTAATGAGGGTTGTCAGCATTTCAAGATAAAGGTGGCCAATCTCTGGCAGTTATTGACAGGCAAATGGTAAGGACACTTTTTTGAAAAATTAATATACTCTAAACTGTACTCTTCAAGGTATATTTAATTACAAGTAGTTAAACACAAGGATTTCAAAATAAATTTGGAACTCAATGGATTGTGTTGATGATGAACATAATCATTACTTCTCTGCAGACAGTTGATTGAGCTGACGTATGTTTTTCTATAGGACTCTTCGGTTAAATAGAGAATTGTCTGCAAAGAGGTGTCAATTAAGTTCTTTAGAGGTGCTGTTAAGCCTGCAAATGCAGAATTAGTGAACAAATCTGAATGTTGTAACTGTAGACTTACTGATAAGTAATGGGACATTGGATCAATTTGGTACAAGGTACTGAGGGACTGAGTTCTCACGATTAAGCATAGCTTTTGGCAAGAACTATATTCCTTGTGTGTGGATGGATTGCTGGTCACAAAAAAAACTTTTTTAATGACTATTCATACTGATTAGACAGTAATGAACATAAATGTTAAAAGCACCTAAGAACAATAAGATTACCAGAAATTTGTAGTAAAAATGATAAACTTCTCACAGGATCCCACAAATCTTGTTCACCAGTATTTCATTTGTACACTTGGATTATTACTCAACATTTTTGGTAAATCTTGCTTGGTTACCTCTTGAAATACTGCTGGAGAACATAATGATACTTAATTCCCATGTCTAAATATAGATTTTTTTAAAGAATTCCACACTTTAACAAGATCTTCTATCAGTAACTAATCTTACGGAAAGAGCAATGTTGACAATTTATGTGAATTCTAACATTAAAAATTCTCTAAGGGTCTGTTTCCCCTGGGGCATTATGCTTGATAGTTTATAATTCAAGATATCGTAATACATAATACTGTAAATTAATCATTTTATTTTAAAGCTAGTATTTCATCCCTCCTTCACTGCTCCACCTTGTCAAAATAGACCAAGGGAAGATTGATTACCATGTAATTTGGTTAACATCACTGCGTAAATGATATATATGCCAGACTTATTTAAAACAAACGTCACTTGCAGGAATAGTGCAATGTCCAATCACACTCAATTCTTAAAATCTACTGACTGTTAACATAGTTAGATATCTACTGTGCATAATAGCATCTATAAAGGGGTTTTTGATAAAAATAGAAAACTGCATGTGCTGGTCGTGTCACAATATATTTCTTTTAAGGCAAATGATGGGAAACCTCAGCTTTCAGTTGCTGTCTGAAAGAAAACAAGTTTAAAGATTCTGTATTGTCTTTATCATGATATTTTATGCTTGCACCCCATACCCAGGATTCATTTAATCGTACAAATTTCTGGATCAGCTCACCTATTTGACCTGTCTGGGTAGCAGGTCTCATGTAAATTAGTGCACCTATTTGCAGATTGCTCACTTAATTCAAAAGTGACTCAACATTTCTCAACACCATGGGAATAATTCTAACATTTCTTTTCATAAACTACAAGAACTGGTTTTCCATGATGACAAGTTATACATTTCTGAAATTAAATAAACATAAATATGTAAGAAATAAAAGATGCAGGCTATTCAGCTCCTCAAGCTTGCCTGCCATTCAGTAACATCACGGTTAATGTGTCCAGGTCTCTTTCATGCCAACTCATCATATCCCTCAACTACACAATTTTTTTTAAATTCAAACATCTTTCTACTTCCTCTTTAACCACTTACAGCGATCTAGCCTCCACAACACTGTGGGCTAGAGAATTCAAGAAATTCGTACTCTCTGGGAGAAGGAAATTGTTTGCATCTAGTTTTAAATGAGCATCCCCTTAATCTGCAATTATGTCCCCTGGTTTGAAATTCCCCAAATTGGTGGGAAGATCTTCAAGGGCACTTGGAGTTTTGCATGTTTCAATAAGATCACCCCTCATTCTTCTAAAGTCTAATTAATAAAGGCATAATACATTTACTTGTTCTTTGTAGTCAACCCCTTCATCCTTGGAAATAGCACTAGTGAATCTCTTTAGATATTCTTTCATAAATAGATAAATCAAAACTGTACTGTGGTACTTCAGGTACAGCCTCACCAACACCCTGTACAGTTGTAACAAAGCTTCGCTATCTTTAAATGTAAAACCTCTAGCAATAAAGGCCCAAATTCCATTTGACTTCTTCATTTGCTGCATCTGCATGCTAACCTTTTGTGTTTCATGCACAAGAACATCCAGATTTCTCTGTGCTGCACTTTCCTCCAACTTAAATAAGGATCTCTTCTGATTCTTCCAACCAAATACATTCCTACATTAAACTCTATCACACCATCCCCTCCCACCTAGTTTTGTATTATCAGCAACTCAAATACATTACAATCTGCCCTCTCCTCCAAGTCATGAGACCTTAGACTGATCTTTGTGGATCCTCCACTAATTATGTCTTCCCAACTGAAAAATCTCTACTGTGTCTTCTGTCTGTTAACCAATCTTCAATCCATGTTAAATACGTTATGCCCAATACTGAATTTTGTGATCTAGTATGTGGCACTTTATTGAATGCCTTCTGGAAATTCAAATATGTTACATCATCTATCAACTCTCCTTGTTATACACTCGAGAAACTCGTGAAAATCTGTCAAATATGATTTTCTTTTCACAAAATCACGTTGACTCTGTTTGATTGTGTTAAGCTTTTCAAAATTCCCTTTATTTCTTGCTTAATAATGGACTCCAGCATTTTAGCAATGACAGATGTTAGGTTGACTGCCCATAGTTTCCTACTTTTGCCTCTCTCCCTTCTTCAACAGGACATCACACAAGCAGTTTTCCAATCTGCTGGAACCCTCCTGGAATCCAGCAAATTCTGAATATTCTGACCAATGCCTCCACGATCATTGCAGCTACCTCCTTTAAAACTTGTGGATGCATGCCATCAGGTCATGGTGACTTGCCTGCCTTCAGTCCTATTAGTTTGTCAAATATTTCATACAGACTTGTACAAGATCGATCTTCCTGCTCGCACCTTGTTGGTGCAAAATATTGGTTTAAATTATTACATTTCCCTGTTCTTCATTTTTAATTCCCAGTTGCATCCTCCGAGAGCCCGACATTTACATTAGTTAATCTCTCTTTTTGAATATCCCTAAATGCTCTCACTACTTGTTGTTTCTTTGTCAATTTACTTTCATAATTCATTTTCTTCTGCTTTATTAGCTTTTGAATCATCCACTGATAGCTCATAATGAATTCCCAAACTTCTGACCGACCATTCATTTTTGCTGCAGTGTATGCCTTAGGTTTTGATTTGCTACTCTCCTTGATTGCCTTTGTTAACCCTAAGTGTTTCATCCTTCTCAGTAAGTCCTTAATTCTGAGGTATTATGAACTATTTGCTTAAATATCTGCCACGCATCATTCACTTGCTTTCACAGAGTATTTAATCCCAACAAGTCCACACCGACCCTCTGAAGAGTAACCCACCCAGACCCATTTCCCTACCTTACTACTCTACATTTAATTGCTCTACATTTTATCCTACACATCCCGGTACACTGTGGTCAAATTAGCATGGCCAATTCACCTAATCTGCACATCTTTAGATTGTGGGAGAAAACCGAAGCACCCAGAGGAGACCCATGTAGACATGGGGAGAATGTGCAAACTCCACACACAGACAGTTGCCTGAGGCTGGAGTCGAACCCGGGTCCCTGGCGCTGTGAGACAGCAGTGCTAACCAGCCTATTTTCCCAGCTTGATTCATATTATGATCTACTGCACCAAAACATTACTCACCACCTATCTCTCCACCCTAATTTCACGATATCAATTTGCATACGACTCAGATAGTAATCTGGAGATTACCATCTATTTTTGTCTCCCACTGCTACTGCCCTTCTCAAGCTTTTCTCTTTATGAAGTTTTTGTCCCCACTCCTGCTTGTGTTCTTTCAGATGTACAACGTGCTCCTCTCTCTAGCTCTTTTAGGTGTGGGCAACTGTCTCTAGGTCCTCCTCTCATCCACTTCTAAATAACACCAAAATTAATATATTTTTATCAATATATTTTTATTAACAACATGACATTACAAATAAAGTGAATTTCTTGAGTGCGTCCAGGATAGCTTTCTACAACAACACGTAAATAACTTGATCCAACATAGGATGGACCATATTTGATCTAATGATGAGTTATGGGCCAAATTTAGTTCAATGCTGATGCCTCACTCTAACAATTTTCCAAATAACCCAAAAAAATGTGAAACAGTGACTAAAATTCTATTTGACTGAAGTGTTAACACTTTCCACAGATGCTGGGAGACAATGCCAAGTGTGTCCAGCAAATCATGTTTTCACTTCAGATTTCCAAATCTGCAGTATTTTACTTTTATTAAAATGCAGAGAGAGAGAGAGTTTGGACAAAGCAAACTGTGCAAATCTGTCAATGGGTAAAATGACACAAAATCAGGAGAAAGTATTCAAAGAAAGGTGACACAAAAAAGTGAGGGAAATTAAGGTAAACATATATTTTAAAAAATTCGTTCAGCCTCAAATGGCATACTGTGTCCAGTGCAGGGGCCACAGTTTTAGAAAGACGTGAAGACATTCGAGTGAGTGCAGAGTTCATGAGAACAGTCTCATGGACAGACATGTTAGTTACATGATGACAGAAGTTGAGACTGTTTTCCTTAGAGAAGAGAATGTTCAGAGGTGGCAAGATAGAGATACTCAAAATCATGAGGGGTGGGACAGAGTACATAGGAGGGAGTTGTTCTCATTGATGGATTCATCAAGAACAAGGTGGCAAAGATTGAAGGCAAATGGGACCAAAAGCAATTATATGAGGAAAACTTTTCACACAGCAAGTAGATTAGATTAGATTCCCTACAGTGTGGATGTTTAGGATTAAGAACACACTGCTTGAGGGTGTGAAGGAGACAGGTTCAATTGAGAATTATCATCAGAAAAGGAAGTAAGTGGGAGAAGGCACGAGGAAATTTATTGCTGAGGAGTAATGGGCAAAATGTTCATGCTTTGAAGCTGTTGAACTCAATGTTGAACCCTGAAGCTGCACAGTGCCTAAATGGAAAATGAAGCAATGTTCCTCCACTTTGCACTGAGCTTCACTGAAGCACTATTGCAGGCCTAGGATGGAAATTTTGGCGCATTCACCAATATCCATTACTAACCCATCAACCCCCACAGTTATCTTGACTACATTTCCTCACACTCTACTTCCTGCAAGGACTCCATGCCCTTCTGCATATGTTCTAGCACATGTTTGTAAAAAGGAGATCATGCCAAATAACGCTGATGGTGAGATTTGCAAGAAATTCCATGATAGTAGACAGTGCAGAATCTATACAAGTTCTTTATATAATGTTCTGTACAGCCGCAACATGATCTCGCAACTCCTGTACTCAATACTCTGACCAATAAAGAAAAGCATACCAAATGCCTGCTTCACTATCCTATCTACCTGCGATTCCACTTTCATGGAGCTATGAACCTGCACTCCAAGGTCTCTTTGTTCAGCAACATTCCCTTGGACCTTACCATTAAGTGTATAAGTCCTGCTAAGATTTGCTTTCATAAAGTGCAGCACCTCGCATTTATCTGAATTAAACTCCTTCTGCCACATCTCAGCCCATTGGCCCATCTAGTCAAGATCCTGTTGTGATCTGAGGTAACCTTCTTTGCTGTCCTCTACCCCTCCAATTTTGGTGTCATCTGCAAACTTACTAACTTTACCTCTTATGGTCACATCCAAATCATTTATATAAATGACGAAAAGTAGTGGACCCAGCACCGATCCTTGTGGCACTCCAATGGTCACAGGCCTCCAAGTCTGAAAAACAACCCTCCTCCTCCATCCTCTGTCTTCTACCTTTGAGCCAGTTCTGTATCCAAATGGCTAGCTCTCCCTATATTCCATGAGATCTAATCTTGCTAATCAGTCTCCCACGGGGAATCTTGTCGAATGCCTTATTTAAGTTCATATAGATCACATCTACCACTCTGCCCTCATCAATCTTCTTTGTTACTTCTTCAAAAAACTCAATCAAGTTTGTGAGACATGATTTCCCACGCACAAAGCCATGATGACTATCCCTAATCAGTCCTTGCTTTTCCAAATACATGTACATCATGTCACTCAGGGTTTCCTCCACCAACTTGCTCACTGCTTGTCAGGCTCACTGATCTATAGTTCCCTGGCTTGTCCTTACCACCTTTCTCTTTCCTATTGGAAAGATGTTGTGAAACTTGAAAGGGTTCAGAAAAGATTTACAAGGATGTTGCCAAGGTTGGAGGATTTGAGCGATAGGGAGATGCTGAACAGACGGGGACTGTTTTCCCTGGAGCGTCAGAGGCTGAGGGGTGACCTCATAGAGGCGTACAAAATTGTAAGGGGCATGGATAGGATAAATAGACAAAGTCTTTTCCCTGGGGTGTGGGTAGTCCAGAACTAGCGAGCATAGGTTTAGGGTGAGAGGGGAAAGATATAAAAGAGACCTAAGGGGCAACATTTCACGCAGAGGGTGGTACGTGTATGGAATGAGCTGCCAAAGGAGGTGGTGAAGGCCAGAACAATTGCAACATTTAAAAGATATTTGGATGGGTATATGGGCTGGGTGCTGGCAGGTGGGACTAGATTGAGTTGGGAAATCTGGCTGGCATGGATGTGTTGGACCGAAGGGCCTATTTCCATGCGGTACATCTCTATGACTCTATATATGGACATCCAGAAGACACTTGATAAAGTCCTTCCTAACAGGGGACAGAGAAAAGCATAAACTCTGAAGAAATTTGAGTGTAAAAGAGTTAAAATGTCATTAGCAAATGCTGGAAATAATATGGACTTCTCCATTATGAGAGTCGTCACAAATGATGCTGACCAATACATAATCATTGGGGCACATCCCCACACCTGGACTTATGATGGAGCGAAGGTCACTGACAAAGCAACTGTAGATCATTGGGCCTAAAGCAGTACCCTGAGGAACACCTGAAGAGCTATCCTGGAGTTGAGATGATTGATTTCAAACAACTACAACCATCTTTCTATTTGCCAGGTATGACTTCCACCAATGGAGAGTTCGCCCCCAATATTCTTTGATGCCACACTTGTTCAAATGCAGTCTTGATTTCAAGAGCTGTCACTCTCATCTCACCTCTGGAGTTCAGCTCTTTTGTTGCTTGGTTGAACCAAGGCTGTAATGAGGTTAGGAGCTGAATGGCCCTGTCAGAACAGAAACTGTATGTCATTGAGGAGGTTATTGCTGAGCAGATGCTGCTAAATAGCACTGTTGATGACACATCCCATCACGTTACTAATGTCCGAGAGTAGACTGATGGGATGGTAATTGGCTGGGTTGACTTTGTCCCGCTTTTTGTGTACAGGACATACGTGGGCAATTTTCCACATTGTCAGGTAAATGCCAGAGTTGTAAATATACAGGAAGAGCTTGGTTAGGGGAGCTGCAAATTCTGGAGCACAAATCTATTGCTGAGATATTGAGAGGCCCCACTGCCTTTGCACTTTCTAGTGCCTCCAATCATTTCTTGATATCACATGGAGAGAAGTGAATTAGCTGAAGACTGGGATCTGAGATTGCTATCAATGCTTCAGTCTTATCTTTTGCATTAATGTGCTGGGCTCTTCCATCATTGCAGTCAGGGATATTTATGGAACCTCTTCCTCCAGCGATTTGTTTAATATTCATTCATTCATGACTGGATGTGGCAGGTCTACAATGCTTAGATCTGATGTGTTGGTTGTTGGATTGCTGAGCTTTGTCTATCATTTGCTGCTTACACTGTTTGGCATGCAAGTAATCCTATTTGATAACTTCACTCGATTGACAGGCTTGGTTCATTATTGTCTTGTTTAGCAGTGTTGCGACTTCTAATATTCTGTGGTGTTGCATTCCCAGATCCCTTTGCCTCTCTATCTCATATAGATTTTTACTTACTTAACATTCTTATTCTATTTGTAATATTTTATTAATAGTAATAATTTCCTTATTGAAATGTAACATATATTTAAATTAATTTGCCAATTAAAATGCCCAATCTACAAGTTTATTAATACCTGCTCATAAACTACTGCCCTACTCATTATTAACTATCCCATTTAATGTTGTGTTGCCTGCAAATTTAGAAATTGTGATTTTGGTTCTGAAATCACATTGTTAATTAAAACTGAACAAAGGTAATCAAAGCTCCGATTCTTCTGGAACCGCATTTCACACCACCCACAACTCTGAATAGTTACTTTTCACCGTTAATCTTCATAATCTGCCTTGCAGCCAGCTAGCTAGCCATTTTGTCATATGTCTCAACTCTGAATACTCTGACCGTAAACGTTAATTTGTTACTTAGTTCCTTATCAAAAGGTCTTTTGGAAATCTAGATAAATCACATCTACATATTTTTCTATTTCTAATTAGTAGGGATTCTATTACTTTTCTTTCTGTCAATGTTAAACTGTTTGGTCTGTTTTCTCCTTGCGCATTTTATAATTTCCCTTTTGAAATATAGGTATAACAAAATACTCACTAGTTATCTAGCACTACATATTTTTCTAATAAATTATTACATATGGATAATAGTGCCTCTGTTACTCTTTTCTAGTTTACTTTAAAATTAGTTGTTCTTCATTGATGCTCAATATACAAACATAAGATAATACAAGACAATGTGGGTCTTGCCTAGTTTGCTACCGCATTTTGCATTCTCCATTTAAAAAGATATCTGAACATTTTTACTTTAAATTTATAACAAACTAAATTCACTTGTCACCCTGCTTCCAATCCTAAATGATCCCAGCAAGATGTGAAACTGGAAGATTATTTGAATACAAATGCGTACAGCATCACTTCAGAATAAACCAAAGAAACAACATTCTAAGTGAATTTGATTTCATTTGACTATCTGATTTCAGTTTTGTTTCATCAAGTTATAACTTGCATAGTTATCGATTTTCTGCAGGCAGTAAATATACCTGTAAGAGCTGTATTTTCCACTGTCCAATTCTGAAAGTATTTTTATATCCTGGTTTTCATTATTCTCACCTATGGAAAACATAAGTACACAAAATTAATATTTCACCATTATCAAAATTGAAAATAGGAAGAAAAAATTTAGAAAGAAAATCAAAATTAACTTCCAGATCTGCCAAGTGTTGATAAATATTTCAGAATTTATCGAAATACAAATTGACCTTAAAAGTCAGAATTGATCATTTATTTTCTCTCTACATTTCTGACAGTATTACCTCTAACTGAAGTGCATTTCCACAGACATCATTCATCTCCATAACATTACATTACATTTGTTTATCCAACAAGTTAAGGCAGAAAATAGCTGACCAGACAGCATCATGGACACGTCTAATATAGCTCAGAGGTATTTTCCTATCATCACTGAACAGCAGGGAGAAACACAAACTGAACTGTCTTCTCAACTTGGGTTGAGAAAGTTTAGACATGACCTAAGATCTTTAAAATAATAAAAGAACACTATAGGCCAGTGACAGAGACCCTGGCACTTGATTTTCAGTTCGGCATTCAGAAACGGACACTTGGTTAATTTTGGGGTCTCAACTTTGACTTGCACTTGTGTCACTCATGCAACATAATCTTCAAATATAAATGGGTTGGTGGCCAGCTTGGTGCCCTGTTAATGGTGTTAAGGAACCAGGATGTAGGAACTTTATGCAGAATACATGATGTAAGAGTTAGTCATGATGCAACATGTTTCCAACTTGCCGAAGAGAGAAGGCAGCATGTTAGAGAGCCAGCTACCTCACTGCGAACGAAAGTAGCCAAATGGCCAGCTGAAAGATACAACATCCAATCTGGTGCAAATTGAAACAGTGCCAAAATTTTATTCTCAATCATTTAATTGTTACTGCTTTGATCCCCAAAGATGCGCATTAATGCACCTAACTATTTGGGTTTAAAAATTTCTGGAACAAAAAGGTTGGCCCTCCCACATCTGTTAATAAACAGTGCAACCAGAAAGCACTTCTGCTAGCAAAAGAAAGCTGGTGAAAATCTCTAACATCGCCCTAAAACTAAATTAAGTGGTCCATTGTAATGTTTAATATAACATAGCCTCTTGACAACTTTGAGATATGGTTAGCAATGTAAATGGAGCACAGTAGATAAATGTGATGATGTGATGATCAACGTGGCCGAAAAGGAATATACTGAAGGGGTTGAATGGTCTATGTTTATTCGAAAGTTCCCAAATTTCTAAAATAATTGCTATCACATTCCAATTTAGTTTGTAATCTCTCATTCTTGTTAGGTCAAAAACCAAGCATATCACTTCTTATACAATATGTGATGGCTTTGAAATGGGATTTTTATTTCATAGATGGTATAATAACTGAAAACAGATTACGATAAAATTTCTTGAAGTTGTTGGATAAAATAAATGTCACACTCAAGTTATTTTACTTAGCATAAAGACATATATGAAATAAAAACAAAATGATGAAAATATTCAGTAGAACCTTCATGTGATCTTAAGTATTAACTGTTTTTCTCCAAAGCTGTACCCAAACTACAGATTATTTTCTGCATTTTCTGTTTTTATTTAAGATTTCCAGCATTGATAATTGAAGGTCATGCCAACCCTTTCACAGGATGTAATCTGTATTCTCATTACATATTTTTGTGATTTCCCTGGGAGGGTTAAATACGTTTTATTAATTGAATCTTAGAAAGACCATCCTACTGGCATTTTTGGGAAACTTTCATTTTTAAAAGGAATAAGTTATTGTGGTTGACTGATTTTCAAGAGCTTGCGCTGCATGAACACAGTAAATCCTCATGCCAACTTCTTCACAGAGCAAAAATAATTGTTTTGCTACCCTATAAAATCTAGAAGTGTAGGCAAACGTGCCTCATACAATTTTCTAATTGAATTTCTCACTGCTGCAGGCAAATCAACAGATTTCACACTACTGCTATAACTCTCCTTCACATGTCAAGCATTTAAAGGATCAAGCACTGAAACACTTAAAGATGAGGAATTATATATAATAGTAAGGTTTACAGCCTTTCTAGACCAAAGGAGCATGCTTACTACTAGAATTTTATTTAATCAAACAATGTGATCAAAGATAACAATTTCAATTTAACTGTATAGTAGGCTGACAATTTACATACAAACATATGAATTAGGAGCAGACGTAATCCATTCAGCCCCTCAAACCTTCTCCACCATGAAATAAGATCACGGATGATCTGTTTGTGTTCTGAATTCCACATTCCCAATAATCTCAAATAATCCTTCATTCTCAAGCCTAACAATAATCTAACCACCTGTTGTAAAAATGTTCAGTCACCCCACTTCCACTGCTCCTGAGTTCCAAGTCTGACAACCCTCAAAAAGTTCTCATCGTTCCTAAGAGAGTGACACCTAATTTTAAAACAGTACCCCCTAGTTCTAAAATCACCCACTAGAGAAAACATCCTGTCTAAATTATGTTGTCAAGACCATTCAAACATTTTGTACACTTCAATCAAATTACCTCTTACTCTTTTAAACTCCAGTGGAAACAAGCCTGGTCTGACCAACCTATCCATATTATGCAACCCACTCATTCTAGGTATTAATCAAGGAAGCCTTCTCTGAATCATCTCCAATGCATTCAAATCCTTCCATAGTATTTGAGATATTTTGTCATCGATGGCCTATATAATTAAAGGATAACATCCTTACTTTTATGCTCAATTCCTTTCATAAAAGGGTATTAATCACATTAGACTTGTGCACAAGAACAACTAATTCCATCTGCACCTCTTATTTCCACAGTCGTTCTCTATTCAAAAATATTCTGCTTTTTCATTTTCCCTGCCAAGTGCACAACTTCACATTTTTACACATTACACTCCATCTGCCAGATTTTTGCTTCCTTTTCACTTATTCAACCTACCTACATCCTTCTGCAAACTCCTCCTGTCTTGTCACAACATTTCTTTCCACCTTTCTTTGTATCCTCTGCAAACCTAACCACCATAAACTTGCTCCCCTCATCTCATCTAGGTTATCGATGTGAAGAATAAAAGGTTAAGGTCATAACACAGACCCCTGTTGGGTGGGGGCGGGGTGGTGTCACATGACATGGGACTATTCAGACTAAGACTCATTTATATATTTTCTGTCAGTAAGCCAATATTCTACCCATGCTATTATGTTACCACCTATACCACAAGCTTTCATTTTCACACCTTAAATGCCTTCTGGAAATTGAAGTACAGTACAACTTCTCTTTGTTATAGCACATGTTACTCCTTTGAAGAAATCTAATAAATTGGTTAAATGTGATTTCCGCTTTACAAAACAATACTGATTTTTCCTGACTACCTTAAGGTTTTCTAAGTGCACAGCTATCATCTCTTTAATGATGCATTCTACCACATTACCATGACAGATATCAAGCTAATTGGCTTAGAGTTTCCTGATTTCTGCCTCCCTCCCTTCTTGAATACAAGGGTTATACTTGCTGCTTTTCCTGAATTTAGGAAGCTTTGGAAAAATAACACCAAGACTTCTACTTCATAAGTCACATCATTTAAGGTACTGTGAAGAATTCTATCTGGACCCAGAGACTTTTCAGCCATAGTTCCATCACTTTACTCAGTACCACCTCCCTGATAATTGTAAAAGTTAGCTACATCCTCTCTCCCTTCAATATCCTGATTTACACATTATACCGGATTTTTTTCTGCATCCTCCACAGTAAAAACAGAAGATATTTTCTCATTTTACCTGCCATTGCGTTATTACTTATTAAGTTCCCATTTTCACTCTGGAAGACCAAAACTCACTTTACCTGTGGAAACAATTTATGTTTTTATATTTGGAGCTAGATCCCTCATAAAGTTTCTTGGTCCTGATTAACATTTTTATAATTATCTGCCACTCATCTTGAAATCCAGGTACACTACAGTTTTACAGTACATCTACCAACTTACCTTTACCAAAACACATTATTCCTTCAAAAAAGTTCAATAAATACAATTTCCCCTTCATGAAACCATGCTGATCCTTCCCAAATGCCATACCTTTCCTCAAGTTTGCAGTTACAATATCTTCATAATTGATTCCAATGCCTTCCCCATGATAGACGTAAAGTGAACTGGCCTAAAGCCTCCTGTCTTCCTCCCTTCTTGAATAGAGCAGCGACATTTGTTACTTTCCAGTTGGACCGAATGTTTTATTTGCATTCTTCGGCGTGGTTTTCCAAACCAAAACAGTGATTAACTATTAAACTCATATGAGAGGAAACGATATGTTTCTGGGTGATAGTCAGCAGGTCTCAGTTTTAAGGGAGGGAACAATACAAACTATCAGTGCTACAGAGGAGGAAGACCACCTTTTCAGGTGAGTTTCATTGAAATCAACAGAAACCAAATGAAGAGGGGATTCAGAATAGCACATACCCAGCTAAGTATTACTGCAAATACATAACTCTTCCTTGATGCTCTATAATCACAAAGCTGAAAAAGTAAGGCATTTTATTTCATTCCATCTCAATGGTAGGCCATTTCATATTCTACAACCTGCACTGAAACCTCTATTCACATTTTGACAGCTGGAATATTGTCCACAGCATACGAAATAAAACAATTTTAAACACAGTCAATTTTGCCCCACTTCCCAATATTAATGGATCCTGTAAATAAAAATCTAAACTTTAGTCCAAAACATAGCAAGTGCAGGGCCATACAACACAAAAGCAGCCCTTTGAGTCTGTTTCAATCCATTTATACTAATCATACTTTCCTGTACTTGGCCACGGTCTTGCACGTAATGAAATTTCAAATGCTCGTCCAAATACCTTTGAAAGGTTTTGATGTTCCCTGCATCTGCTACTCTGTCAGGCATTGCAAACCAGATTCCAACCACTCTGAGTGAAAATATTTTTTCCCCAAATCCTCTCTAAACCTCCTACCTCTCACCTTAAAATCATGCATTGTTACTGATCCTTCAACTAAAAGGAATAGTTGCTTCCTATCCAACCTGTTCCTTAATCTTAAACACCTCAATCAGGTCCTGCTTCAGACTTCTCTGCACCAAGGCATAAAGCCCTTGCTTCAAAGGTCCATCCCAAGCAACATCCTGATGATTCTCTTCTGTATTCCTTCAAGTGCAATCATGTCTTACCTATAGCAAGGCAACCAGAACTGCACTAAGTACTCCAGGTATGGCCTAACCAAAGTTTTGTATAGCTCCCTCCTCTTAAAATCTATGTCATGGCTAATAAAATCAAGTGTCCCATAAGCCTTCTTAATTACCCTATTAACCTTTCTGCCATCTTAAAGATGAGTGGAGAAGCACAACAAGATTGCTCTTAGCTTCCTACCTGAGCATGAGCAAGCCATCCAGCCTGCTGAGCCTGCTCCATCAATCAGTATGATTATGGCTGATCATCCAGCTCAGTATCCTTTTCCCACCTTCTCCCCATACTCTTTGATCCTTTTGGCCTTAATTATATCAAACCCCTTGGTAAACCAGAAGTTGAACAGGTAAAGGTCTAATGGAATCTTGAAAGATAATTTCACAGATATGGGCAGGATGGAAGTCAGGAAGGCTCCAGAAATCTGTAACAATGCACAACTAACCAGAGTTTCATGAGCATGGTCTTTACCAGAATGGCATGTGCTTGTAGAACTTGGTGAACATGGTATGGATGGGATAGATACACAAGTTTTATCTTCAAGTAACAGAAACAGCAGTACAAAGTTGTTCTTAAACCCTAGATCTACATTGTTTTTAATCACACTTCTTCAGCCTGTTAGTATTGCACCAGTGGACTCATCAACCACTACAGCTCAACAGGATTGTTTTGTTTCCTAATGCATCCTTTAACCAGGTCAAACTTTCTTTGAACTTCTGAATTCCAAATTTCAGTAAGCTTTATTTCTTTTGAAACGAGATGAGTCGGTCTCCTCTCTACCTTCACCTGTTCAACTTCTGGTTTACCAAGGGTCTGCCTCAAAAAATATAAATACAATTCAAAGGCATGGATTTCCTCACAAATGACAGCAGTTGAGTACCAGTACAAAAGGTTAAGGCAGTGGCAGATGATACACTGACTCAACACTGCACCTTGCATAATTGGTTAAACACTTAGAATAGATAGATATTACAATGTATATTCAGTAGCACCCCAGCTGTAATGCTCAATATTATAATCGCTCTCTCTTCAGTTCACAGGCAAACAAGAATTTAAGCACAGATTAAGTGACTTAATGAACAATTTTGCTCTCAACTTGTTGACTGAACTCAACTTGAGTACTAAAATCTAATCTTGCGCTCAGAGCACTCGTGAATAAAACTGTTCATCACTGCAATCAGTCACCAACATAAAGTTTTAGTGTTAATGCGATTGACATAACTCTGCATTTTTAAAATTTGTTAAAAGTAGTACTTGTGGTTAAATTAATACAAATTGCCTCCTTCTGTTGGCTGTTTAAATCAATCAGTGCTTGTAATTGTCATTTTTGGAGACTCCTTTAATCATAACATGAAAAACATATGCCGCACTTCATAATTTCCATCAAGTCCAACCTGGGCTGCCTTCTGACAATTTAAATATTATGCTTTTCGTGCAATGTAAGCCTCTTGTGGTAAAAACATATTTAACTTTCGAGATTCCATATAAGAGGAAAGTCTGCAACAACCACTCAATGTTAAAACTTACGTAA
The DNA here is from genome assembly GCF_004010195.1 of Chiloscyllium plagiosum. Lineage (NCBI taxonomy): Eukaryota > Metazoa > Chordata > Chondrichthyes > Orectolobiformes > Hemiscylliidae > Chiloscyllium > Chiloscyllium plagiosum. Next base: position 63,534,328 of record NC_057714.1, read on the forward strand.
AAATGTATCAAACTTTGTAATTGAAACACTGAATACATTAATTGAATATATCACCCTTCCATAATCACATTATTAATAATTTTGCATAATGACAGGAATAAATTGGTGAAAAGTTAACTAATGTTAATTAATTTGTGCTATTATAATGGCATTATGCAAACTTATATCCATTATCCTTTCTCAGTTTCAACTATGTATATTTACAATTTTAAATTGCTTTCATCCTATGGAGATAAAGCTCCTGCAGGCACTGGACTAAGGTCTCTGCCAACAACAGTACTCACATCCAATTAATGACAAATTTGTTTTGGGTGGGAATTAAAAACAAGGTAACTTTGTCTGTCATTTTCCAGTGCCTAGTCCTGTTGTGAAAAATTATTTTAAAAATTCAATGGCAGTTCACTTTTGGTTTGTCAAGTATGCAAGTTACTCCATGAATGGAAAGATACTTTGAGTTAAGGATGCATTTCAGAAGTGGATGGAAGTTCTGTGCCCCAATCCAAGTTGGGAAGGATGGAGAAAACATTGTCACTATTTCTAACATCTTCAAGCCACACGTCTGGTCAGGACACCTCACTGTCAATTGCAAGACCTAGTTTTGAATGAATTCTTTTTTTTGTTGTTGAAGCAACGTTAGTAATGATTCCTCTATCATGTAGGTATTATAAGTTTCATACACTTCACTTTTTGTTTTATTTGGGTATGGCATTTATCAACTCCAATTAGTGACTTGGAATCAAATCTAAATGAAGTCTCTTTTTTGACTCTGAAGTTACTTAGCATGGACAAAACTGACTTGGCAACATTGCACTGTTTAAAATCTTTTTTGTTAATCTCAGCATGATAAACCTGATTGACATTTTGGCAAGAACCATGATTTTGGTACTTTAGCACAGGTTATGGTTACCTTCGACCTGATCACACCTTTTGCCACTGTTGATTGGATGCTTTGGACACTGGACAGACCGATCCCACAGCAAGAGTAGTCAAGTAGCCTGTCAATCAAGGATTCCATTCCCCCCTTTCTCATTGAGTGCAAACACCCCGAGAGGATAGATGCACCCTCAACTGAGCAGTTAAAGAAAGGACTTTCTAAAATCTTTATAATGTTACTTTCATCCAAACCATTTCATGGTTGCACCTAAGTCTTTCATTACTGATCCCGAACTGAGCTCTCTATAGGCACATATTTGAGTAGAAGACTGAGAGAGAAGCTAGGGGAATGGGACAAGGGAGACCGTTGGGACAAGGGAGAGGGATTGGTTATGGATAGGGAGAGCTTTTTATTTTAAGGATCGTCTTTTTCTTTTTAAGCCTTTAAAATTTGTGGACTGAAATGAAGAAAAAGAGCCATTTTTGACAACAGTTTTCCATAATTTCACATTAAGGAGTTCGATACCTATTGTGAACTCTGTTTTTGTGGCTATGGATTCCTGGGACGTGCAAATGATCAGGAGCCAAGTTGTTGTTTACAAGTGAAACCGATTGGTTCTTAGCAAACCGACAAGGTTGGAACTGAAAGCGAGTTACAGAGACACAGACAAAGAGAAAGAATGACACACAGTTGTACACAATAGAAGCTGCATATTTTCTACAGAAATAAAAACTCAGTTTAAACTTGAAGAAAATCGGTTACCTTTTATATAATTGTAGAATCATACAGTAAAGAAGCCGCCCTTAGGCCGATCACGTCAGCCACAAAAAAAACTACTCTAAATCTACACTAGTTCCATTTTCCAGTACTTGGCCCATAGCCTTAGATGTTATGACATTTCAAGTGCTCATCTAAGTACTTTTTAAAAGGTTGAGAGGTTTTCTGCCTTACCTACCCTCCCAGGCAGTGTATTCCAGATTCCCACAACCTTTTGGATGAAATCAGCATTTGATCAAATCTACTCTAAATCTCCTGCCTTTGCCCTTAAAACTATGCCACCATATTACTGATCCTTCAGATAAGTGGAGAAGTTGCTTTCTATCCGCCCTGTCCATGCCCCTCAATCTTACACACCTCAGTTAGGTCCCCTTCTCCTCTCTAAAGAAAACAATCCAGGGTTTTCCACTTTCTCTTCATACCTAAACTGCGCCATCCTGGACAACATCCGGGTGAATGCCTTCTACACCCCCTACCTAGTACAATCATATCCTTCCTGTGGTGAATAGAACTACACACACTACATCAGCTGTGGTTCAAAGTCCTATATAACTCCAAAATAACTTCCCTCCTTTTAATAAGCATTGCCATAACTGTCAAAGGTAAGTATCCTATATGCCTTAACTACCCTACTAGCCTGTCCTGGAACCTTTAGAGATTATGAACAAGCACCCCAAGACCCCTTTCTTTGGGTCTTTCTATTATTCTGTTGCTCATAGAGTACTCTTGTCTTGTTGATCATTTTGAAGCATCACTTCACACTCATCAGTTAAATTCCATATGCCACTGATCTGCCCATCTGCCTAATCCGTTTATATCCTCCTGTAACCTAAGACCTTCTTCCTCAATGTCAATCACTCATCCAATCTTCGCAACATCCACAAACTTATCATTCCCTTGTACATTTTCTTCTTTATCATTTATATATCATGAACAATGAGGAACCCAGCACAGTTTTCTGGACTACATCACTGGATACTTGCCTCCAGTAACACCAATAGCTTTCCATCATCACCCTCTGTCTCTTGCCACTAAGCTAATTTTGGATCCAAATTGCCAAGTTACTCTGGATCCCATGTGTATTCACCTCCTTTATCAGTGTTGCATGTGGGTCCTTGTCAAAGGCTTTTCTGAAATGCAGATTTTCTACATCAAACATACTACTCTCATAGACACAACAGTGAGTTCTTTGAAAAATGTAATCAAGCTTGTTTGGCATGATCTCTCTCTGACAAAGCTATGCTAACTATTCCTGATCAAACACTGCCTCTCCAATTGGAGATTAATTCTTAACTTCAGAATTTTCTCCAATAGTTTCCCTATCAGTGTTTGAATCACTGGTCGATCATTCCTTGGATTACCTTTTACCAGTTGAAACTTTATTGCTGGAACAACACAGCAGGTCAGGCAGCATCCAGGGAACAGGAGATTCGACGTTTCGGGCACAGGCCCTTCTTCAGGAACGATTCCTGAAGAAGGGCCTGTGCCCGAAACGTCGAATCTCCTGTTCCCTGGATGCTGCCTGACCTGCTGTGTTGTTCCAGCAATAAAGTTTCAACTTTGATCTCCAGCATCTGCAGACCTCACTTTCTCCTTACCTTTTACCACCCTTCTTGAAAAATGCAACCACAAAAACCATCTTCCAGTCCTCTGGCATCTCCTCCCAGGCCAGAGAGGAATTAAAATATTGGGTCACAGCCCCTGTAATTTCCTTGTTTGCCTTCCACAGCAGCCTGGGATGCAACTTATCCAGCCCTGGGCACCTGTTTACTTTTAAGCAAACCAAAACCTCCAATATCACCTCACTTCCAATGCAAACTATTCAAGTACCTCTCAGTACCTCTTCCAAAATTTTGTACCTACATCCTCCTTCTCCTGTAAAAGACAGATGTAAGCACATATTTAACATCCTACCAGCTCCCCCTCATGGCTCCACACACAGATTGCCTCAATGGGCCCTACTCTTTCCCTGGTAATCCTCTTCCCCTTGATATATTTACAGAATGTCTTGGAATTCTACTAATCTTACTTGCCAATATTTTTCATGTCCTCTTGTGGCTCTCCTAATAGCTTTCTTAAGATGCCCCTGCATTTGCTATACTACACTAGGGTTTCCTTTGATTTGCCCCTTCTTCGTACTTGTTGAAAAACTCTTTCTCTTTTTATCTAGTCCTGAATATTGCCAGGTATCTATGGTTGTTGCTCTTACATTTCATCCTAAACAGAACATATCGAGCCTGTATTCTCCCTAAATTTCATTTTGAACATGCCGTCCCCAGCCATTGTTCTACTGTAGATTTACCCAGAAGCAGCTATTTTCATTCTAATTTGGCCAGATTCTGCCTCCCGCAACCCAAATCTCTCTTTCTGCATATTATCTTTCCCCTTTTCCATAATAAACCTAAATTGTACTAAGTTGCAGTCACAAGCACTAAAATGCTCTCCCTCTGCCAGGCTTCATTCCCCATAATTAATTCCAGCACTGCACTGTCCTTGATGGACCTTCTACATGTTGATGCAAAAACCTCTTCTGAACAGATTTCAAGAAATCTGCCCCCCTTCTCAACCTTTACACTATGACTACCCCAATTTAATGTTGGACATGTTGAAATACCATAATATAATTACCCTATTATCGATTTTACAAATCTCAGTGTGTCCTCCAGTATTTGCTCTGACCTGTGACTTTTGAAGTGATAAATCAGAGACATTTTCCAAATTAATCAAACCAATGGGAATTCCAGAGTAAGACAACTGTACACCAATGGCCTAGCTAGCCAAAGAAGGATCTTCTCAGCATTGGAATTGGGAAGCAAGTAATTGATTTTCCCATTTCTTTTTTTTTACCTCCACCAATAACCTACCTCCTCCACTGGTTGGCATATGTAAGGTGATGTTTACAAGGGGATGTGTTTTAGTCAGTAGTGTTATATACCAGTCGTTTGGTTCTGTTTAGCTGTCACTATAGTTTAATTATTTGCAATAAATAATAGTTCTTAGTTAGTACAGAAACCTGCTCCATGTTTTCTATCAATCTCAGTCTGAAAGTCAGGTAAATTGGGGTATTTTTTTTAAAAAAATTAACATTTGGCACAGTCTGGAAAAATGGGGAATAATTTAAGATGCATTACTCCACTGGGTCATTAGAAATCTGCAATACACATGTTGCTCTTTAAAGTTAAACAAAAATTATGATGTAACCAAAAGTTGTTATAATTGTTAGGTTAAAAGAGAGCTCTTGATTGCACAGCATATATATGAAGATGGTTTATCGCATTGCAGCATCGAATTTTATTCACCACTGGAAAAGTCCAAAAGTAAGTTCTAACATTTACTTTTATAAATTAAATGAACTCTTTATATGCGTTTAACTTTGAAGGAATGCTACTCATTACCAAATTTATAGTTCTGAATGACTTAAGGCATTATATTGGATGCAATAGTCATTGAAATCCTTCATCATCAATAATTGTACGTTTCTTGTAATATATAAGCTATTATTAAATTTACAATCAATTATCCTGTCACTAATGTCAGAAAATGCATGCTCAGAAAGAAGGTTAAAATTCACATAACAGGAACAGGCTGACAGTCAAGAATTATTATTGCTCTTTCAACAAATAAGAACACAAGAAATAGAAGCTGTTGAAGGCAATTCAGTACTTTGAGCCTGCTCCACTATTCAATATAATCATGGCTGATGTCATCTTGGCCTCAACTCCACTTGCCTGGTTGCTGTCTTTAAACCTCCTATTCTTTACTAACTAAAAATCTATTTCCTCCTTAAATTTACTCAATGTTCCGGCATGCACAATACACTCAGGTCGTGAATTCCCACAGATTCATGACAGTTTGAGAGAAGTAATTCCTCATCTGTTTTAGATCAGCTTCCCCTTATCCTAAAACTATGACCGTAAATTCTAGTTGCCCACAAAAATCAATGCTTTTTCAAAAGATGCAAGATATAAATAGCAATATTTGCATTTTAATTCCTATCATATTTACAGAGTTTGGTGAAAAAAAAGACTTGCATTTTGACTGAAAACAAATGCTGGAGATCACAGTGGGTCAGGCAGCATCCAAGGAGAGAGAGCAAGCTAACGTTTCAAGTCTAGATGACTCTTCAACAGACTGCAACAAGGGAGAAAGGCCAGACAAACTGACAGGTGCCCAACATCAGGCTTTTTACCCTGAGGACAGAATTTTGACCCACTCAGGAGAAGACCAGAATTATCATGCAGAGATGTTGACACATTGATCTTTCATAAAACCTTCAATATCATACTGAATATCACTGCTATGTCTGATTAATCCTGGCATTGCTCAGTCATTTAACATCACTTCTGACCACTTGCTGCAATGTCTTCTCTCTTTTGTGTTCTACTAATCTACCCTCAACCTCAGCATCAAAACACCTGACTCCAGTAGAAGCCTCATCCTTGAGCCCCGAGGATGAGAATGCAGAGACAAACCCTTACACACACACACACACACACACACACACACACACACACACGTGGAAAGAGCCAAGATTGAGATTCCAGGCACTCAAATGGAGACCATCCACTGTGACAACTCCACAGCTGGATCATGGAAGACTGCCAGAGACCAGGCACTTACTCAAGCCCAAATGATGACTCTCTAGCAGCAGTACTCAGAGACTTTATCCACATGCACAGAGAGGAGCAGCAGAAACAGGGAGGTCTGTGGGACATAATGATTCTCCTTGTTTAGAAGCTACATTAGCGCAGCAAAGCAAGCAACCATCTGACTACCTCTATTGATAGGATGGCTGTTGTCATTGGGATCCAAATCCAGCATGCTCCGGGACTGAAGAGCTGCATAAAGCTGCATTCCATCACCACGTGTTTTGACCATCAGCACTGAAAGTATGGCAACAGCGACTGGAGAGCCATGAGCCCGATCCAGGAGTATCTTCCTCACAACGGACAGGACTCCACCTCCAATTTGCCTTCTCTCCGATTCATGGAAGTTCAAGCTGACGAGGGTTAAAATGCCTTTGGCAAGATGATCCTTTACATATCTGGCCCAGCACATGAAAGAGTCTCCAGGGTCTTCACACCAAAGCTCCAAAGACAACTGCCCCTACATTCTCCATTCTAACTGCAGAACCACGGATAACATTTGGAAAAAATGAGATGGAGAAGATGGAGAAAACAAATTGAGGACAGTTTGGAGGTGCGAATGAAGGAAGCCATTCTTTTTCTTAAACAGGTCCAGAAATGTTGTACAGGGGAACATCAATTATCCGAACGAGATGGGCAGGCAATATTTCGTTTGGATAATCGATTGTTTGGTAATCAATTAAATGCCTTTCCTCTGGGGCTCGGAGTTTTTAAAGTCTGATCCCGGTTCAGGAGACTGCAGTAGAACACAGCGTGCGAGACCACCACCCCCCACGACCAACACCGTCTGCCCCCCCCCCCCCCCCCCCCCCCCCCCCCACCCCC
>NC_057714.1:63544617-63552951 GCF_004010195.1 Chiloscyllium plagiosum
CCCCAACCCTGTCCCCTCTCTGGGGCAGCTGGACTGGACACCAACAACACTGCTGCTGCTGCCTTTGTGGGGTAAGTCTCCAAACCGCGCGCGCACGCACACACACACACACTTTTTACTGCAACTTTTTGACAGGTTCCATCTCTGCCCTGTACAGGACAATGCTGGAGAGATTATCTCAGGAAGGGGGGGGGTGGTTTAGGGCTCATCCCTCTATAGAACTCCAGGGAAAGTGTGGGGAGAGAGAGATGGCGGGCAGTCAGGCATTTGGCGATGGTGCCTGTTTAATCACTGTTAACAAAAGACGCGACCACTGTTGGAAACAAATCTTTGATGTAATGTTTCTATCAGGACCTCAAGATCTCCTTTGGATAATCCGATTTTTGGATAATCGAGGTTCCTCTGTAAACATATAACGTACATGCATCTGCTTCTGAACCTCTGTTTAGGTACTTGATATATTGTCACACCATTCCACATAAGTTCATGGACAATGAAGAAACTCCATTGATTGAATATTACACTCAGCCAGCAACTAAAATCAAACTATAACCATGGGGAGCAATGCATGGGGAGCAGTGCATACAGCATTCAGGGCTTTGAATACTGTATGCACTTCTCGACATCCTGAATGACAATCATTAATGGTTGGATCCCTCTGTGCACAAAGGTGTGGTTGCAAGCAAATTGTCCAGGAATAGTTGTGCCAAAGAGATAGCATCTTCAGAGAGGGTAAATAGTGTAGAATGGCCAGCAAGTTCGTATTCTACATGCTAGAGCAAATTATTGAATCTGAACTGAAAAAAAAAAATTCTGAAGATCACAATGGGACTGGCAGCATCTATGGAGAGAAAGCAAGCTAATGTTTCAAGTCTAAATGACCCTTCAATCAGAGCTTTGCAGGAGGCAGCATTTCTGCAATAGTAGAGTTGGGGGGGTATCTGGGGGTTGGTTGGAGTGCTGAGGGAGAAAGGATGTTGATAGTTCAGATTAAGTGAGAAATGTGAGAAAGGCAAACAATAGTGTGTCAAACTGCCAGACTGGAAAGAACAGACAATACCAATGAGGTGGGCAAAGGGGTGAGAGAGTGACAGAGAATGTAATAAGCACAGCTAAAAGACAGGGAAAATTGAAGGTGTGGAACTCAGTATTGAGCCTCGAAGGCTGTAAACTGCCTAGTTTGAAGATGCTGCTCTTCCAATTTGTACGGTTTCTGGAGTATTGCAGAGGACAGACAAATGGGCATCCGAGCAAGGCGCCGTGTTAAAATGACTGGCTACGGGAATGTCGGGATTATACTTGTGTGTGGAACGGAGATTTGTGCAAAGCCGTCACCCAGTCTGCATTTAGTTTCTCCAATGTCAAATAGGCCACATTGGGTGCAGCTAATACAATACACAAGATTGGAGGTGGTACAGGTGAAATACTGTTGGTGGTCGAGGAGTGCACTAATGCACCCTAGAGAGAACTATCCCTGTGAAATGCAGACAGGGGAAATGAGGGAAAGATGCGTTATACCTACACTCCCCACCAGGATGGTCTGAGAGCCCTCAGCTTCTTCCTCAACCAGGGGTCTGAACAATCCTCATCCACCACTTTCCTCCACTTGGCTGAGCTTGTCCTTTCACTGAATAATTTCCCCTTTAATTCATCTCACTTCTGCCAAGTTAAAGGAGTGGCTATGGGCACCCGCATGGTCCCAGCAATGCCTGCCTCTTTATGGGGTATGTGGAACAATCCTTATTCTAGTTCACCACTGGCTCCCTCCCACAACTCTCTTTTTTAAGCACATCAACGACTGTTTCAGTGTCGCTTCATGCTCCTGCCTGGACCATGAAAAATGTGTTCAGTTTGCCTCCAATTTCCCTGCCATAACTTACATGTGATCCATTTCTACCACTTCTCTTCCTTTCCTTGACCTCTCCATCTCAATTTTGAGGAATAAACTGTCCAATGCCATTCACTACAAAGCTACCAACTCCCATAGCTACCTTCACAACAGCTGTTCCCACCCCATGTCCGGCAAGGATTCCATCCCATTTTCCCAGTTCCTTCACCTATGCCATATCTGTTTAGACAATGCCACCTTCCAAAACAGCACTGCTTCTTCCATAACGGTGGTTTCCTGACCACTATGGTTCACATGACCCTCAACCGCAACCGACCCATCACCCATGCTTCCACCCTTACCCCTTCCCATCACTTACAACAGTGAGATTGGGTCCTCCTTGACCACACCAGCCTTCACATTCAAAGGATCGTTCTCTGTCATTTCAGACAACTCCAGCACAACACTACCACCAAACACCACTTCTCCTCACTCCACCATCTGCATTTTGCAGGGATCATTCCCTCCAGAACACACTAGTTCATTTCTCAACCATCAACACATTCCCCCTTTCCATGGCACCTTCCCATGTAACCGCAGAAGGTGCAACACCTGCCCCTTCACCTCCTCCCTGCCCAACATCTATGGGTCGAAATAGTCTTTGCAGATGAGGCAGCATTTCACTTGTACTTCCTCCAATCTTATGTATTGTATTCACTGCACCCAATGTGGCCTACTCTACATACTGGAAAACCTAAACACATATTGGGTGACTGCTTGGCAGAACTCCTTCAGAGTTGAGCGTGCGTTGCTGGAAAAGCACAGCAGGTCAAGCAGCATCCAAGGAACAGGAGAATTGACATTTCAGATCCGAGGCCTTCATCAGAAAAGTCTCCTAGAACTCTTTCAATTCTTGTGCAAGCATGACCCTGACCTTCCCATAGCCCAGTCATTTTAAGTCAGTATCTTGCTTTCATGCCCACTTGTCTGTCCTCAGCATGTGAGCAATGCTCCAGCAAATCACAGTGCAAACTGAGGAGCAACATCTCATCTTCAAACTAGGTACTTTACAACCCTCTGGGCTCAATATTGAGTTCAACACCTTAATGGTGTTACATTCTCTTGGAGATAGTGAGAACCGCAGATGTTGGAGATCAGAGCGGAGCCGAAAAAAGCACAGCAGGTCAAGTAGCAGAGGGGACGGGAGCAGTTGATGTTTCAGGCCAGAACCTTTCATCAGGATTGAAGGAGGGGAAGGGGGCTATGAAATAAATGGGGGCAGGACTGGGGGAAAAGGTGAGTGGGATAGCGATAGGTGGATACAGGTAGGAGGTAGCTGTCCATTTTCAGCCTCAGCGACTGTGTGGAGTTTACACATTCGTCCTGCGATTGTGTGGGTTTCTTCCGGGTGCTCCAGTTTCCTCCCACAGTCCAACGATATGCAAGTTAGGTGGACTGGCCATGCTAAATTATCTATAGTGTTCAGGGGAATTGTAGGGTAGGTGCATTAATTCGGGTAAATATAGGGTAGCGAATGGGTCTGGGTGGGATACTCTTTGGAAGTCCGGTTTGGACTTGTTGGGCTGAAGAGCCTATTTCCACACAGTAGGAATTCTAATTTATTAATTGAATAAGTCCTACCCCTGTTTGTTTTACCAAAATGCAATACCTCACACTGATCCAAATTAAACTATCTGCCATTCTCTTCAGTCCCATTGACCAACTGCTTCTTTCACTTCCTTTTGCATCTCCCTTCTGAACCAGCTTGGTTCTCAATTGCATTTACTACCAGACCGCTGTCATAGGCACATGTTTTCTTCTTTAACTTAATTTCTATCTCCTTTGTCATCCAGAGAACTCTGTAGATTTATCTTATCTTTCTTTTTTGTGGAAATGTACCTTGATTGTGACCAAACCAACTTCTCTTTGAAAGAAGCCCATTGTTGAGTTAGTGTTTCCCACAATCTTTGGTTCCAGTTTATTTGGCCAAGCTCCATTCTTGTCCCATTGAAGTTGGCTCTGTTCTCGTTGATTATTTTTACTTTAGATTGACCACTTATTTTCTACCATCATCTAAAACCTTCTGATATAATGACCATTATCCTCCAAATGTCATTTGATATCCTTGGTCTACTTTATTTCTAAGAATTAAGTCTAGCTGTCCTTCCTTTCTCACTGAATTGAACACATACTGTAGGAAATTCTCCTGATAATAATCTAGGAAGGCCTGCCCTTTGCTGTCCCTTATACAACTATCCTAGCTTTTAAACTGGTAATTAAAGTCTCCCTTAATAACTACTCTATGACATTTACAACTCTTTCCAATTTCCTTGCAAACATGTTTCTCCACAATTTTCCTGCACTTTGATAGTTGACCAATTACAGCAAGCGATGTCACTACTTCCATGCTTGGAAGGAATACAGTGTCAGAAAAAATAGATTTCAAGGTACTGCTCTTCTAAATCATGCCCCGGGTCATCCTATCAATCTTGATAACTTATCAGAAAATGTTTAAGTGGTTCTCCTGCCAGCCAACAGAACTTCATTGTTATAGCCTATGGAATAGAGGCTTTCAAGGCTTATAATTTATATCATATTTTTCTACTTCATCAAGGAAACAGATGACAAGAATAATTTAAGAATCAGAGAATTTTGGCATCATTGGATCTTCTGCCTTTGCACAATCAGCTAGTAAACTTTCTCTGAACTGCCTCCAACTCATCTGCACCCTTTCTGAAATAAGGTGGCCAATAAAGTGCTCAGTAGTCCAGCTGTAAAACTCACCAGTGGCTTGTATAATTGAAATGTAACATCCCTACTTTAATAATCAATTCCTCTTGTAAAAATGAAAACACTCTAGTAGCTCTCATAATTAATGACAGTAATCAACCAACATTTAAAGTATGATCTGAAATTAAAACTATATCGCCTTAACTCCCAAAACAAACACATCACAAAAATACAAATATCTGCAGAGTTTATGGTTTTGGCAAAAGAGAAACAACAAATCCTTGTGGGCCATGTGTCTGGAAACATAGGATGATGACTTTACATATCCACCTTTTCCAATCAATGTAGCCAAATTGGTGACAACCATAGATTGATGATAGATATCCAGTGCTGGATGCAATCCACTTGGATTCAAGATCCTGACAATTAGTCACTGTCAAACTTTTCAGGTTTTACCAGGTAGACACAAAACATTGATATTTATAACTTCTCAGATTCCCTGAAAGTTCTACTGGAAAGAAGATTCCAGGAGAAAAAAAATCACAGTTTCTGGGGTGTCTTCTTTACTCTGATTCATGGGTCTACTGAATGGAACACTATGGCCAAAGAAGGTTCTAGGCAAGTATTAGCACAGGGTCTTCTAGTCTTCATAAAATTAGGCTTTCCCAGTAACTAAAACAATAAACTCTATCTTTTATCTCCTTGAAAGCCTTCCTTAGCTGTTTTTTCAAAGTCACTTCATTTTCAATATTTAAAAAACCGCAGGTGGCTTATAACATACCCTAAGCTGCTGGCTTCATTTCTAAGAAAACACATGGTATAACTCTTTTCAATCTAGAGAGTGTCCAAATATTCCAAAGTCTTTCCAGATAACCAGATAGTGTGTTCAGTTCTGGCCGCCTCATTACAGGCAGGTTGTGCAAGCGTTAGAGAGGGTGCAGAGGAGTTTTACCAGGATATTGCCTGGATTGGAAGGCACGACTTATGAAGGAAGGTTGAGGGAGTTAGGACATTTCTCGTTGCAGCGAAGAAGGATGAGAAGTGACTTGATAGAGGTGTGCAAGATGATGAGAAGCATAGATAGAGTGGATAGCCAAAGATTCTTTTCCCAGGGTTGAAATGGCTATCACGAGGGGGCATAATTTTAAGGTGATTGGAATAAGGTTTAGGGGATATGTCAGAGATGGGTTCTTTACACAGAGTGGTGGGTGCCTGGAAAGCACTGCCAGCAGAGGAACATGAGGAACATTTAGCCAACTCTTTGATCAGCACATGGAAGATAGTAAAATGTAGGGTATGTAGGTTAGTTTGATCTTAGAGTAGGATAAAAGGTTGGCACTCATTGAGGGCCGAAGGGCCTGTACTGTGCAGTACTGATTATAACTGTTAAATATAAAGAGGTTTTCTTTATATTTAACCAGATTTGTGGACTGAAGTTACTTTGTGGTAAATAAAAGGTGTGCAGCAAAAAGCATGAGTCAAATAAGTCAATTACCTCAGAGGTGTGGAATTGGCTGCACTGCACTTGTTTTGGTCAGAGCATACATGGAAGATTTGCGACCTTACCAAATAAATGCCAGTGATGTTGCCATACTATCAAAATGGCTAGTGGCACAAATAATTCTGGAAGTCGAAGAGTGTGGCCCTGGAAAAGTACAGTGGGTTAGGCAGCGTCCAAGCAGCAGGAAAGCTGGCGTTTCAGGCATAAGCCCACAATTCTGAAACAATTCCTTAGTACCTTAACTGGAATGTTGACACAATCTATAATTTTGTTGTACTCACTACAACAACGGTTCCTTGCTATCCTATGTTGTGAATCAAATTTGAAGAGACTGGCATGTGTGGTGTAGAGGTACTCTTGTGAGGAAAGTTTGAGCAGGTTGGGACAATGGGGAGTGAATTTTATGAAAAGTGGTAATCACAGTTTTTCTCCATTGAGACACAGCTTGGCACTTCTGGCAGAAGTTTCCAATCACGAGGGCTTCAGAAATGTACAGCCGACCTTCAATCCAACAGGTTTCTTATAGTATAGGACAGTCAGGGGAAGTCGCACCATGTTCACTTTCACATGACAGTAGTTGCTATATTCTGGGATTCAAATATCCAGCAACAAAGCAAGCCACTGTGACAACTCCTGTGAAGTGCTAAGTATTTAAGATATCTTCGGGGTTAAGGTACCTATGGGGTTAGGGTGCAAGTTAGGTAAGGTTGCAGGTACTCCATTCAAGGGTGAGGCATTATATTAAGACATCCAGGGTAAATATTAACTGAAGCAGACGTATCCAATTTAAATGGATACTTTCAGAGGGTTCCAGGTGCAGACAAATTGCTCATTAGAGTTTTCAATTTCCTGGCCAATTTCCACAGAGTCCACCATGTATGGAACTCTGCAGTGTCTCAATGTGCATGCTGATGGTGCAGAAAGGACTGATTAACAACTGTAAAACCTCAGCCATTGGGGTGTAGAAAGATGTGAAGTGATTCTATTGAAACAGAAATCAACTGGACTAGCCATATAAATATTGTGGCTAGAAGAACAAATCAGAGACTAGGAGTCGTGATTCGTGATTCTCCAAAGTATGTCCACCATCTACAAGGCACAAGTCAGGAGTGTGATGGAAGACTTCTCACTGGCCTGAATAAATGCAACTCCAACAATGCTCAAGAAATCTGACACTATCTGGAGCAAAGTTAAAAATCACACAACACCAGGTTATAGTCCAACAGGTTTAATTGGAAGCACACTGGAGCAAAGAAGCGTACTCAATTGGCATCACATCTACAAACATTCAGTCCCTCCACCATTGACATTCAGCAGCAGCATGTAACATTGACAGGATACACTGCAGGAATTCACCAAGGCTTCTTACAGAGTACCTTCCAAATCCACGACCACTATTATCAAGGTGGACAAGGGCTGCAGATACATGAGAACACCACCATGTGCAAGCTCATCTTCAAGCCACTCACCATTCTACCTTGAAAAAGTAAGATTATAAGACATAGCAGCAGACGGCAGACAATTAGCAGTTCAACAGTACCATGGCTAATCTCATGAATCGTCCATTCAACTCTCCTGCTTTTTCCCTCTAATCTTTTATTCCCTTGCCAATTGAAAATTTATATAATTGCCATTTCTTCAATGTTACTCTGTCAAAATCCTGGGACTCTCTCCCTAACGGCAGTGTGAGTTTACCTACAGCGATTTAAGGAAGAAGTTTACCATTGCCTTCTCAAAGGTAACTAGGGATGGGCAATAAGTGCCTGTAACTCCCATATCCATGAATAAATAAAAATAAATATTTAAGTTGTAATATTTAATCAGTACCATGGCCGCCATGGACTTTCCTTTTCAATATAGAGCCTAACCATGAAATATGTTGAGAGATAAGAAACCATCATCGCAGGGAAAACATACACTGCTCTAAAACACGCATATTGATGATTGTTGGGCATAATGGAAATTATAACTTGAGATAGTTTATATTTTTCTGTTAAGCATAAATAATATTTCAACATTGACAATTACTAACACTGGAGGAGAAAGTGAGGACTGCAGATGCTGGAGATCAGAGCTGAAATTGTGTTGCTGGAAAAGTGCAGCAGGTCAGGCAGCATCAAAGGAGCAAGAGAATCGACGTTTCGGGCATGAGCCCTTCTTCAGGAATGATGAAAGTGTGTCCAGCAGGCTAAGATAAAAGGTAGGGAGGAGGGACTTGGGGGAGGGGTGTTGGAAATGCGATAGGTGGAAGGAGGTTAAGGTGAGGATGATAGGC
>NC_057714.1:63554924-63559273 GCF_004010195.1 Chiloscyllium plagiosum
AGATCTCCTGAGGTGATGAGGTTATGGATGGTCTGGGAGATGTTGGTTTGGTGGTGGGAGGTGGGGTCATGGTCAAGGGGGCAGTAGGAGGAGGTATCTGCGAGCTGGCGTTTGTCCTCAGCGGTGTAAAGGTCAGTGCGCTAAACTACTACCGCGCCTCCCTTGTCTGCCGGTTGGATAGTGAGGTTGGGGTTGGAACAGAGGGAGTGGAGGGCTGCACGTTCCGAGGGTGAGAGGTTGGAGTAGGTGAGAGGGGTGGAGAGGTTGAGGCGGTTAATGTCGTGGCAGCAACTGGCTATGAAGAGATCGAGGGCAGGTAAGGGGCCAGCACGGGGTGTCCAGGTGGATGGGGTGTGTTGGAGGCGGGAGAAGGGGTCGTCAGAGGGTGGGCGAGAGTCTTGGTTGAAGAAGTAGGCGCGGAGGCGAAGGCGGCGGAAGAACTGTTCGATGTCTCGTCGCGTGTTGAACTCGTTAGTCCGAGAGCGTAGGGGAATGAAGGTGAGGCCTCTGCTGAGGACTGATCTTTCATCCTCAGAGAGGGTAGTTCTAACACTGATTGATTTAATAGCCAACAGGATGAGGGAATTTGTATTGATTTAATCAAAAGAAGGACTTATAGTTGTTCTCAAAAGCACGAAATGCCAAAGTTTTATCATTCCTTCTGTTGCTTAAATGACAGTTTCTTGAAAAAAAATAAAGCAACATAATTGATTACTGAGATGAACTGTTTTGTTCACGTGAGCTGTGCAGTTGACATTAAGTTTTCATTATGTTTTCTAAGTGCTATACTCAAGTCACGAGTGCAATCGACAAGTTGAGATCAAAATGATTCATTAAATCATTCAATACTACTGCTTATATTCTCTCAATCTGTCCATAAACTAAGAAGAGGGCAATTAAAAGTTTCAAATTTAAATGTGATTGCTAAATCATGTATTCTATCGCCATGAAGAAAACTTCTTAATTATTTGTTATAGAGTTCTGGAAAGAATGGTTATGAACAGGATGAGTTAATATAAATTAAACAAGTTACGCCACCTGGCATAATATTACTACATTGTTTGATAATAAAATGAAGTTGCAAAACTGAGACTTAAAGAATGATTTTCCCAGTTCTTAATGTAAAGGGATACGGCCGTTTGGTTATATTAAGAAAGAAAATATTTTCATAGATAAACATTTCTCAGTGGTGAATGACTCAACTGCTTTGGACAACTCAACAGTAGAAATGCTCATCAATGTGTGTTATTTATGGAACCACTATTTAAGTAAAATGTATTTAAAAGGAAACTTGAAAAACACACAAGGGAGAGTGGAGGGGTTCTTGCACTGCCTGGACACAAATCTTGATTCAAATCCCACCTGCCTGAGTTGTATCATAACAACTCTGAACTGGTTGATTAAAACTGTGATAAGAATGAAGTTATGGTGATCATTTAAATAAGTAACAATGGGAGGAGACTTGAGTGGAGCATAAAGATTAACAGGGACCAGTTGGACTGAATGGCCTATGTAAAAGTTATTGTTTTAAACCTTTCTTAGATTGTAGATTCAGAAAAAAGAAACAACTGCCACTGGATGAGTACATTACTTGCAATGTTTGGATACAGAATGACATAAATGTGTCATTTGTGATTGTGGTTATAAGTGACAAATGTTTTAAATTACCATCTTCAAAATCTGGTCACAATGTGAAATAGAATACGGGCTCATGCCTGGAAACTGCAGTTGACACTGATAGGTTATACTCCTCTTATTTGCCAGCAATAATGCATATAGGTGAAATGTGTTATGACAAATAGCAAGGTAGCTCTCACCATGATAAACAAAACAAAATAAATTAAAATGCACATAATTTGAAATTAAATTAGCAGCTAACAACAACAAAAGAATTTTGTCGCACAATGGAAAGATCCCTACTCTTGGCCTGAAGGTTCAGGATCTATTTCATCTGCCACAACATGTCAAAATATGTCTGATCAGTTTGTGCTTTTTTAAAAATCAATTATCATAATAAAGCAGGAGGAGGAAGTGAAAACCGTACTTTAAATATAAAGCTCTAAAGTTGTGATCAAGTAGGGTTCAATCTTGCAAAAGGGCAGAGGAATATTTAAGTCAACTGATATTTATATAAAATTTTCAATGTAACAAAAGACCGCAAGGCATTTCACGTGAATTTTGAGAAGATTTGTAGTTCAGGTTGAGTTTCTGGATGTAAGCCGGCTCACTGAGCTGGAAAGTATGTTTTCAGACATTTCATCACCATAGGAGGTAACATCACCAGTCAGCCTCTGGTGAAGCACTGGTGCTATGACCCACTTTTGATTTCTATGTTTAGGTTTCCTTGGGTTGGTGATGTCATTTCCTGTTCTTTTTTTCATAGTGGTAAATGGTTTAAAACTGAGAAAAAGAGCAGAAAATGACATCACCAACTCAAGGAAACCTAAACACAAAGACAAAGCAGGTCATAAAACCAGTACTTCACCGGAGGCTCACTGACTATGTTACTGAGCATTGTGATGAAACGTCTGAAAACAAACCTTCCAGCTCAGCAAGCAAACTTACATCCATTTCACATGAACGTCATAACTGAGTATTTAATTGAGCCACATAAGCAGATTTTGTCAGATTTGATGTCAGCCAAAAGCTTGGTCACAACAGTAGGTTTTCAAGGAATGTCTTAAAGCAAGAAAGCAAGTTGGAGAGGTGTAGATCGGATACTTCCGAGCTTGGACCTAGTCAACAGAAGCTGTGGCCCACCACTGCCAGAGTGGACTGTATCGGGGATGTATAAGAGGTCGGAATTAGAGGAGCGTGGACAGCTTGTGTTCTGCAAGAGATTACAGAGAAAGGGAAAGGGCAAGGTCATGGACAGACTTTCCATCAAACATGTTTTACACCACAATTCAAATGACAAATGCAAATATGCAAATGATTTTGCATTCCCACAGGTCACTACAGAAATACATGATAAGAGATTTCAGTGACGAATCACTCTAAATTTCTGACAGCTGGATATTTTATTGCCAAAACTAGGAAAGTCAGATGATCTTGAGAATTACAGGCCCATTTTACAACACTGCATAACCAAAAAGTTCCTACAGAGGTTCACTCTTGTCAGAATCTACCCAGTTACCAACTCATCTCTCCTGCAGCAGCAGGCTGGCTTTAAATCTCAGAGCTGTTGTGAACAAGCCTTCACCATCATCGCAAATACAGAGGCTGGTTTTCACAAGCTCAAGAGTGGAGCCACTTCCAGAACTTTTCCTCAGCATATTACACAGCGTTAAAACATGAACTGATGTTCAAATTACTGTTCCTGCTGCCATGTGCCGGACTATTCCAACTGATACTGATATTTCTGAGCAGCAGAAGGACAAAGATCTACCTATGACAGTGTCAGTACTCCAAGAACACACAATGATGTACCTCAGAGCAATATCTTGGCAATGAAACTTTTAAAACATCTGTATAAGGCTCTGTGGCATTCTCTTCACTCACTTGCCCTCATCTAAGTCATTAATATATATTCTAAATAATTGTGGTCCAGCACCAATCCCTGTGGCACTCTACTGGTTGTAGATTGTCATGAAAATGCCTCCTTTTGTCTACTTTATTGCCTTTTATTTAGCCAATCCCCTATCTATGCTAATATTCTTAGCAGCCTTTGGCATGAATTAACAAGTACTTTTTTCCTTGAGTGAGAGTTACTGTACTTATTTCCTCCTCCCCCACCTTTTGCCCTTGATTATTTAGTCAAGCATGACTTAACTATCCTGGAGTGAGTCCTGACCACTCCCAAATATACCATTCCCACCCAAAGAAAGACAGCCAAATAGACTGAGGCATCATCTGCAAGTTTGCCAACATCAGTTAAGGTACAAAACTTGCCATCATTTGTATTTCTGGCAGGGCTCTGGTCTTCTTAAAATCTGAGTACTCGGCACTTCGAAGGCCCTTACATCATCACACAAACTCAATGAAACACAATTATCCCATCATCATATCATAGTAATTACAGAAATATAGCTCAGGGATGTGCAGGACTGGCAGCTTAATGTTCCAGGATACAAATGCTACATGAAGGATAGAAAGGGAGGCAAGAGAGGAGGGGGAGTGGCATTTTTGATCAGGGATAGCATTACAGCTGGGCTGAGGGAGGATATTCCCAGGAATACATCCAGGGAAGTTATTTGGGTGGAACTAAGAAATAATAAAAGGATGATCACCTTATTGGGATTGTATTATAGACCCCCTAACAGTCAGAGGGAAATTGAGAAACAAACTTGTAAGGAGATCTCAGCTATCTGTAAGAATAATAGGGTAATTATGGTAGGGGATTTTAACTT
>NC_057714.1:63561581-63575204 GCF_004010195.1 Chiloscyllium plagiosum
GGGAGTCCAGAACTAGAGGGCATAGGTTTAGGGTAAGAGGGGAAAGATATAAAAGAGACCTAAGGGGCAACTTTTTCACACAGAGGGTGGTACGAGTATGGAATGAGCTGCCAGAGGAAGTGGTGGAGGCTGATACAACTGCAACATTTAAAGAGACATTTGGATGGGTATATGAATAGGAAGGATTTGGAGGGATATGGGCCGGATGCTGGCAAGTGGGACTAGGCTGGGTTGGGATATCTGGTCAGCACGGATGGGTTGGACCGAAGGGTCTGTTTCCATGCTGTACATCTCTATGACTATCTCTCTCCTGTAACTGGCTATTTTCTGTCCATGCTACTACATTATTTTACCAAATAGAATCATTGAGATGTACAGCACGGAAACAGATCCTTCAGTCCAACTTGCCCATGCCAACCAGATATCTTAAACTAACCTCGTCCCATTTACCAGCACTTGGCCCATATCCCTCAACCTTTCCTATTCATCTACCAATCTAGCTGCCTTTTAAATGTTGTAATTGTATCAGCCTCCACCACTTTCTGTCAGCTCATTTCATATATGCACCAGCCTCCGCATGAAAGCTTTGCCTCTGAGGACCTTTTTAACGCTTTTCCCCTCACCCTACTTGACTGAATATCCTAAGTGCCTTTCAGAGTTGCCTTATCAAATGTTTCAATAATTTTGTCCAACAATTTACATAGTCACTTTTTTAAAAAATCTATGGCAAGGTAGAACAAAACAATATATATTAATGACTTGGGTGAGGGAAGTAAATATACAATAGCCAAGTTTGCAAAGGACACCAAAATAGGTGGGAAGGCAAGTGGTGAATATGATACAAAAACTCTGCATAGGGATAGAAATAGGATAAATAAGTAGGCAAAAGCTTCGCAGATAGAATATAGTGCGAGAAAATGTGAGGTTGTTGATTTGTAACAAGAATAAAACAGCCAATATTATTTAAATAGAGAATGACTGCTAAATTTGAGGGCTCTTGAGCACAATCACAAAAAATGAGTACACAAGTTCAGTATTTAATCCAGAAGGCAAATGGAATGCTGGCCTTTATTTCAAAATCTTGCTAAAATTATACAAGGCATTACTTTGATTACAGCTGGAATACGAGAAAAACTGTTGGGTGCTATTCTAAGCAAAGACATGTTCATATTAGAGGCAGTCCAGAGAAGGTTCGCCAGGTTGAAACCGGGTATGGAGGGATTTTATGAGGAGAGGTTGCCTATGTTGGGTACTTGCTCATTGGCATTTAGAGGAACAAGAGGAGACCTTATAATAACATAAGGTCTTTGGGGACTTATAGAAAAACATAAAACATAGCAACATGAGTAGGTTTCAGCCCTTCAAGTCTGCTTCACTATTCAAGATGACCATGAGTGATCATTCAACCTTATCCTCATATCCTTTGATCCCTTCAGTCTAAAGAATTATATCCATATCTTTCAGGAAGGACTTCAATATTTTCGCCTCATCAATCTTCTGTGGAGGAGAATTCCTAAGGCTCACCACTCTCTGCATGAAGAAATTCTCCCCCATCTCCTAAAAGGTGTACCCCATTAACATTAGATTGTAATCCTGGTTCTGGACTGTCCAAACATCAAGACTGTCCTTCCTGCATCAACTGTTCTAATTTTGTTCGAATTTTAAGACCATAAAACATAGGAGCAGAAGTAAGGCCATTTGGCCGATCGAGTCCACTCCGCTTCAAACAGTCCCTGTAGCAGATAGTTTCACATTTTCATCATCCTATTGACAAAGAAGTTTCTTTGAGTTCCCTATTGGATTTCTCATGAGTACCTTATATTGATAATCTGTGTTATGCTCTTCCCACAAAAGGCATAACTATCTGAATGATTATCCTTTATTACCGATCGCTGCTTTCCATCTTAAGGCCAACTAGTAATCCGTTCAGTCGCTTGTCTCCTGACTCCACATTCTCTGAACTTATTAGCCTATTGTGAGGCACCATAACACTGACCTTTTGAAAATCCAAATAAATTACATTGCTGCATTATTACTGTCTATTTTTCTGATGGTTCCTCAATAAATTCAGTAAAGTTAATCAAGCAAGGTGAAATCCAAGGTCACCACCCAGTATTATATTTTTCATTCACTCTTAATTCTTCTATTTTCTCCTTTTGTAGGGATTTCATAATTTTCCCCATCACAGATGTAATTTCTTGGCTATGTTCTATCTTCTCAAATACATGAGTTATGCAAACTAATCTCCATTCTCTGCCACACCCTTTTTAAATTAAGTATCAAAGTTGTCCACCAATGCATCTTCATTCCTACTTTGATGCTTTTGAAATATCTGGACGCAATCCATTTGTATCATAGATTTATTCTCTCACATATAGCTTTTCCCCCATTGAGGGATAGGGAATCAAATACGTACTGGTTTTAGTCTGGTGGGATTTATCAAAAACAATACTGCTGACTTTTGATAATCCCTCTGTTCTTCTGGTGACAGCTGGTATGTATCATTTTTCAAAATGTCCTAATGCTTCTTAACCTCTGGACTCAGTAATTTCCTTTACTCTTCTTTCGAACTAGACAGTAGTCATCAGGATTCTGACTCTTTAACAAAATCTTTGAACAACACTGTTCAGGTTTTTACTGCTGAACCCCATCTTTTCCAGGCCTGCACGTTTTAATAACCAAGTCTGTAAAACAGCTCAATTGACCTCACTGCACTCAAATACAGGATTACATTCATTTTTAAGCTTGTTCCATTGACTTAAACTTTCAGTTCCAGGAGCAACGTGTATCAAGAGGGCATCCCCCACACAAAAAATTGTGTTTTTCCTATGTAACGTCCTCTTTAGCCATTCTATGAATCTCATTAATATGATGTTGACGATCAGAAGAAAAGTAATGCTAATATGTATTTAGTTTGTTCTTTCATTCAGTACAGATCTTCCAAATACTTGTCTCTCAAGATCAACAGCTTCATCATTCTGAAGTTTTGAGTTATGCTCAAGAACACAAAATCTTCCCCACAGTTCCATGATACCAGTATTAGTTGCAGCAGTCTTTCAGTTTCAGAGCCATGGTCTCTCCGTTCCACCATCAGGTGAGTGTTTGTATTGTCTACCTCAGCAATCTTCTAAATCTTGGTATTTGTAGCAATGTTCGTACATTACCAACAGTGCGATGGAAAAACAATATTTTTCATAATTGGAAGACTGGCAGGGTACATAACAATGCAAACAATATTAAGAAGCTGTCAAAAATTTAAAACCCAAAACTAAAAACCCAATCAAAACATTTGAGTACGTAAAACTTTATCTCAATGAATGGCAATTTTAAAAAAGTTAACTGGAAATAATTGAAAAGTAAACCTTTGCTATGTTTATGAGGAAACAATAGAAATAAAACTAATTAAGTAGGTCTTTTGAAGAGCCAGTGCAGGTAGAATGGGCCATCTGGCCTCTTTCTATGCCACATGATTCCATAAACTTAGAACTTACCAATGCCCCACATTAAATACTCTATCTTCAATCAGGAAAACAATCAATTTTCATCTTTAGACATTTGGATAAGCAGTCCGGAGAATTTTAGACTTTGATTAAATGTTATTTTAGATGTCATATTTGTGCCAATAACAGCTGCGTTGTGTACAGAGATATTACGATACCAAGTTGAATACAGACCTTGATTAATTTATCCTGAAAGATTTGCTATCTAAACTTTCTACCAATTTTAAGTGCTGTTAGTCTTTAAAGTCATTAGTCACTACCTCATCTGAGTGCATCAGAATAAATTTACATTGCTAATGAACATTTGTGGTAAACGTATTAATGGCACTTCTAAGTATCAATTCAATGTTAATAACTTCATGTAACACAAGGAGTTTATTTTTTTCATGAGACGTCACAAGTCAAAATGCTTGCACTCAAATTTATTGAGTGCATAAATGATTCATTTTGCACCTGGGTTCTGCACATATTGTAAACTGCAAAGCTGAACTTTTTTCTATACTTTGTTTCTTAGATAACCTTGAGTTAGAGCACTGTGACATTTCAAATTAAACAGTATTGACCTTCATTTTACTCAATGCATACTTAGGTTATAAAAAACTAGGAAAATTATAATTCTTAACAAACTGAAGATTTGAAAAGGAATAAAACAAAGTAATATCCAGAAGCATAACACAATCTTTGATAACATTTTTAATTTTCTAAGAGTGGTCCTCAGTCAAGCTGAATAAAATGAGCATTTACAAAATTGGTCATCAATTTGCTAGAGCAGCTCAGATATAAATTTCCCTTAAGTTCGAAAGAACACTTGTGACATAATTTACTGCATTCCTGATGAAGGGCTTTTGCCCAAAACGTCGATTCTCCTGCTCCTCGGATGACACCTGACCCGCTGTGCTTTTCCAGCACCACATGTTCGACTATAATCTCCAGCATCTGCAATCCTCACTTTTACCTAATTTGCTGGATGTGCCAGGTGATGACAACAAGGCCAACAACGTACCTGGGACTTTGATAAGTGATGGCGCAAACAGTGCATCACCTCAATGTCATGATTAAAGAATTGAAAAATTAAAAGTCAGTCAAGGAGGAGTGCAACTTTAAGTGGGTAAGTTCTAATTAGGTACCAAAAGAGGGAAAAAACAAGAAAAATAAAGAGTGGATAAATGAAAGAGGGGTAAATAAGAAAGAGAAATAGAGGAAAAAAAACTTTAAATTTAACAATTTTCAAAATTTCCAAATCTCCCAACTGAAGGAATGCAACTACACACTTTATTGTTTACCTTCTGGGACAAGTTAACTAGGAGTCATCAACAACGGCCACATTACTAAAGCAAAACCTCTGCTGTTACTTGGAAGATTCTGGATTAGTGGTGCTGGAAAAGCACAGCAGTTCAGGCAGCATCCGAGGAGCAGTAAAATCGACATTTCGGGGGCTTTTGCCTGAAATGTCGATTTTACTGTTCCTCGGATGCTGCCTGAACTGCTGTGCTCTTCCAGCACCACTAATCCAGAATCTGGTTTCCAGCATCTGCAGTCATTGTTCTTACCTTGTTACTTGGAAGACCTGATTTTCTGTTTTGAGTTAATAAGCAACTAATATACACCTGCAGCAACTTTCTGAAAATTTTGGATAGGCTAAACATAGATGACTTTTATCATGAAACTAACAGAATGTTTGGAAGAAATTGCTAGTGATTCACAGATTAAAGAGAGCCATTCACACAGTTACTGCTTCAGAAAATTCTAACCCATTATATCATGACTGTTATAGTTAACTAATGGCCAATTAACAACAATTATTTCTGATATTGTAGTAGAATTTTACAACAATCTCTCTGTATAAGTATTATCAAAATAAAGGTGTAAAATAAAACAAAACAATTTTAGGAAATGGTTATACCCTCCACATCCAATGGCTTTTTTATTCACTCATGGGATATGGCTGTCACTAGTTGGACCGACATTAATTGCCCATCCCTACTTTCTCTTGAAAGTCATGGGAAGTTGCCTTCTTTTACCACTGCAACCTACTTGCGCAGATGTTCCCACAATAACATTAGTGAGGCAGTTCAGGATTTTGATCCAGAGATACTGAAGAAATGATGATATATTTCACATTTGGAATGGTAACTATCTTGAAAGGGAACGTGCAAGTCGTTGTGTTCCCATGTTTCTGCTGTCTTCGTCCTCCTAGATGGGAAAGATCCTGGATTTAGAAGGTTCTGTCTGAAGAACTTGGTGAATTTCTACAATTTATGTTGTAGATCATGCATGCTGCTGTTACGGAGCATCAGTGGTGGAGGGAGTGAATGTTTCTCAATGTGGTGCCAATCTATCACGCTGATGTGTCCTGATGGTGTTAAGCTTGAGTGTTTTTGGAACTGAACTCATCCAGTTAAGTGGAGAATAATCCAACACACACCTGACTTGAGCTTTATAGACGGGGTGGACAGGCTTTTGGTAGTCAAGCGATTAGTTACTTGTTGCAGGATTTCAAGTTTCTGAACCTGCTCTTGTAGCCACAATATTTATTATGGCTAGTCCAGTTCAGTTTCTGGTCAATGATAACCCTTCAGGATGTTGATAGGTGAGGATTCAGTGATGGTTATGCCGTTGAATGTAAAAGGACAATAGTTAGATTTTCTTCTGTCAGAGATGGTCATTGCTGGGCACTTGTGTGGGATGAATGTTACTGGCCAATCGCCAACCCAAACCTGAGCCTTAATCCAGAACCCCAGTTCTATTTTTCAATTATTATTTGTTGCAATATGCTTCTTCTTTCTTATTAGTCAAACCTAACTTTTGATCTTTTATCTGTTGATGGTCAGGAATGTCTGATCCAAGGTAAAACAAAATATTATTAAAGGCAAGGAGTTGAACTTGGGTTTCCTGAATTGATAAGTTATTTCAATTTTATATCACATGTCTCCAATATACATATTATACATTTTGCTTTTGCATTTGTTACTGAGAAAGCAACCTGTTTTTAAGAGCATCTTTGATAAAAAATTATTTTGTAAATTTGTTAGTCATTTCAGTCAAATAATATGCCAAATTAAATTCAACATTGCAGGTGGATTACTGGATAGAAAAGACCATTAAACCACATATATCAAACTTTAATGCAAATTTTGCCTGACATGGCCTTCAAATTAATGGATTATAATTTAGATGTGAAGACTGTATCACAGAAATGCCATACATTCCTTTCCATTGTTGAAACTTATACCTTTGTGGGTGGCGTGTTTAATAGTAGATAAAAGCTTGTCTAATTTTTGTATTCAATTAGAAGTATCCAATGAGCATTATTTCTGTTTATCAAAATTTAATTTTCAAACCTTTTTTTAAAACAAAAGAACGCTGACTTATTAGGAAGAGGCAAAATTGTCAACTTAGCACACACAGCAAAACTTTTCATCTAACAGTGATGGCATACACAGACCACAACAAAAATTAAGTACTTTTTTCTATTCATCCTTCAAATGGAATTGAACTGATTTCTATGTCAGAAACTCATTTGTATTCCGTGCCAATTACATTATTCCTAAATCTGCCTTGGACTGACTTCAAATTACATGTCAAAGAACAAGGCAGAGGAAAACACCTCTGATTGCTTCCTTCTATGTCGCATTCTCTTGCTACCCGCTCTTACTCACTAGAGTAGCACTTGTGAATTCCAAATTCTGTATCCTTGGGTTTACCATTCATTACAAGACTTCCACAATCTGTTTTATTCCATCCTTATGTTCATTTTGACATCTTAATGTCCACTTTCTCATTATTGTCATTCTCTTTACTACAGATCCTATTTTCATTTCCTTAGGCCAAATGGATCCAAGTTAATATTTTCACATTCGACAATCTTTCGAAAGATTTGGCATAATTGCATTAAGCATCATCGGCCTCTCCTCTGCTAAAACTGCTCATAAACCCAGGATCATTCTGGAATCCGCCATTCTCTTTACTACAGATCCTATTTTCATTTCCTTAGGCCAAATGGATCCAAGTTGATGTTTTCACATTCGACTGGCTTCGCCTTTCGAAAGATTTGGCATAATTGCATTAAGCATCATCGGCCTCTCCTCTGCTAAAACTGCTCATAAACCCAGGATCATTCTGGAATCCAAAGTTAAATCATGGCCTTCTTTTTCTTAATTAACCAATCTTTTCTTTAAAGCCTCCTACCCAAGCGTATGCCCTTTTCTCCAAACAAGTCCGACGGGCTGATCAACATCTTAGCCACTAAGGTTAAGACTATCAATTCGTCGGTTTTCTCCCACCCCTGAAAGGCACAGCAACTACAGGCCAGTGATCGTTAGGTGGTTTTCAGAAACAATAATTTAGGACAACATGAATAATTGTTTGACAAGTGCTGGTTAATTAAGGGAAGACAGCATCAAATTATTAAGGGAAAATTATATTAACTAACTTGGAGTTTTCTAAAGAGGTAAAAGGGAATTGATTAGATTGTTTATATGGTGTATGTGAACTTGCAAAAGGCATTTGCTCATAGAATCCCCGCAGTGTGGAAACAAGCCCTTTGGCCCAAGTTCACACCGACTCCCCATAGTGTAACCCAACCAGACCCATTTCCCTCTGACTAATGCACCTAACACTATGGACAACTTAGCATGGCCAATTCATCTAACCTGCACATTTTTGAATTGTAGGAGAAAACCAGAGCACCTGGAGGAAACCCACGCAGACACAGGGAGAATGTGCAAACTCCACACAGACAGTTGCCCAAGGCTGGAGTCGAACCCGGATGCCTGATGCTATGAGCCAGCAGTGCTAACCACTGAGCTACCATGCTGCCCCATGGTATCTGACACAATGTCACACAACAAATAGTGAGTAAATTATGGCTCATGGTATAAAAGGGACTGCAGCAACATGGAAACAAAATTAGCTGAGTGTCAGAAAGGATTAGTGGATCATGGCTGTTACTTTGATTGGTGGAGTTATCAAGGGGTCAGTGAGGGGACCCTTGTTTTTCTTGGCATTCATTAATAATCTAGTTTGCTAAGCAAAGCCTACGTTTCAAAATTTGCAAAAATATGCAAAACTTAGAAGCATTGCGATTTGTGAGGAGGATGGTTCAAAACTTTAAAAAAATACACAGATGCCAATTAAGACAGGGATAAGCTGATGGAATGGGTAGACCAGTGGAAAATGAAGTTAGATGTCGAGAAGTGTGAATCAATTCATTTTACTGGAAAGATTTGCTCGGAGACATAATATAAAAGAAAGGGTTTAATTTTACAGTGGATACAGGAGCAAGGAATCTGGGTGCATAGGAGCATGATTTATTCAATTCAATATTCTCTAGAAGTAGCAATAGAGGATAAAATGATTGCAGACAAATTGAACAGACATTGTGCCAGTCTTCACCAGAATGGAAACAATTAACATCCAGAAAACAGGGAGGGATGGAACTCAAGGAAGTGACTATGAGCAGGGAAATAGTACTGAGTAAATTGTTGGAACTGAGAGTTGACAAGTCCCCAGGTATTGATGGATTTCATCCTTGGTTCTAAAATGTAGCTAGTGAGATAATTGATGCTTTGGTTTTATTTTTCCAAAACTCATTAGATTCAGGGAAGGCTCCTTTAGAAAGTAAGATAGCAAATGTAACTTGCTTATTCGAAAGGGGAGGGCGCAGAAAACAGGAAACTACAGGCAAGTTAGCTTAACATCCATCATGGGGAAAATGTTAGATGCTATTATTAAGGACATTATAGCAGCATACTTCAAGGTAATCAGGTTAAGCTAATATGATTTTATCAAAGGGAAATCATGTTTAACTAATTTACAGGAG
Source organism: Chiloscyllium plagiosum (assembly GCF_004010195.1). Taxonomy (NCBI): domain Eukaryota; kingdom Metazoa; phylum Chordata; class Chondrichthyes; order Orectolobiformes; family Hemiscylliidae; genus Chiloscyllium; species Chiloscyllium plagiosum. The sequence continues at coordinate 63,570,903 of NC_057714.1, forward strand.
TTCTTTGAAGAAGCAACTTGAGCTATGGAGAAAGAGGAAACTAGTAGATACATTGTACTCAGATTTCCAGAAGGCATATATCAGGTGCCAGATCAAAGGTAATTGTGGAAGATCAAAGCTCATGGTGTTGACGGCAACAAATTGATATAGAATAAGACTGGCTGGCTAACAGGAAGCAGGGAACAGGAGTAAATGGCTTTTTTTCAGGATGTAATGATTGATATGCCAAAGGGTCAGTGCTGGGGCCTCAATTATTTACAACTTACATAAATGATTTGCTTCAGTGTAACAACTAAATTTTCTGATGACACAAAGATAAGTAGGAAAGTGAATTGTAAAGTGGATATAAGGAACCTACAAAGGCCTCTAGACAGGTTATGACAGTGGGCAGAAATTTGGCAATTGAGCATAACGTTTAAACATGTCAAACTGTCCATTTTGACAAAATAATTTTTAAAAAGCATTTTACCTAAATGGTGAGATTTGGCAGAAGGCTAGTTGCAGGTACAGTAAGTAATCGAGAAAGCTAATAGAATGTTATGTTTTATTGTGAGGGGCATTGAAGGCAGGAGTTGGAGGTTATGCTCCAGTTATACAGGCATTGATGAGTGTACAGTACTGGTCACTGTATTACAGGAGGGTGTAAATGCAAAATGAAGCAGCTCAGAGAAAGTTCACTGGACTAATACTTGGTTGAGTGGATAGCTTTGTGAGGAAATGTTAAACAAGCTAGGCTTGCATCCTCTGCAATTTAGAAGAGTCAAAGGTGACTGAACTGAAATACAAGATCCTGAGGGGACTTAACTGAGCAGATGTGGAAAGCATGTTTTCTCTTGTGTGGGTAAATAGAACTAGGAATCATGGGTTAAAAATAAGTGGTGCCCATTTAAGACAGGGATAAGCAAAAAAAATTCTCTCAGTAGATTGACTCTCTCAGGATTAAGAATCTTTTGACTTCCCTTCCGCAAAAGTAATGGATGCCAAATCTTTAAAAAATTTTTAAGGCAGAGTAGATGAATTCTTGATTACCAAAGAATGAAAGATTATCTGGGGAAACTACTCTAATAGAGCTATGACAATAAGCATTTAGTTGCCAATGTGGAAAATTCCCCAGGTATGTCCTGTCCACAAAAATTAGGATTAATAAAACCCAATTAAGACTACATCAGTCCACAAGGCGAATGTGAGGACTGCAGATGCTGGAGATCAGACTCAAGATTAGGAAACTGATGATGGGCTCCTGCCCAAAACATCGATTTTCCTGCTCCTCGGATGCTGCCTGACCTGTGCTTTTCCAGCACCACTCTAATCTTGACTACATCGGTCCATATTCTATCATCAAGCTGATGGAACAAGTCATCAACAGTGCTATGAAGCAGCACTTATTCAACTGCTCACCGATGCTCTCCGTTTAGGTTCTGCCAAGGCCATTCAGCTTCTGATTGCACTACAGCCTTGGTTCAAACATAGGCAAAAGAGCTGAACTCAGATAGGAGGTGAGAGCAAATGCTCTTGACATCTTTGCAGCATTTGACCAAATGTGGCCTCAAGAAACCCTATCAAAAGTCAAGTCAATGGAAATGAGGTCCACTGTTCAGGGTCATACTTGGCATAAAGTAAGATGGTTGTGGTTGGGTAAATTATCTCAGCAATAAAGAATATTTTTTTAGATGCTCATCAGGGTTGTGCCCTTGGTGCAACCATCTTTAGCTGCTTCATTAATGAATTCCCTCCATCATAAGGAGCAGAGACGGGATGCTTGCTGATGATCTTTATATATATAGAATCTAGAATGTACAATGTCTAACAACATTTGCATCATCTCAAACAATGAATCTGTCAGCATCCTTATGCAATAAGACATTGATGATATCCTGTCTTGGGCTGATATGGGCCAAGTCACATTTATGGCTCAAGTGTCAGGGAATGACAATCTCCAATAAGACAAGATTTAACTATCTCTCCTGGACATTTAAGAGAATTACCATTACTAAATATAACACCAATATCCTAGGAATTACAACTGACTGAAAACTGAACTAATGAATGCTGTGCCTATGAAAACAGGTCAAAATCTGGGAATTCTACAGCACATAACTCACCTCCTGATTCCCAAAGCATTTTCTAGTATCTTCAAGGCACAATGATGGAATATTCTCCATTTGGCTGGATAAATTCAGTTCCAACAACAATTGAGTGGTTCAACATTAACCAAGGCAAAGCATCTCACTCGAGTGACACTCCATCTCCCATCTTCAACATTCACACTGTCTGCCACAGACACATACAGCAGCAGTAAGTTTACCATCGACAGTTTGTAGTGCATCAACTGTGACATCTACCACTTAGGAAGACAAGTGAATAGATGCATGGGAACAATGCCTACTGCTAACTTCATTGAAAGTAACTAACAATGGAAAAATTGAAACTGAACATTGAGTTCTTCAACATCTTCAAAAAGGAATGATCTTGATATGGTATGGGCTCCCAGAGTATTAGAGTCAAAAATCATGGAATTAATTAAGAACCAAACAATTGCATGCTGATACACTGCAGAGTTTTTTTGGGTGGATAAACAAGATGATCAGAATTACTATTCTTAATCATAATTGTCTTGAAATCTTCCACCTATAAATGATATAAATCTTTACATTTCTTTAGCTTTTTGATGACAGAGGGTTAATCGCTAGTGCATCATCGATGCAAATCTATTAAAATTGAACTAACAGCAAATGATTGATGCAGCAGATTGGATTTCAATGTAACAGTATGTATTATTCTCTGACTTTGCTAATATGACTGAACTTGGGAAGTGAGGCAAATGGGGAGACAAAGCTAAAGAATAGAGGAATAGAAAATGATAGAGACATAAGGAGAAAGCACAGAGCAGGAGATGTAAAGGGTGGTAGAAAGTACATGGGGGGGAAGTGGAGAAACAGAAGGGAGTAGATGAAAGAGGAGGTTGTATAGAAAAGATGGTGGAAGACACAGAGGAAGAGAGCTCTTGTGACAGAGAGAGAGAGAAATTGTATGAGGAAGGGGGGAAAACTACAAAGGGGGAAAAAAAACAAGGAGAGGGATTTGACAAAGTGGGTAGAGTGATAATAGGGCGTACTCCCCCAAGGGGATGGGAGTGGAAGACTGATGCAGAGAAACAGAGACAGAAAGGGGCCTCAGATAAAGCAAAGCAAAGGTCCCAGCAAATGAGAGGGGACCAAACTACACAAAGGAGGAAAGGGAGAATGGAGCCATACAAAGGGAAGAGAGAGGAATAGAACACATAGAAACAGAATTACTGATTAAAAATCTGTTTTTCTCAGCCTTGAAGAGGAGGCCAAATATACAGCAAATGGACCTCAACAGTTCAAGGAGGCAGTTCGGCACCACCTTCTCCAGAGCAAAGGTGGGCAATAACACTGGCCATGCCAGCAATGCCCAAATTGCATGAATGGATAACAATAAAGTAAGGCACACAGAGGAAGAGGATGTTGGACAATGTATGCTTCTATATGCTTCTATATATTTGTGAAGATCAGATTATTTAGCACTGATCATTACTTCGGGAACTCTGTATTAATAGACTAAAGCATGGTATCTGAAATATAGCTGATGTAGGGATCCTGTTAACAGATTAATTGACTGAGAGATTTTAAATGCTGCTGTCAAAGATAACCATTCAGGTTGCCATTGATTTATACAGGTACAGTAATCTGTTCCCTTTCATATAGTTAACTAGGTACAATGGCTCCATCTGTGTTCAATTCCTAGACTGGTACAATTATTTTGAATTCAGTTTTTACAGCTTCACAATGCTGAAGAATGTAACCAGTGTTAAGCAACACGACTCCAGACCTCTGCATCCTCATCAACTATAGCAAAATATGTTGTGGTGTTGTTCGCCGAGCTGGGAATTTGTGTTGCAGACGTTCGCTCCCTGTCTAGGTGACGTCCTCAGTGCTTGGGAGCCTCCTGTGAAGCGCTTCTGTGATCTTTCCTCCGGCATTTGTAGTGGTTTGAATCTGCCACTTCCTGTTGTCAGTTTCAGCTGTCCGCTGCAGTGGCCGGTATATTGGGTCCAAGTCGATGTGTTTGTTGATAGAATCTGTGGATGAGTGCCATGCCTCCAGGAATTCCCTGGCTGTTCTCTGTTTGGCTTGTCCTATAATAGTAGTGTTGTCCCAGTCGAACTCATGTTGCTTGTCATCTGTGTGTGTGGCTACTAAGGATAGCTGGTCGTGTCATTTCATGGCTAGTTGGTGTTCATGGATGTGGATCGTTAGCTGTCTTCCTGTTTGTCCTATG
>NC_057714.1:63575225-63577981 GCF_004010195.1 Chiloscyllium plagiosum
CCTCATTCCGTTGTCTTTCCCTTAGGCATCTGTTGATGAAATTGTGGGGGTATTCGTTTTTGGCGAATACATTGTAGAGGTGTTCTTCTCCCTCTTTTTGCAGTTCTGGTGTGCTGCAGTGTGTTGTGGCTCTTTTGAATAGTGTCTTGATGCAACTTCTTTTGTGTGTGTTGGGGTGGTTGTTTTCGTAGTTTAGGACTTGGTCTGCGTGTGTGGCTTTCCTGTATACCTTTGCGGTGAATTCTCCGTTCGGTGTTCTCTGTACCATCACGTCTAGGAATGGGAGTTGGTTGTCCTTTTCTTCCTCTCTAGTGAATCTGATTCCTGTGAGTGTGGCATTAATGATCCGGTGTGTGTTTTGGAAAATATGTTCTGGATCACTTACAAGCTAAATTCTTGAGCACAATGGATTTATAGCAATCAGCTATGGTGAGATCACATGCTTTCAAACAAAAATTTGTTGTGAAAGCTTATTTCAAAATGTATCTTCATGCAAAAATTTCCTAATATACCTACACTTTACAAATAAATTCATGAGAAATAAAGTATTAATAAAAATAGAGCACTGTAAATGTAACTGTACAATGGCTCATTATGTCCTAGATAAACAGAGTAATAGTGTGATTTAAGGAAATATCGAAGTGTTACCTTAAGATTTTTTAACTCACCACTGTCATCTTTCACAAGCTCACTTTGCAATGGATCGATCCCAGTTTCTTGAACATCTGTTTCCAGAGGGTGTCTAGTTTCAAAAGTTGAAATCTTACTTGATGAGGATAACATTTTGACTTGAGTTGTCGCACCCAACTTAATTACCTAGAAAAAAAATCCATAGATTGGCACGAAAGAATAAAACCATCACCATCTATATTATCTGATAGACTAACAGTGATCCTGAGCGGTATGGCTTAATGTTACATCCATGTATGATTGCTGGTGACAATTTCAGAGATAAGATGATAATGCAGTTCCTGAGAATACAGCAGATCATAACAGATGTTGATTAATTTTCAGAAAACATTTGAGAACATTGCATGAGTATCTGGTCACAAAAACAAAGACATACAGTATTAAAGAAAATATTATTTGGGAACAAAACTTTAGACAAGGAAACCATGTGTGATCAGAAAGCAAGAAATGGAAAAACTCAAGATTTTTCAGGTTACTGCATTGTAGGCAAAGTTGGAAATATTTAGCAACTAAGGAGATTACATTAAAAAAAGATCAGTTATACGATCAATCCACCAGTTGCATATGTCCAAGATCAGATGCAAATTGCATAATTAAATATTGCAACATAATCACAAGAATTTGTAATTGCATATCTGCTTTAAACATAATAAGACATCCCAAGGAGATCCACAGCAAAATAATAGAACAGCAGGTTTGTATAAGGATCAGTGCGGGAGCCATAATATTTATGGTCAACATTAATGATTTGTACAATGCAAAGAGGTTTTACTAGATTAACACCTATTATGAGAAACTGAGGATTGCAGATGCTGGAGAATCAGAGTCAAAAAGGGTGGGGCTGGAAAAGCACAGCAGTTCAGGCAGCATTCAAAGAGCAGGAGAGTCAACGTTTCGGTCGTAAGCCCTTCATCAGGAATGTGGAGAGGGAAGGGGAATGAAAGATAAATTGGGGGGGGGGGGGGAACGCAATAGGTGGATGCATGACCACCGACCACCAACCCCCCCCACCTCCATTGTTCACTGCCGTGCAAGTTGGGACTGCATGGAATTCCCAATGCAGCCAACTCCCCAGAAACTAATCTGCATTACGAACCTTCCATCAAACATTTATCAGGTTTCTTGATCCCATCAAAAAAGTCACCAATGCAATTGATTCTGCAGTAAGTTCCACTTTCCTATCAGCACTGAATCTCTCTATCTCCCTCTTTTCTTTTAAGGCTACATTAAAAACTACATTGGACTAAGCTTTTAGTCTTTTAATCTAGTCATTTTCTTCTTTGGCTCAATGTCTATTTTATCTGATCAAATTTTTCACATTCTACCATGGAATTTCAATTATGTTAACGGTGCCACACAAATGTAAAATATTGTTACTCTGATGCCCATAGAAGCCTTTACTCTGCAATAAATCATGCTATTGTTTCCTCCAGCACAGGATACACAAATTATAAATGCATTTGATATAAAAGAGCATTCAAAGAATAATATGGCAAGAATTAGTTAATAAGACAGAGTTACGTATCTGTGTTTGCTGGGTTATGCTTGCACACAAAACTGGGGGAGGAGAAAGAGTCTAATTTGTGAGAAAAACACAGTGGTTGCAGAAATAGTTGTTGGAGGGAAGCCTGAGGGACAGGATGGACATGTATTTAGAAAAGCAAGGACTGATTAGGGATAGTCAACATGGCTTTGTGTGTGGAACATCATGTCTCACAAACTTGATTGAGTTTTTTGATGAAGTAACAAAGAGGATTGATGAGGGCAGAGCAGTAGATGTGATCTATATGGACTTCAGTAAGGCGTTCGACAAGGTTCCACATGGGCGACTGATTTGCAAGGTTAGGTCTCACAGAATGCAGGGAGAACTAGCAATTTGGATACAGAACTGGCTCAAAGGTAGAAGACAGAGGGTGGTGGTGGAGGCCTGTGACCAGTGGAGTGCCACAAGGATCGGTGCTGGTTCCTCTACTTTTTGTCATTTACATAAATGATTTGGATGTGAGCATAAGAGGTACAGTTAGTAAGTTTGCAAATGACACCAAAATTGGAGGTGTAGTGGACAG
>NC_057714.1:63578473-63598289 GCF_004010195.1 Chiloscyllium plagiosum
AACATTTAAGAGGCATTTGGATGGGTATATGAATAGGAAGGGTTTGGAGGGATATGGGCCGGGTGCTGGCAGGTGGGACTAGATTGGGATGGGATATCTGGTCGGCATGGACGGGTTGGACCAAAGGGTCTGTTTCCATGGTGTACATCTCTATGACTCTATATAGGAAGGTTAAGTGAATAGGCCGCAGAAAGACAGATGGATTACAATATCGGGAACTGTGAAATTATTAACTTTTATTGGATGAATAGAAAAGCAGAATATTTTTAAAAGGCATGAAACTTGTAAATGTTGATGTTCAGCGAATCTTGGTTGCCCTCATCCATATAACACAGAAAATTAACATGCAAGTACAATAACCAACTTGGAAATCAAGGGGCATTCTGGTCTTTCCTGCCAGTGGCTAAGAATACAATAATACAGAGGCCTTGCTACAATTGTGGGGGGCTTTGATCATACCTGGGAGGATGGTATATAGTTTCGGCCTCCATATTTAAGGAAAGATATACTTGCTTTGGAGGTAGTATTGCAAATGTTCATGAGATTACACCTTGTGATGAGAGGATCAACCTACGATAGGAAGGTGAGGAAACTAGGCCTATATTCCCTGGAGTTTAGAAGGATGAGGAGTGATCTCATTGAAACATACAAGATTCTTATGAGGTTTGACATGCTAGACATTGAGAAACTACTTCCACCAGCAAGGAAAACTAGAATGTGAGGCAGTCCTGTCTACCAACATCATGTTCGACAGTCAAGCGATGAAATCCTACCACTATATCTTAACATTAAAATGGCCAGACAGCTCAATATACTGCAAGTTTTTGTAGAGTATTTGTACACTTCATGCAGCATTTGAGTCACATTTAAAAGTTGCATCAAGATTAGTATAAATACAATTTCAGAGAAAATTTTTAAATTTCATAGTTGATTCCATTATGTACAAATATACTGAAGAACATTTCCTCCAGGGAAAGAATTACCTCTTGAAGGAAAGTCAAACAAGAAAATCACAGAAGAAAATTGCATTTCATTTCATCTGAAAATTTTCCTCAGTGACACTGTCCAAATAAGATTTCAAACCTAAAAATAATTAAAAGCATCTGCCCCATAATAGCATTCTTTTAAGTGTTCAAACAGTTTTATTAATATCTTTCCTTGAAACTCAACCTTGATGCTTACATTTGTCAACTTCCCAGATTTAGATTTTCTCAGTTTCAGACCATGGCTGACATATTTCACATCATTTGTAGAATTTTGCCCCTTAGTTGTAATCACTAAGATTCCCATGCTTCAGCCTCTTTTAATTTAATTTCTCTACTACTTTCCTCTTAATTATTTTACATTTCATCTCATTTTTAACCCATTCAGAATTCATCACTTTTGCAAACACTGAAATGAATATTTGTTCAGTATATGAATCCTACCCAAATTGTTATCTTCCATTGGAAATGCATTAAAGTCTGTTTCACTACTCAATGAAATCATGGTTGATCTGATGACCTACAACTCCACTTTCCTGCCTTTACCCTCGATTTGATTTCTGATTAAAAAATCTAACTCAGCCCCAAATATTCTTAACAATTCAACTTGATGGCTCTCCACATATTCACTATCCTGAGTGGAAAAAATATCCTACCGCCCCTATCTTAAACGTGAGATTCTTTACTCAGATTAGGCCCTCTGGTTCTTGACTCTTCCACAAGGGGCAACATCCTGTCAAGCCTCAAAGAATTCTGCAAGTTTTCTTAAGGTATCCTCTCAATCTTTTAAACTCCAATGAGTATAGACCCAACTGACTCAATCTATCATGAGAAAAGCACTCCTTTCCCAGGATGAACCTAGAGAACCTTTTGTGGACTGTCTCTAATGTCAGTAGATAATTCCTTAGATAAGAGGACCAAAACGATTCACCATATTCTAGGTTTGGTCTGACCAGTGCCTTGGATAGTTTTAGCTAGATTTCCCTATTTTTATTTTTCATTCATTTTGAAATAAAGGCCAACATTCCATTTGCCTTCTCTATTACTCACTGAAGTTCAAAGGGAAATCATTTGCGATTCATGCATGAGGACTGCCAAATCCCTCTGTGCTGCAATTTTCTCTATTTAAATAATATTCAGCTCCTCTAATCTGCCTGCCAAAGTGCATGACATCACATTTCCCTACATATTCCATCTGCTTAGTCTTTGCCTATTTTCTTATCTATCTACATCTCTCTGTAGACTGTGTCATCCTCACCATTTACCTTAGTTTGTATCAAATTTGGTGACAGCACATTCATTTTTCTCATCCAAGTCACTGATATATATTGTAGGTAATACGGCTGCCAGCACTGATCCCTGTGGCACGTCACCACTGACAGGTTGCCATCCTGAAAATGCTCCCAATATTCTAATTAGTTCATCCTCTATCCATGCTAAAATACTAACCCCAATACCTTGAGCACTTATCGTATTAAGTAGCCTTATGTGCACTACCTTACTGAATGCCTTTGAAAAGCCAAATATATTATAAGTACTGGTTCCCTTTACCTTTTCAATTCATTATCTCAAAAGAATTCTAACAAATTTGTCGAGCGTGATTCCCCCTTCTTGAAGCCATGATAACTTGTCTTGACCATATTATGTATTTCTACACTCTGCTAATACATTCTAATACATGGAAAGGAAGAGAAAAGTCAAAGTGAACACTGGCACCTTAGAGGAGACGGCGAGGGAAATAATAATGGGGAACCAGGAGGAGGAGTTGAATAAATACTTTGCTCCATTCTTTACAGTAGAAGACACGAATAGCAATCAAAATTACTTAATATTCAAAGGGCAAAAGGAAGAGAGGAAATAAACACAATAACTATAAGTAGAGAAACAAGAGTTGGGACTAAAAGCCAATACGCCACTTGGAGATGATGAGATGCATCCCAGCGTATTAAAAGCAGCTAGAGATAGTGGATGCTCTGGGAGTAATCTTTCAGGAACACTCATATTCTGGAAAAGTTTCCAGAGGATTAGAAAACTGGCAATTCGAGTAACTATAGGCTAGTTAGCTTAACATTTGTATTTAGGAAAATTTTACTTTATAATAAAAGGACACAATAGAAACATAAAATATTTAGAGAATTTAGAAATATAAAATATGATCAAGCAGAGTCAGCATGGATTAATGAAGTTGAAATCAAGCCTGACAAATTACTAAAATTCTTTGAGGAAATAACAAGCAGGAAGCAATAATTTCAACATATGTGGATTTTCAGAAAGCATTTGATAAGGATTTATACATTAGGCTACTTAATAAAATAACAGCCCATGGTACTGGAGGTAGTATATTAGCACAGACAGAGCACTGACTCACAAATGGAGGATAGGCAATTGGTTTAAGGGGGGCATTTTCAGAATGGCAACCAAAAACTAGTGGAATTTCACAAGCATCAGTACTGGGATCATAATTATTTCCAAAATATTAATGACTTAGTTGAGGAAAGTGAATATCCTATTGCCAAATTTATAGATGACACAAAATAGGTGGAAATCAAGTGGTAAGGAAGACAAATAGTCTGCAGAGGATTATAGATATGTTAAGTTGGCAAAAACTTTCACAGATTATACACCATCTGCCAAGTGTAATGCTGTGCACTTTGCAAGTAGAATAGAGAACATCAATATTATTTAAATGGAGAAAGACTTCAGAAAGCTATGAAACAGAGGAATTTTGAAGTTTTCGTCCATGAATTACAAAAAGTTGTATCCAAGACCAGCAGGTAATATGTAAAGCAAATAGAATATTGGCCTTTACATCAAAGGGAATGTAAAATTGGGTTGCTTGGCTTAAACTATACAAAACACTAATCAGACCATAGCTGGAATACTGTGGACAGCTTTATGCCCCTTTTGTAAGGAACCATATACTGTACAGACATTGGAGGCAGTATACAGAGGGTTCACGAGGCTGATACTTGATATCAAGGACTGTCTTATGAGGAGAGGTTGAGCCTGTACCCGTTGAAATTGGTAAGTATAAAAGGTGACCTTACTGAAACATAAAAAGCGCTTAGGAGACTTGAAGATTGTTACCCCTTCGAGGGGAGTCGAGGATGAGGCATAATCTCAGATTAAGGGACTACATATTTACACAAAGATGGGAAAAGTTTCTTCTCCTGGAGGGTAGAATCATTCTGAAGGGTCACTGGACCAGAAATGTTAACTCTGCTTTTCTCCACAGAACCTGCCAGACTTGTTGAGTTTTCACAGCAATCTTTGTTTTTGATTCTGATTTCCAGCACCTGCAGTTTTTTGGGGTTTTTATTGTTCAGCATTGTCTCAATTTTATGATTTTTTTTGGATGGGCAAAACTAGTAAGGCCAATATTTATTGCCTAGTCCTAGCTGCCCTCAAAAGGTGAAGAAGTGAACCACCTCAATCCTTCTGGTGCATGGACATTCACAACCTTTTTTTTGTTGCAATCTGATACAATTCAGTGGCTTGCTAAGCAAGCCAAATACAGAACAACCTCAGTTATCAGAACATCAATTATCCAAATTTCGGATTATCCAAACAAGATCTCAAGGTCCCAGTATGGCTTCCTTTGTTTACGAACAGATCAGTTATCCGAACAATCAGATAGCCAAACAAAATACTCTCTGCCCATCTCGTTCGGATAATCAAAGCTGTTCTGTTATGTACGTAGGATTGTAAGAGACTATCTGCTTCCCATACGCAAATAAAACAAACTCACCAAGATACCTCATGTGGAAATGCTAAACAAGTTCAGGACAAAGTGAACAGTGTTTGTTATCAGTTTCTGACGGTATATCTATGCCATCCCTATAAAAATCAAAGTGCACTTAATTTCGCTGCTATCTCAGTTTAGCTAGCACTGAACTAATGCCTTTTTGTTATCCTAAATTTAATTATTCTACAAACTCACAATCTATCCTCAATAATCTTGAAATCATTCAAAGTTCCACTGCTTGAGACTTAAACTGCAGTGAAGTACCATTCCTGTAACACCCATGTTTATTGACCTACTTAACTCCCAGGAAAAAGTGAGGACTGCACTGAAGGGCATTGTTGACGTGGGAGGGGTAATTGCGGGCCTTAAAGTAGAAGGCCATCTGGGATGTTCTGGAATGTAATTAATCCTTCTGGGTGCAGATGTGACAGGGGTGGGTGAGTTGGGAAGAAGAGATAGCATTTTTACAGGACGGGATGTTGAGAGGAAGTGAAGTCCAGGTAGCTGTAGGAGTTGGTGGGCTTGAAGTAGATGGCCGTGTCGAGTCAGTCGCGGAGTGGAGATGGAGAGATGGGGGGTGGGGTGGGATCCCAAATGGTCCAGGTAAACTCGAGGTGGTGGAAGCTGTTTGTGAATTTGACAAACTGTTCAACCTCCTCGTGTTAACTCAAGGCAACGGCAATAGAGTCAGTCATCGATGTAGCGGAGGAAAAGGTAGGGAATGATGCTGGTGTAACTGCGGAAGATGGACTGTTCCACATACCTGACAAAGAGGCAGGCATAGCTGGGGCCTATGCGAATTCTCATGGCTACCCCTTTAGGCCTGGAGGAAGTGGGAGGATTTGAAGGAAAAATTGTTGAGGGACAGTACCAATTCACCAAGTGTCTCGGTGGAAGGGTATTAGTTGGGTCAGTGGGAGAGGGAGAAACGGAGGGCTTGAAGGCCTTCGTTATGGCGGATGGACACGTACAGAGACCAGATGTCTGTAGTGAGGATGAGGCATTGGGGCCAGGCAAATGAAACTCATGGAGGTGGTGGAGGGCATAGGTGGCATCTCCAATATATGTGGGGAAATCCTAGACCTAGGGGGATAGGAATGATGTCATGGTGTGTAGAGATAGGTTCGGTGGGGCAGGAGCAGGTAGAAACGATGGGTCGATCGGGGCAGTCAGGTTTGTGAATTTTGATAAGTACTGCAAACCCGACTCCCACAGCTAACTGGACTACATCTCCTCCCAACTACCCTCCTATAAAAAATGCTATCTCTTACTCCCAAATCCTCTGCCTCCACTGCATCTACTCCCAGGAGGATCATTTCCAATCCAGAACACCCCAGATAGCCTCTTACTTCAAGGACCACAATTTCCCCTCCCACCTGGTCAACGATGCCCTCTCGTGTATCTCCTCCACTTTCTGCACCTTCACCCTTGAACCGCACCCCTCCAACTGCAACAAGGATAGAACCCTTCTGATCCTCATCTTCCACCCCGCCGATCTCTGGATACAACACATTAATTCCCCCACCTACAATCAGACCATACCAGCAGAGATACATTTCCCTCCCCACTCTTTCAGCATTCTGCAGAGACTACACCCTCCGTGACTACTTCATTATGTCCACGCTCCCCACCAACCCACCCTCAACTCCCAGCATCTTCCCTTGCCACTACAAGAGGTGTAAAACCTGCCCACACCTCCCCCCTCATCTCCATCCAAGGCCCCAAAGGATTCTTCCACATTTGGCAGGGATTTTTCTGCACATCCAAACACCTCATCTACTGTGTCTGTTGCTCTTGATATGGTTGCCTCTATGCTGGGGAGATAGGACGCCAATTTGCGGAATGTTTCAGAGGACATCTCCGGGACAGACACACTAAACAACCCTACGGATGACCACTTCAACTCTGCCAAGGACATGCAAGCCGTGGGCCTCCTCCACTGCCAAATCCTAGCCACCCAAAGACTTGACAAAGAAAACCTCATCTTCCATCTTGGGACCCTCCAACAACACGGAATCAACATTGATTTCACCAGTTTCCTAATCTCCTTTCCTAACCCTCCAACTTGGCACCACCCTCTTGAACTGTCCTACCTGTTCATCTTCCTTCTACCTATCTATTCTACCCTCCACTCTGACCTATCACCCCACATCTTCATCGACCTATCGCATTCCCAGCTACCTTCCATCCAGCCCCACCCCTCTCCCATTTATCTCTCAGCCCCCTTGGGGCCCATCCGCCACATTCTTGATGAAGAGCTTGAAACCTCAACTCTCCTGCTCCTTGGATGCTGCTGTACTTTTCCAACACCACACTTTTTGACTACTTAACTCCCAGTCGAAGAAACTCTACTTTATAATCTTTACCCTTGTCTTTAATACCCTCCAATAACTCATTCCTCCCTACCTCCATAATCTCACATAGCCTTACAACTCTCCGTGATATCTGTCTCCTCTCATTCTGCTCCCATGGCCATTCCTTTTTATCACTCCATCATTGACGGCTCTGCATTCAGTGTCCTATACCCAGAGCTCTGGAATACCCTGCATAAACCTTTCCATCTCTCCAGTTTGACTTCTCCCTTTAAGAAACTCCTTAAAAACCCTTTGACCAAAGGCTTAGTTATCAGATATGTCATCTACTGGACAATGAGTACTTCACTTTAGGTTGCTCCTGAGAAGTGTTTTATGATATTTAATGACATTAAAGGTGCTACTTAACTATAAATTGTTGCTGTACACTTTGCAAACCTCAATAAGGGAGTTGATCATCCACTTCCGTTCATTTTCTGTTATCTGGTCAATCCATAGGAAAAATAACCCAATAAAAAACTATACACAAAAAATGCAATATAAAATAAAGGGTTAGAAAAAAGTTAAAAAACTGACAGTAAATTATAACGCTGTAAGATCATCACAGTTGATTCCCACTTGCAACAATTTACTCCTATTTTATTTGGTTTTAATTCCAACAATAATTGACAGCCTTGTGGAAACAAAGTGGCAAAAGTATTCCTCACAAAGGTATGATGGAAGAAAATGTTGGGATCATACACACATGGAAGATTGTTTATTCAGCCAAGACGTTCAAAAAGCGACATATCTTATGGTGTCAGTATCTGAATCTAACAATTGTAATACATTCCTTTTTCAGTTGTAGAGAATTTTTTTCAATTAATTTAAATGTCAACGAATAAGTCTATGAACATAAAAATATACTACTTTTAACAAAGGAATCTAGAAAATCATTTATGCAAAAATAACAGCATCTACCGATAAAACTGAAATACTACCCCGCTAGAGAGCATAACTGATGTCCTTTAAAGGCAAAGTCGAGTATAAGTCAGCTATTTTTATATTGCACAAAGAGCCTTCTGTAACACAACTCGAGTCTTAAAACATAAAGAAAAAGATGTGCATTTATGTCAAGCTATCCATGATCACTGGAGTTCCTAAAGCATTCGACAGTCAATTAATTACTTTGGAAGTGCAAGCATTGTTATAATGAAGGAAACACAGCAACCAGACCATCCAAATCCATATTCAAATGCAGGAAGAGGTCAACATGTAGGCATGGCCTAAGAAGTGGCAAATAACATTCGCACCACACATGTGCCAAGCAATGACCATCTCCAACAAGAGATATTCCCTTAAAATTAAATGCACACTGACTTCAAATGCACGACTTTCACTGAATTCCCCACTATTAGCAGCATGAGTATTAATATTGGCCAAAAACAAAACTGGACTAGCTACATAAATATGTTGGCAAAAAAAGCAGATTAGAAGTTGGAAATTCTATTGGGAGTAATTCATCCCTTCTTCCCAGTATGTGTCCACCATCTACAAGATACAAGGCATGAATGTGTTGAATATTCTCCACTTAAGTAAGTACAGCTCTTGGAAAACTCAAGAAGCTTGACACGATCCAATATAAACCACCTTATTTAACTCGCATCCCATCTAACAGCTTCAATGTTCACTGCCTCCATCACTGAGCAGTTGTAACGGTGTGTTAAGATGAAGATGCACTTGAACAACTCACCAAGGCTCCTTCAAAAGCACCTTCCCAATCTGTGACTTCTACAAGTTAGCAGAGTAAGCACAGCAAATGCATGCAACCTATGTTACCTCCTCTCCAAACCACAGATCACTATGACTATATTATCATTCCTAGTCAAAATTCTGGAATATCTCCCTCAAAGCACTGTCGGTATACTTATACTATTGAATTGCAGTAGTTAAAGAAGACTGCTCACTATCACTTCCTCAAAGGCATGTAGAGAAAAGCATTAAATGCTGACTTAGCCAGTGACACCCAATCCCAAAAATGAATCTTTAAGAACTATAATAGTAGCGTCAGTCAAGGGATAAACATTGGCCTGTACACAGAACTCTGCTGCTCTTTTTCAATCAGGGCTTTGGAACCATTTGTGTTTATTAGCAGGGGTTTATAATACCTTGCATTAAAGTAACATCCTAAGAATGGAGCCTTCACACAGGACAGGAGGGTCGACGTGGATTATGTATTCAAATCTCCAGGGTGAGTTCAAACCCATTCAGAGACAAGTGGCAGAGCTAAGTTGTACCTTATGCCAATGTCAACATTCAATGTAGAAAAGCTAACTACTAATGCCACACAGGCAGAGAGAGAGATCTAGGAAGGTTATTGCTAAACCTGAGTGTGTGTAGAAAAATATTTAAAAGGATGTTGGCAGCACTGGAAGACTTGAGTTAAAGAGACAGGATGAATGGATTGGGGGATTTTCCCCTGGGGGTTTGGATGTGGGGAGAGAGTGAGAGCGGGAGAAAAGATACCACAGAGCTGTTTGGAAGGTAGCTCCAGGATTTGATTAAGTATTAATGAAGGAACAGTTCCAAGTCAGGATGGTATGCAGCTTGGAGAGTAACCTCTAGGTAGCTGTCCCCATGCGTGTGCTGCCCTTGTTGTTCTATGATGGTAGAGGTCATGGGTTTGAAGTCACATGCTTGTAAGGTATTGTTAAGGAAGCCTTGATGAGTTGCTGCAGTATATCTTAAAGATTGTACATACTGCTGCCACTGTGCTCTGATGGTAGGAGGAGTGAACATGGTCATAGAATACACTTTTTCAATGCATTGGTTCTTTCAGTTGTCCAGGAACAAGGTAAACAATTTCTTCTCATTTGTCTGAAATGGGTAACACTTATTTTTTTTTTACCCTAGTCCTAGTCTCTCTCCCAGGAAAGGATAACATTCTTTCAGCATCACCCTGTCATTTTTCCTCAGGATCTACATGTTTTAATAAGATAACTTCTCATTTTTCTAAATTCCAATGGATGCAAGCCCAGCCTGTCCAATTTTTCCTAATTACATCACCCCTCAATCCCAGCTATCAATCAAGTGAATCTTCTCTGAACTGCTTCTAACAAATTCATATTTTAAAAACAGTATTCCAGAGTGATCTCACTGAAGGTCATACAAACATGCCTCCTTTTAGATTCCATTCCTCTCGTAGTAAACAAGAGTATTTCATTCGACTTATTAATGATTTACTCCATTTGTGTAGCATTTTTGTGATTTATGAACTAGGCCATCCTGATTCTTCTGTTCAAAACAGTTACACAATCTCTTTCTATTTAAATAATACATGCTGCTTTTTATTCTTCCTGCCAAACAGAACAAGTTTACATTTGTTCACAATGTGTTCCATCTGCTAAATTTTCACCTACTCACTTAATTTTTCTATTATACCCTCTTCATAACTTACCTTCCTACTGTCTATATGACATCAGCAAATTTGGCTACCATACAATTTATTTTTTTCTCTCTCAGAGTTTTAAGTTAGGGGTGATGTCCATCTGGATTACAGGGTTCACTCATTAGTTGGTCGATGTAGGAGGGGGCATTTCCTCCAACATTGGAAATGAACAGTATTAAGCTTCAGTGGATATAATTGAAGACTCACTTTGCAGAGAACTAAAAATCACACAATGCAAGGTTATAGTCCAACAGGTTTATTTGGAAGAACAAGCTTTCGGAGCAGGATCATAGGACACAGAATTTATAGTAAAAGACCAAACTGATGCGATGCATTGAACAAGCCTAGATTGCTGTTACCAAAAGAGAAAATGCTGGAAAATCTCAGCACGTCTGGCAGCATCTAAGGAGAGAAAAGAGCTGACGTTTCGAGTCTAACTGACCCTTTGTCAAAGCTAAAAAAAAAGGGAGAAATAGGCTGAGAGAATAAGAGTCAAGGCTCCAAAAGCAAAGGTAGCAATAAAGAGGTGATAATGACAGTGCATAGAGAGATTATAGGGAGATTAGATTACTTACAGTGTGGAAACAGGCCTTCGGCCCAACAAGTCTACACCGACTCGCCAAAGCGCAACCCACCCAGACCCATTCCCCTATATTTACCCCTTCACCTAAGACTATGGGCAATTTAGCATGGCCAATTCACCTAATCTGCACATTTTTGGATTGTGGGAGGAAACCAGAGCACCCGGAGGAAACCCACGCAGACACAGGGAGAATGTGCAAATTCCACAGAGAGTCGCCTGAGGCGGGAATTGAACCCGGGTCTCTGGCGCTGTGAGGCAGCAGTGCTTACCACTGTGCCACCGTGCCACCCATTAGGAGCTGTGAATGACCAAGGCTGAAGCCAGTGCTATGTGACAAAATATGTGGGGGATGGGTGAAGCAGAGACAAAATGGAAAACAGGGGAGAAGGGGGGGGGAAGAGGAGAGGAAAAAGATGATAAGAGAGTGGAGACCAATAGAAAGAGAGACGATCAAGAAATATAAATACCTACCTATTTCTCCCTTTTTTTTAGCTTTGACAAAGGGTCAGTTAGACTCGAAACGTCAGCTCTTTTCTCTCCTTACAGATGCTGCCAGGCCTGCTGAGATTTTCCAGCTTTTCTCTTTTGATTTCAGATTCCAGTATCCGCAGTAATTTGCTTTTATCTAGATTGCTGTTAAGTCTTTAATCACTTAGAATAGAGTTGCAGGTCTTGATTCATTCATACATAAATCCCAGAACGTCTTTCAAATCACATTTCTGAGATAACTTGAGGCTTTATTAAAGAAAGATGATATCTCAGCTCAGACAATGCATTAAAGGTGTGAGGTTAGAGTCTGTCTGTATCTTCAGGCAGTCTGCCTGTATTCCTGATGAAGGGCTTTTGCCCGAAACATCGATTTTCCTGCTCCTCGGTTCTATTTCCAAAGTAGGAATTGATAAATTCACCTCATAGACTTATATGCGCGCGTGTGTGTTTGAGAGGGAGTGCAAGAGTGTGTGCGTGCTTGATAGAGTGTGTACGCCAGTGTGACTGAGTTTATGCCTGTGAGCTGAACTGTTTGAGCTGAGACTGTTTTTATATTCTAAATGATTAAAGATGTAACAGCAATCTCAGTTTACTCAATCCATCACATCAGTGGTATGACACTTTGATCTTTCACTATAAATTCTGTGTCCTATGATCCTACCTCATTAGCTACCTGACAAAGAAGCAGCGCTCAGTAAGCTTGTACTTCCAAATAAACCTGTTGGATTGTAACCTGGTGTGTGATTTTTAACTTTGTCCACCCCAGTCCAACTCTGGCACTTGCACAGCTTTGCAGAGAATGTCATTTTCTGTGAAAAGAAGCAGCTCCTCCAGCGAAATAAATTCGTGAAACAAATTCTCTGACTTGGTTGAAAAGACAAAATGCAAATAGTTGATGACCCAGTAATGACCCCTATGGCACTGCAGTTGTTAAATCTTTCCTGTTAGCTAATCAAACTTATATTCTTGCTATTAAGTTAAACGCACACCCGAATCACTTATTTTGCGCAGAAACCTTTGATGCGGAAATTTGTGAAAGGTATAGTTTCTTCAACTCATAATCTCTAAGCCAAACAAAATCTCAAGAGTAGGATGTAAAAGAAGTCAATTGAGTGTCATTACTTTTAGAAACTGCAGTATCCCATTTTTTTACAATTTGGACTTCTATCTCTTCCTCAAATTGGACCTAAAAATGAATTCTACTATTATTCCTGAAACATGTGACACAGGCCCAGCGGAGCAGTAGCTTCCAAACAAATAACACAGTTTTGTTTTATAATTCTGCGAGAAAAAAGCATGTGGAGGCAATAGCCTACTGGTGCTTTGCTGGATTATTAATCCTGAGACCCAGCTAGGGCTGGGTTCGAATCCTGCTAAAACAGATGGTAGAATTTGAATTCAGTGGCAACCTGGAATTAAGAGGGAAATTGCAGCCTTTGTCAGGAAAGGCCCATCTGGTTCACTAATGCCCTTTAGGGAAAGAAGTTGCCATGCATTTTTATGGGTGGCACAGTGGCTAGCACTGCTGCCTCACAGCACCAGGGTCCTGGGTTCGATTTCTGTCGGTCTGTGTGGAGATGGACATTCTTCCTGTGTCTGCGTGGAGTTTCCTCCGGCTGCTCCAGTTTCCTTCCACAATCCAAAGATGTGCAGGTCAGGTGAATTGGCCATGCTAAATTGCCCACAGAGTTGGGGTAAATATAGGGTAGGGGAATGGATTTGGGTGGTGGGTCCCTCTTCAGAGGGGCGGTTTGGACTTGTTGGGCCGAAGAGCCTGTTTCCACACTGTAGAGAATCTAATCTAAAAAAAAAAGGTGGGTCCAAATGCTCAAAAACCATAATAATCATTCATTCAGATTGTAAGAATTTATTAACAATTGTGTGTGCTTTATTTGTTTTAAGCTATGGGATTGAAGAAATAATTTCTAGAATCCAGCCATAATTGTCATTAAAACTCACATTAAAATAATCAGTGATAAGTAAAATAATGTCCGAGTAACTTACAAAAATAAACATTTATCGCTAATGCTTCATAATTATAATTCAATGTTGAACTAAAACTAATAATTTATGTTCTTGGGTATAAGTTGTTATATCTACCTCAAGAAACTTCATCAACTTTACCTACATTAGAAGACACCGCGGGCGAGACAAGGCCCGACCTGGAGGCAGTTGTGGGGGAGGCGAGGACCTTGCAGACTGGAAGCGAGGCGTCAACCTTTGAAGCCCAGCGTGTTCTAGAGGCAAGGTGCTGGTTTGGACTTGGTGAGAAGATCTGTGATTCGAGTACTTTTAAAAACCTTTTTATTTTTATGCTGGACTATTATTAATTATTCTTTCAATTCTGTAACAAATACTTAAGTATCTGTACCGAGGTATCCTGTACTTAAGATGGCACCATAGCAGCAACATTGCAAATGCATGTGATGATCAAGCTAATTCAATTTATGCAGATTCAATATTTGGAATAGATACTTAAGAAATGTCCATTCTCTATGTAAACCATTTACAAATTCTAAAAAATTAAAATTCATATTAAGTCAGCAATTTTAACAGGTGGGCAAGATCTTATTTTAGCATATGGCTTTAGCTTTAAATGAGCTGTCAGTATGGTAAACATCTGATTGCATACAACTTCCTGCAGTGCAGTGTTGAGTTTTGATTTAAGTGTTCAATCAGTCATGATCATATTGAATAGTGAGGCTGAATAATCCACTCCTTTTCTTGATATATAGTTTTTTTTTTAAATAGTAATTTATTGTCACTTGTATTTTTACAAAAAAAATACAGAAGTGCTTACATTAAAACACAGAAATCATATATTTATAAAAAATAAGACAAAGTCCACCTTTGTTCAATTCACGGCTCATGAGTTCCCAAGGTTGAGCAAAAGGTCGTGGAATCACATTCGCTACTGTTGCAGAAAGCAGATATCGAAGTGACCAAATTGCGGGCTAGACGACCATGTTGCCAAAGACGCCGCCTCAAGAACACACTTCATCGCCAAAGCCACCGTTCAAGCAGACCACCATGTCGGGCCATTGGAACCCTGAAGATGCCGCAGAAGATACCTCAAGGAGTACCAGGCCGAGCCCATGTCATCACCAAAGATGCTGTTGACCCAGGCTGTTGATCACAAGGACCTCGAGTCCCTGCTTCCATGTCCCCTTTTGCCAGATGTCCTCTTACTTCTTTGTCTACAATGAATTCTAGAACAGTGGGCTGCACATCAGTGAGTGAGGCTATGAACCGCAAGGCCAGAGTGCTTCAGTGCAGAGGGAATATGCAGGAATAGCGGGTAATTAGGTGCAAGGTATTAATGAGAATGCAACTAGGATATTGAATATAATTTTGGTCCCCTTAGTTAGGGAACGTCCATGCTTTGGAAGGAGCTCAGAAGAGCATCACTGGATTGATTCCGGAAAAGAAATATTGAACAGTTGATGCCAATACTCTGTGGTATTTAGAAGAATGAAAGGAGATCTAATTGAGGCAAATGAAATGCTAAAGGAGATTGACAAAGTAGATGTAAAAGGGATGTTTCCTCATACTGGGCAATCTACAATGAGAGATCATAGTTTAGGATAAGGGGAAACAGATGTATATCAAATGAGAAGAAATTACAAAGAAGAAACACTGGAGGAATTAAGGAAATTATTCTCTGTGCAATCTGACCTCATTTTTGATTTGGACAAGCTTAATGACAGCAATTTTTCCAAACAGCTGGATTAGTTTTGCGACGTCTTCCACAGTAGAACCATTCTGTGGTAGATCAGTGATATGAACCACATGCCTCTTCATTTCCTGAATCAGTTGTGCTTTTCCTGTTTCCATACTTTGCTCAGGATCAGTCCTCCTCCCATTAATAATGACCAATATGATCTCCTCAAAAACAGATCTCTGACTCTATCATGCTCACCAACTATAGTCCCTCTCTGCACTGCAAAATTCAACCAAATGTTCTCACTTCTACTGTAAGTTCTTCCAGTCCAACTTCCACTCTTCTCGCAGCTGAACCAGAGACAAATGACATCCTCTGTGATACCATTGTGGATGATTCCTCCTCAGCCTATCTGCAGAATGGTTCATTTTTACAATGGAATTCTCTGTTAATTATCTTCCATTCACCACCTCTGTAGAACTTCTCTCATATGACTTCATTAGTCTTACCTGAATACAGCCAGAATTTATTCAGCAATATTGGCTTCTCTTATCTGCCCAGTCCCCAAAGAATTTATACCCCTCTCTGCTCCTTTAACTAAACATTGTCCGACAGCAGCAGATGCAAATACCAATGAGATCCCAAGTGTACACTGATGATATCAGCTTTAAAATGTCCATCATTTCCTCCAACTACCTGGTAGGCTAAAACATTGATAAATCTCCAGCATCAGTTGAAATATATCTCTGGCTATTGAGCAAAGCAAAGGAGGAAATGGCAAGGGCACTGACAATAATTTTCAATTCCTCTTTGGCTACGGGAGAGGTGCCAGAAGTCTTGAGGAAAACCATTATTCAAAAAGGGACCAGGATATAAAACAGGAAACTGTGGGCCACTCAGTCAAAACTTACCCATGAGGAAAGTATTAGAAGCATTTCTGAGTAGCAGAATTAGTCAGCACTTAGACAGACAGGGATTAATCAATATTTGTCAACATGGTTTCATTAAGGAAAAGTTATGTCTGACCAATTTGATTGAATTTTTTTGAACCAGTTGATTAGATGTGTGGATGGCAAGGCATTCAACTTTTGAAGTCCATTAACCAAGAGGTCAGTCTCTTCTTCATTATTACTTTTGTATTCAGAAATTGAAGACAAAGGGGATAAATAGAGCTATTTAGAGTTCTTCAGTGATGTTCATGAAGTTCCATCAAATACACAAATTTCAGAATGACATCTCAGACAATGCACTTAAGAGACGCAAATAAATTACTTGGGACCAGAAATAATTCCAAACATAACCTTATTTTTAGAAAATTTTATTAAAACCAACTTATAGCCAGAGCTTTGAAATCAGCATTTTCTTCCTCTAATTTGGAATCCTAAAAGTCAGAAAAGGCAAACCATATCATTTCTAATGCATCCTTGAACGAGCTTTAGTGATATTAACAATATGATATTTATTAGCGTAAGACTAGATTTGGTTTATAGATGAACAAAAACAATGATATCTTATTTACATAACTTTTAACAATTAAATGTTTCAAAGAATCATAGAATAGTTATAGTGCAGAAAGAGGCGATTTGGCCCAATGTATGCAACATATGCATTTTAACTTAGTACCAATTTCTCACCTTTTTCCTGTAACGCTGTGCATTGTTTCTATTTAAATAATCATTCAATGTCCTCTTGAATGCTTCAATTGAAATCACCTCCACCAAATCACCGAAATTGGAACACCATCCCAAATGCTAGCTACTCACTATGTGACAATAGAGTTTTTCCTCAACTTACATGCACACCTTTTGTAAAACACTTTATGTTCTCGTTGTTGTTTCTCAATCTGTGTGGGGTTTATCCTTATCCACTCTGTCCAAGGTCTTTCTCAAGGTCAAAAAGAAAACAAGATTAAATATCAAATCACTTAGGGAGATTTTAGTTTAGATAAGCAAAAACTGGAGTAAAACACTATTGTCAAGGAAGCAAGCTCGGTAGAGAGGCAGAGAGATGGAGAGGTTAGGGTCAGAATTCAAGAGTTCCGGGCCTATGCAACTGTAAGCACAACTAACAAAAGTGAAGTAATTACAATTTGGAACGCAAAGGCTGCCAGAATTAGATGGCACAGATATCTGAGAGGGTTGCACGATTGGAGGTTCACCTACGGAAGCTAACTTTTGCATACAGCACAAATAAAATACATTGGTAAAACCCTAACTGGTAATATATTACATTGCATTGGAATAAAAATAAAAACAGAAATTCACAAAGTATAATGCTCACAAAGTTTAACAGGTTCTAAGCACTACAAACCCTGAGGCTGCCTTTTACAATCTGAATTAAAATGTAAATCCTGTATGTTTTCATCCTTTTTAAAATAACTGCAGAACATGATGGTGCCACTAATGTTATGTTTGGCAGTCAATTTATCTTTAGGGAAACAACATTTTAGTTACAACATGCAGGTGACTCTACAGATTAGTCTAGTGCTCTTACACCCAAGGGATAATATCTTCCAATCCTATGGTGTACCACAAGAGACTCAATTAAAGATACTTCTGCAAATACACATGGTTTTAATGTGAAAGGAGTTTGTCAATACATTTTATCTTAATCTCAGAGATGATGCCACTTTATAATCACAAAAATGCACACAGCCAAACCAGCTGATCCATGTGTGATCAGCTCACTGTATTTTAAAACATGAAATGTATGTGGGTACCTCAGGATAAGTAGTATAAGTGAAATATAATATGGTATTGTTACTGTTTAGTGAGGTTCAGTATGAGCATACAAGGCAATACTTCAGGGAGCCTTTACCTTCTGTCATGGAGCACTTTTGTTGTAATAAAAAAACATATAATTTTGATCTACAATATGTTGAAAGGATGTCTAAAGAGTTTGATTTTTCTCAGTTTACTCACCGAGAATTGTACATCAAATCCACGGAAAATACTGACCAAATACAACTCCTTGCATGCTGTACTTATAATCACTTTTAGTAACTATATAATACAACATATTATTTAAAATCAGTTGACAAGAAGTGCAACAATTTTTTTAAATCTTAAGAACTTTTCATTCTTTTTATCCCATAACAGATTAATGCCTCTCACTTATATGAATTAAAGAATTAGTGTCAGAACTGTCATTTGGACAAATGCCCCAAAACCATAAACAGTAATTTACTTTGAAAAACTGTAAATCATCATAAATCATCCAACAAAAGTAAAACACCATGGATGTCGGAGATCCAAAATTAAATAAAAACTACTAGGGAAACTCAGCATGACTAGCAGCATCTAAGGAGAGTGAATAAAGAATTCATACTTCGAATCTGATAGGAGTTTTCTTTGGAGCTAGGAATTATAGTTTGGATACTTACCAAACTAAATTGCTTCTAAAGTCCGAAATACATCCAATTTGAAGTTAACAGAATATTGGTTCAGTTTCCATTCATTGGAACTTGCCACTTCTGGAATGACTGAACCAAAACGACACCATATTGGTATTTGCCGCGCTGGTCAAACTTAAGTCCCTGTAAAAGTCTCCAATAACAATCTTACTCTTTTTATAAAATGTTTTTTTATGAGCCATTGATTGTCGAGTGTAAGCTTAACAGAATTTATTCCATGGTATTTTTTCAGTAGACTTCACAATTTTTCGACTCAAGATAGTAGCATTCTCAACTTTCAGTCAAAAGGCTCATAACCCATTTCAGCAATTCCCATAAACCTTTTTTCAGCGCAGTTCTAAGGATATTACACACTGGTGCATGCACTGCTTTTCAGATGATAAATTAAACCAAGGCACAGTTTGGCTTTCAGGTATAAAATCATAGAATGGTTAAGGAAGGAAAGCATTCAACCAACAATGCCATTTCACTGAAGGTACATCTATTCAAGAACTGGTCAGCACGTTATCTTAACATAAACTCAAGTACAGCAGAAAACTGAGATTTAAATAGGAAGTGCTGGAAATTACTGGCAAATCTGGCAGCACTGTTGCAGACAGGAACATTGTAAATGTTTCAGACTCAATTTGGTTTCTTCAGACTGGCAGGGAAATTACCTTGATTATCTGGTCAGTACTAACCCTTGAACACTAGATGATCAAAACATTTACTGAAAATGATAGCATTACTGGATTTGTAATCATAGACAATTACAGAGGAACCTCGATTACCCAAATACCAATTATCCAAAAATCGGACTAACAGAAGGAGGTCTCGAGGTCCCAATGGAAACATTACATCAAAGACATGTTTCCAACAGTGATCGCGTCTTTTGTTTACAGTGATTAAATAGGCACCATCTCCACGTCTGCCCATCCTCTCTCTGTCCCCACACTTTCCCTGGAGATCTGCACAGGTGCGTACCCTAGACCCCACCCCGTCCCCAAAATAATCTTTCCAACATTGTCCAGTACAGGCCAAAGGTTGAACCTGTCAAAAAGTTGCAGTAAAAACTTGTGTGTGTGGCGATGTGTGTTTGTGGGTGGGTGTGGTATTTGGAGACTTACCCTACAAAGGCAGCAGCAGTCTTGTTGTTGTTGTCCAGTCCAGCTTCCCCAGAGTGGACGGAGTTGGGGTGGGGGTGGATTTGTGGGCGGGGGTGGTG
>NC_057714.1:63598384-63632759 GCF_004010195.1 Chiloscyllium plagiosum
GTGGTGTTGCACAGGGTAGGTGATGGGGGCAGGGGCACGGGAAGTGGTGTTACACAGGGTTGGGCACGAGGTGCGGTGTTGGGGCGAGGGGCGGTGCCGCACGGCCTTGACGGCGGTGTTGCACGGGGTTGCAGGGGGGCGCATGTGGTGTGCTGTTGCCGCAGTCTCCTGAACGGGGAGCAGACTTAAAAATCTCTCAGCCCCACAGGAAAGGCATTTACTTGATTAACCGAATAATAGCTTATCCGAACGAAATAGTGCCCGCTATCATGTTCGGATAATAAATGCCCTAGACAAGGATGCTGATCACACATTAGCAAAGGTGAATTTAAATTCAGTTGAACAAATCAATCTAATCCAAAATGTTCAACCTCAGTAAAGGCAACAAAGAAACAACCAGACTGTCTTTTAGGCAAGGAAATCTGCCCAATCTTTATCCCAGTTGCTCTTTCCAACTTTCCAAACCTACAGCAATGTGGTTGACTCTTAAATGCCCTCTAAATGGTACAGCAAACAACTAGGTTGTATTAAATTGTTATGAAAAACATCAATTAAGAATAAACCAGTAATAAAAATCCAATTTTATTTAGGTATCATTTTCTTCCCTTTTGACCCTACGAGGTTCTCCTGTTCAATAACATCCAAGGACTTTGGCCTAAATTGGGAGAGCTGTCCCTTGGATTAGTCTGACAGTCATTCTCTCAAAACCACCATCCACATTAATGTCCTATTCCAGAGGAAAGCTGTACCAGAAGTCATGGCACAATGGTATACAGAATGACAGGCTGCAGTTCTACAGTGAGTAACGTACCTCCTGACTTACCAAAGTCTGTCCACCATTCCAAAAGCCACAAGCCAGTGGTGTGATGGAATATCCACAATATGCCTGGATGCACGCAGCTCCAAAAGCATACATGAAGCTCAACACCAGCCATGACAAATGGCCCACTTAATCAGCACACCATGCCCCATTTTAAACATTTAGTCCTTCCACCACGAGCACATATTGGCAGCAGTATGCACAGCAGAGATGATGCACTGGAATTAATCACTAAACCTCTTTCAAAAGTGTCCTCCATATCCATAACCGTGTTCAAGGGCAGCAAGCATAAGGTAACATCACCACCTGCAAGTTCCCTTCCAGGTCACATATCATCCTGATCTGGAACTATATCACTATCATTCCTTCACTGTTCCTATATTGATTAAGGTAACCATGAGGGTCCCACCTTCTGAACTTCACCCCTCAGCTGAAGTATGGTGACCCTCAGGTTAAATATCCACAAGTCCCTCTCTTCCCTGATGATAGAGCAGCCCTATATACAGTTTACAGTCCTTTTAGACAATGCCCACCATACCTTCCTTCAAATTGTCATTGGGGAAGAATTCTGGAAGCTCCTTCCGATAAGCCCTATTAGCCGACAGAACAAGGTGGCAGCTCACTATCATCCAATTGTGAATGGAAAATAAATGCTATTTTTGCCAGGAATGCTCACAAGTCATGAAAAAAATTAAAGGAATAAGAGATATTGATTCTGGGACTTCCCAATTATTAAGACTTCACATGAACTAGAGTCAAAAGTGATATTGGATCAAACATAAACAAAATCTTCTGCTAATTTCCATCTACTGCCCTTATCCACTTGGAATAAACAGTGAGGATTACAAAAGAACAGAATGCACTCAGATATCAACACCTCGAACAGATTTCTAGTTAGTTTCAAAAATTAAGCAGAGAGCAGGAGTAAGGGTAGTTAATATTTCTTTTCAGACAAAAAGAACATGTACATGCACTGTGCTTATTTCAACACAACCTTAGAGTTCATTTCTCAGGGAAATGCCTTGAACGAAGAGACTGGCCGTTAACTGTCAATCATTACCTGATAAATTCTCCATGACAATAACACTGCCAAATTCCACTTGCCAGCTAATCGGTATTCTCTTGTACAGTATAAATACTGGATTTCTCCCTAAATTGGTAATCTTGCAAATTTTTCCCACAGGTGCAATATAAAAAAAAGCTTCAACAAAACGTCAACATTACTAATTGATTATTGAGCAATACTCCAGGTCTGTACCACTAAAAGACTGTTTGAATAAGTTTTAAACTGTTATATTTTGGGCTGTCTCATTTACTTATAGAGAAATTAAAGGATTCATATAACAAGCCACATGACTTGATCATTAAAGAGGGGTTCAGAGTGTCTTATTGGTCAGAAGAGCAGGCTAATTACATTTGTAGACAATGGCGAAAGCTTCTGTGCAGACTCTACCAGACTTGTAAAAACCATAGTTTTTCATTTTTCTGCTTTTTAAAATTGCGGATTGAAATTTAAAAGAATTGTTTGAAAAGATTGCAACATGCTTTGAAAAGCAAGTAATTGGACACTTATGGTAAGTATTGAGAAAACAGCTTTATAAACCAAGCAACAATTGAAGTTTAAGTTGTATCTAGGTGATAACAAGATGTTGATTAATAATTGGTCACTAGTCCATAGACGCATGAGAAAAGCCTTTATTCACCAACAACTAAGAGATTTGTTCCCAGGTAATAATTGGGACTGGGAACGAGATAGAAGAGGACAGAGACTGTTTCTTTATTCTCTGCAATCAAAACTCCATTTTAAAACTTAAGAAAACAAAATCTTCCATCCTTAGCAGCTGTTGCAAGCTGCAACTCTCAACTGATACGTAAGAGGCATTTTCTTAGTGAACTGTGTACCTTGCATCTCCTACAAATGAGTGGAAGCATTCAAAGAAAATCACCTGTAAGCCAATGCCCTGATCAACACAAGAATCATGAGGATAATCTTAACTTGTGAATAGGAACTACTGAACTGCCTCATAATTTTCCTTTGCCCATAACCAATTTTTCTTTGTTTAATTATTTGCCTGTGTGCATTTATTAGGGGAAGTTCACAAGAAGATTAGAGTTTTAATTTGTTGTGTTATATATTGACTGTTTATATTCATTTAACTGTAGTTAAGAGTCTAATTACTTTTAACAAGTAGTAACTCTTAAGTACATAAATGATTTATATCAACCTGGGTCTAGAAATCAGGTAAATTAGGGAATTTTGTGTACTTAAATTTTGAAAACCAACATTTGTGATGACTCTGGGTATAGTGAGGCTGGATTTCCAGAGCACTACTCCAGTAGGTTGTGTCAGACTGTAAATCGCTGATTCTCACGGAAGGGCATTAGGAAAGTCAAATTTTACATATGGTTACGTAACCTATTTTTTGTTTAAAGATAGAAAGTAACTCAGGTCTGGAAGACAGTTGGTTAACATTTTTTCTTGGATATAATTCTCAAATGATTCACACTGTGTTAGAGATGAGCCTTGAAAAGATTAACGAGTCCACATCAAGCACTTCGACTGGGACAACACATCCTTCTGAGGACAAGCCAAACAAGACACGCATGAGAATTCCTAGAAGCATTGCATTCCAATCGGAAGTCTATCAACAAAACATTGACTTGGACCAGATTTACCACCCCCTGAGAAAAAGAACAGGACATGACATCACCACAGGAAATGACATCACCAACCCAAATAAACCCATATAAATAGAAAGCAGAAATCATTGCAATGCTTTGTCTGGAGGCTCACTGAAGATGTTATCTAGTATGGTGACAAAACGTCTGAACATGAACCTTCTAGCTCAGCGAGCAAACCTACATCCAGAACCTCAACCTGAGCTACAAATCTTCTCAAAAAATTTGAACAATAGCTTTAAATTTATTTGTTACAGCAAATGTCTCAAAACTTGAAATCTTGCCATGTGAATGATTGTTACAGTCAAGCACTAGATGTTCATTGTTTAAGGGCATTGCTCATTTTATTAAACTAAACAACAATAAAAAGCATCACCTTCAAAACAACAACCATTTAAAAGTTCACAGTATGCATAACAAGGAATATCTCAATGCCCACAGACGTGTAATCAGGGAAATAACCATCAAACTAAAAGAATAGGTTTTATAAAGGAACACCAGAATCAAGAAGTTCTTAATAAAAGAGCAATGTGAAGTGAGAGAAGGATGCGAAAGGATAAGGAGCTAAGGGTGCAATGAAAGCAAGCGAGGACACAACATTGTTGAATGACAGGAAAGCTGCATTTGAGAACTGACCCAAGTAATTTATTTGGGATTGAACGTCGAATAAAAACCAAAAAAAAATCAAGCAAACAGAAGCAAAAATAAATACAAGCAACCCTAGATCTTAAAGATTTTGATCTAGTGAACATACTTTATTTTGGAAGTTCATACAACACTTGTGCATTATTTTACTAATCATATTTCAGGAATGAACATGTAAAGGTTTGACAGTTTATTGAAGAAACCAAGAAGCTTTAAGAAAAATGGACCATTAACAAGCATGAAATCAAACATTTGTTTTGATGCCTTTTGAAAGGAATGCCCTTGTGCTTGCAGAAAGCAAAATGTAATTAAAACATCATCACAGCAGTTAATACCTTCTTGTTTTACAAATCCCACTGTATGTACACCTTATGATTTCAGTTTCAAGGACACAGCTGTATTTTAATCTATAATTCTGATTTCATTAAAAAAAGAAAATGAGTAGGTAGATCAATCTATTTCATGCCTATCATACTAGATATACAAATGCCCAACTAAATAATCCATAAGCAAGTCATGCCCAGTATAACATTCATAAATACCAAATAGAGTCACAGTGATGTACAGCATGGAGACAGGCCCTTCGGTCCAATTTGTCCATGCCGACCAGATTTCGTAAATTAATTTAGTCCCAGTTGCCAACATTTGGCCGATATGCCTCTAAACCATTCCTTTCATCTGTACATCCAGATATCTTTTAAATGTTGTAATATTATCCACCTCCACCACTTCCTCAGGTAGCTTGTTTCATATATGCACCGCCTTCTTTATGAAAAATTTGCACTTCGTTCCCTTTTAAATCTTTCCCCTCTCACCTGAAACCTATAAGCCTCTTGTGTTGGACTCCCCTACCCTGGAGAAAAGATCTTGTCTATTCACCCTATCCATGTCCCTCATGATTTTATACACTTCTATAAGGCCACTCCTCAGGCTCCAATGCACCTAAATGGAAATGTTTCAACTGTGTTAAATCTTTGGGTATCCAGTCAAATGACAACCAACCACATTTTTATTTAGATCAATGCATATTTCTGATAGCTAATCAGCACCCCTGAAACACTACACATTTGGACATATATGGCCTGCAAAGTTGGCCCATTGGTTGCCGCAGCTCAAATTAAGCTCTGAGGTATGTAGGCACATCATACATCCTGCACTCCTCCTGTTCTGATAAAAATCGAAATGAGATTTTGTAAAAATCTCATTAATTGGTAAAAATGGAATTTGGATGATTTGTATTTTAGATTCGGATTTATATTTTAAATGAGCTTATTGTCAGACTTGTAGCATCCATCAATACACCTGGGGAACATTACAACTGTTACACAATTAGAGGAAATAGGTCATAAAGCAATTCATCACTATTTAATGGGGTGTTTCTATATGTTCAAAATGGCGACAGCTTTTCTATTAAGCTGCATTATGCTTTGAAGCACATCATTAACGATGGAGCAGAAGAAAAAAAAATGACAGAAATCCTGCACTCTGGATACCACTACCTCAAGGGATACCTTGGTCTACGTGTCCAAAGACCTGTGTTGAGTATAGGCCTGTTCAGTCATAGAAAGGTCCATGGTAAAAATCTGTGACCCTGAGTAGATCTTGACCTCAATTGGGTGGGAGGCCACAAACGTCATCTTTAAACTTCCCATTTTTTATGCACTAAAACAATGATTCAAACTAGGGCTAAAAGAACCAGGTGGGACTAGATTGGGTTGGGATTTCTGGTCGGCATGGACAAGAACATGAATATGAAGGAAAACAAAAACTTAACATTAAAATCTTTAACACAGAACGGGAGTCACAAGTAAATTGTGCTACTTAATTTTAATTAAATAACAGCATTGTTTTTTTTTTCAGAAGCAGGAGCCTCATGTATTAACTCAACCATGGTCCTTTATATCAATGTCAGCTGTTTGAGATCTATCCAGGATCATAGGTTTTTATCATGGATCTTGCTGTGGCTGACCAGGCCTATTCTCAGCACAGACCTTGAGACACAGGGACCACATTGTCCCACAAGGTAGTGGCATAGAGTACAGGATTTCCTGACTTTCAACAACGGGTAGCTCCTCCCAGCTGCTACACTTTAAAAAGAGCTTCAGTGTGTCTGAGCTATTGGCCATTTGGGAGCTGGGGAAACAGGGGAGATATTTTTCAATCAAGTGTCTGGACCATCTAAGTTGATTTTCAGGAATTTTGCCTGAATGGTTGAGCACACTGGCTTTAAGAAACACATTTGCTCTATTTTAAAAAGGGCCTGTTGGAAGCACGAGATCATTAAGCTTCGCACATGCAGGAAGAAGAAATCATACTGGGAGTGAAATGCAGCCCGAGTGAGTACATAGCGCAGAGAATTTGGAGGCAACTTGGGAATTCAGTGCAGAAGGGAAGAGATATTTTTTGCATGCTGTTTTTTGGCTCGTAGTTTGTAAAGATTTTAAATGGGATAAAGTGAAGTCCAAGATCAGGGGTCCAGCACAAAACAGTGACATCACAGTAAAACTAAGCACAGCAAACTTTGTTTTGACTGGCATCTGGATAGGTATATGAATAGGGAGAGTTTGGAGGGATATGGGCCAGATGCTGGCAGGTGGGACTAGATTGGGTTGGGATATCTGGTCGGCATGGACAAGATGGACCGAAGGGTCTGTTTCATGCTGTACATCCCAATGACTCTATGGCACCTTATGAACCAGCACTTGATAAACAAGCAAAAATTATATATCTGAAATACCAGAAGTTTATTATCGCAGTCTCCAAGTCGTTCACCTGAGGATGCAAGTGATACGGCTCGCTGATGCTAAGCTTTATTTAAGGCAAAATTGCATTATTATTTAAGTTATTACATCAATAAAATACAACAGTGATGTGTATACCCCTTGCATTACGCTTCTATTACTTAGTGTGATTTTACATTAATTATGCAGAACTTCTTGATAAACTGGAATATTTAATCAACCAGTACACTAACCAGCACCTATGGGGCCAGGAATGAAAAGTTTGCTGCAGATTGGTTAGTGATAGCTACTAATTTGACTATCCACATCAGATTGAAGGTAAATAGGTTGAAATAGTCACAGGTTACAAACTAAAAGATCAGTACAAAAAGGTTAAAAGTCAAATTAAGAACCAAGTAATTAAAATAAGAAATGCTGGGCCAGGTGATGTGTTGTAACTGTATTATGTGAGAGCTGGTGGACCTCATTGTGGTTCATTGTGAGAACATCTGTAGCAAGTATTGGTTACTTGAGGAACTCTGGCTCAGAATTGATGAACTTGAGTCTGAGCTTCAAACATCGCGACACATCTGGAAGACTTTACGTGGATGCAAATTCAGTCAGTGGTGAGAGACAGAAGGACGTGACTACCAGTGAGGCTAGGTACAGGGATCCAGGAGATAGCCTCATCCCTTGAGCTAACAGATTTGAGATTCTTGCTTTCTGTTTGGATGAGAGTGGAATCTGTAGGGAGGATGTGCAAACTGACCATAGCTCTATGGCGCAGGGAGCCATTCAAGGGGGGAGAAAGGGGAAATTTAGTTGTAATCAGGGGAACAGACATTGTTCTCTGTGGTCCATGATAAAGCGAAAGGACTGTAATATGAGGAGTAGTTGAGTCTCTAGGTCTGTACTTGAAAGAGTATATAAGGATGAGGGAGATCTCAATGAAACTTATGGAATATCTGAGTGGACATGGAGGAGATGTTTTCATTAGTAGGACACACTAAGACCCGAGGGCACAGCCTCAGTGTGAAGGAACGATCCTTTAGAATTTTAGAATTTTTCAGCCAAAGAGTGGTAAATCTTTGGAACTAACTGCTACAGAAGGCTTTGGAGACCAAGTTGTTGAGTATGTTTAAGGCCAAAATATTTAGGTTCTTGGGATGTAATAGTGTCCCTACTCCTGGACCAAGAAGCTCAAGTCCCACCTGAGGTGTGTAATAACATCTCTGAACAAGTTGATGAGAAAAATATGTTAAAACATTAGTAAGGCGAGCAAAGATTACAGGGAGAAGGCAGGAAAATGGAGCTGAGAAGCATAGCAGCTTTGATTGAGTGGGTCTAATTCTGCTCCTATATCTTATGGGCTTATGCTTTAAAAACCAATCATCTGGTTCACTAATGTCCTTTAGGGAATGATACCTGTTTTCCTTATCTGGTCTGGTCACTTGTGACTCCTGATCCACAGCAATGACTTTTGACTGCCCCCTGGGCAAATTAACGGTTAATAAACACTGGCCTAGCTGGCAATGTCCGCATTCCATGAATGAACAAAAATAACCTTTCTCTGTCTCCCAACAACCACCTCTCTCAAATCCACCCATCTCTCTTTCTCTTTTCTCCCTTCCCACACCAAACCACTAGAACCACCTTCTGAGACACTGTTCAAAAATTATATAGCCCTTTGAGAAAACAAGTCCCTTCATTTCTGCCCTATTTATTACAAAGCAGCAACAAGGTATGAACTCAACGACATGAGGAAACATCATTTCCATGTTTACCTTTTCAAGTTCATCGAGGATCTTTCAAAACTTCATTTAAGTCACCCCTCATTCTTCCCAATGGACTCCAGTGGAAACAAGCTAAGTCTGTCCAACCTTTCCTAATAATACAACTTGCTCATTCCAGGTATCAATCTCATAACCCAATTCTGAACCACGTACTGTCCAGGAGGGTGTGCATGAGGTGAGAAAACTTGGTTTATGTGCCCATAAATCATTAAATATGGAGAGACAAGTGGAAAGAATGGTTAGTAAAATGTACAATAGCCTAGGCTTCATGGATTGACAGTAGCATAGAACAGAGAAGTTATGTGAACTGTATAGGAAATTTGTTACTGCTCATCTAGAGTATTGTGTATAGTTCTGGCCATACTTTAAGAAGGATTCAAGTGCATTGGAGAGGATGCAGAAGAGATTTGAGAGAATGGCTCCAGGGACGAGATACTTCAATTGTGAAGAAAAATTGGGAAAGATAGAATTATTGCCTTGGAAGCACAAAGGCTCAGAGGAGATTTATTAAAAGTTTTGAAAGTCACGAGGTCTGGACACAGGAGACTGGATGCAACTGTTCCCACTCATAAATGAATCAAGGAGAAAGCATAGATTTAAGGTGATGTGCAAAAGAGGTAAAGGTGAAAAGAAGAAATCTTTTCATATGGAAGATAGTTTAGCTTTGGAATGTGTGGCTGGAAGTGGGAAGGTAGAGGCAAGTTCAATCAAGACAGTCAAGAGGACATTAGATGATTACTTAAATAAAAATAATGTGCATGGTAATGGGGAAAGGAAGGGACAATGATACTAAGTTAAAATGCTCAAAGCATCAGTGCAACACAATAGGCCTAATGGTCACTTTCTGCTCTATAACAATCCTGTGATTCTGTAACCTTT
Source organism: Chiloscyllium plagiosum (assembly GCF_004010195.1). NCBI lineage: Eukaryota > Metazoa > Chordata > Chondrichthyes > Orectolobiformes > Hemiscylliidae > Chiloscyllium > Chiloscyllium plagiosum. Next base: position 63,607,921 of record NC_057714.1, read on the forward strand.
AACTTATATATGCACATTGGCTGCTGCCATTTTGTAGTAGAAGGTGATCCACATGATGGCCCATTCCTTCAAAGTTTCCCTGGCAACTGAAGTGTATGGTGAAACTGTCATGAATGAGAAACCCACTGTTTTTCTGGTCCCTCAATATTTCCTTTGTTTAGCAAGACAAATTGCTGCATCTGCAAACCTACTCTTTAGAAGAGTTTAGTACAGTGGTCTCATAGATGCTAAAATTAATATATTGAGCCAAAGTAAAAACTGCAATTTTTTGAGAGTACTGGTCTATCGCCTTCCACCTTCCTTTCTTTCTTTACATTTTTCTTTCGGGGGTACCATGGATTCCAGGGGCGCTGAGTTAAGATGGTTTGGACGGTTAATGATTATTGTGATGTTATCATTGAAACCAAGCAAATCTTTTGCCCACCATCTCCATTTCTGTGTTACTTTCCCGTTCAGTATGATTTGGGTTGGTTTATTAAGACGGCAACCAGGTGACTTTCCCACAAAGAATAGGAGTACAGTCAGTTCTGCTATAACGTGGTAGTTCCGTTCTTGTGCAATCTTGTGTTATAAGAAAATCTTGTAATAGCAGCACCATTTAAACTAATGAGGCTGGAATTGCGTTATAACCAATCCACGCTTTTCAAGTTCACACTACAGAAACAATGTCCCCAATTCATCAATCACATTATAGCGAACTTGCATTAATAAAATGCGTGTTATAGCAGAATCACTTTATGTAAAACTTTGTCTTTAAATTTTACATGGATTATCAATTTCAACTAAACAAAGAGAAGTGGCCAAATGTTACTGTCTTCAAAGGCATTAAAACATACCAAAAGAGACATCAAGGTATTGTCTTATCTAAAGCCAGGACAATCCTGACATTATCTACTTCTTGAGGTTGTAAATCCTCTTATAAACACAATGCAACTTTAGACCTTTCAGAGGAATCTGTAAGATAGCCTTTCATGCCAGGTAAGTACAAAGAAAAATGTCAAAGCAGCATCACGAACACATCATTGTATTTATTAACCTAATCAAAGCATTTGACTCAGTAAACTATGAGGCACTATGGATTGTATTAGGTAAAAGCAATGACTTCAGATGCTGGAAACCAGATTCGGGATTAGAGTGGTGCTGGAAAAGCACAGCAGTTCAGGCAGCATCCGAAGAGCGGGGAATTCGATGTTTCGGGCAAAAGCCCTTCATCAGGAAAGAGGCAGAATGCCTGAAGCATGGAGAGATAAATGAGAGGAGGGTGGGGGTGGGGAGAAAGTAGCAGAGAGTACAATAGGTGAGTGGGTGTGGGGATGAAGGCGATAGGTCAGAGAGGAGGGTGGCTACCTTCCCCCACCCTCCTCCCTGACGTATCACCTTCATCCCCACCCCTACTCACTTATTGTACTCTATGCTACTTTCTCCCACCCCCACCCTCCTCTCATTTATCTCTCCACCCTTCAGGCATTCTGCCTCTTTCCTGATGAAGGGTTTTTGCCCGAAACGTCGATTTCCCCGCTCCTCGGATGCTGCCTGAACTGCTGTGCTTTTCCAGCACCAGTCTAATCCAGAATCTATGGATTGTATTCCAAAGACTTGTATTATATTTGGATGTCTAAGACGCTGCTTCCCAATCCTGCAATTGCCTCACAAAGATATGATGTTAAGGAGCCGATGTTGGACTGGGATGGACAATGTTAAAAATTACAACACCAGGTTATAGTCCAGCAGGTTTATTTGGAAGCACTAGCTTTCGGAGCAACGCTCCTTCATCAGGTGGTTGTGAAGCAGGATCATAAGACACAGAATTTATAGCGAGAGATTATAGTGTCTTGCAACTGCTGAAATGAACCTGTTGGACTATAACCTGTTGTGTAATTTTTAACTTTACAAAGATACAATTGCAATTGACTTGAGGTGGGAGAACTTGAAACCTTCAAAATCCAGATTAGTGTCAAGCAAGACATTGTGATAGTTCCCATCTTGTTTAAAGTCTACCTGGCTGAATATTCACCTCATCAGAGGTGTTCTGTTGTCAATATTATAGACCATCTAGATGGAGAACTCTAAGCTTGGTCACCTCAGTGCCAAAGCTAAACTGACCACTATCTATTTGCATGACCTGTAGTTTGCAGATTGCTGCAGTGACATTGCCAAATACATTACATTTGCAAGCTAGTGTTGATCTCTTCAATTCTGCAGACAAGAAGATTGGTATGTCTCTGAATATTGTCAGAGCAATATCTGTATGTCAACTTGCACTTGGTCAAATATTCACCCTGCTCTATATGCTAAAGGAGAGATTCTGAACGTATTGTTTAAATTTCCGTACCTTGGCAGCCACTTGTTTCCCAAAAGACCAACCTTGGTAAGGCGACCGAATAAAAGATCAGCTATGGCAACTGCCTTCCACAAACTATGGTAGAAAGTAGTTTGACAATAGGAACATCTACAAGTCACCTAAAGTGCAAGTGTACAGAGCATTTGTCATCAACGCATTTCTGAACTCCAAAGAGACCCAAAATATGCATCAATAACATGCAAGTGCACTCCATTATTGAACATCTGAATTCATTTGGAGGGCAATTGAACAAACATTAAAGATACAGGAGCAGAATTAGGCCATTTGGCCTACAGAGTCTGTTCCGCCATTAGATCATGGCCAATATGTTGCTCAGCTCTGTTATCCTGCCTTTTACCTGTCAACCTTGATCCCCTTAAGTCACAAGAGTCTGTTTAAATACACTCAACGACTTGGCATCCACAGCCCTCTGTGGCAATGAGTATCACACATTTAGCACACTTCGACTGAAAACATTCTTCCCCATCTCAGTTCTAAAGGGTCATCCCTTCACTCAGCGGCTGTGCCCTTGGGTTCCTAGTCTCTCCTACTAGTGGAAACATTTTTTCCACATCCACTCCACCCAAGTGTCTGTGTTCTGCAAGTTCAATAGTTGCGGTCCTAACATTGACCTCTGTCGAACTCTACTGGTCACAGGCTGCTATCCTGAAAAAGAATCCTTTATCTGCACTCTCTGCCTTCTGCCTGCCAGTAACTTGCTCCAAACATCATGGGTTCTTATCATGCTTAGCAGCCTCCTGTGCCGTTCCTTATTAAAGACCTTCTAAAATCCAGGTAGATCACATCCTCTAGCTCTCTGTTGTCTAACTTGCTAGTTACCCCCTCTTGAAATTCTAACAGATTTGGAGAAAGTGAGGATTGCAGATGCTGGAGATCAGAGTCAAAAGGTGTAGTGCTGGAAAAGCACAGCCTGTCAGGTAGCATCTGAGGAGCAGGAAGTCAATGTTTCGAGCATAAGCTCTTCCTGCTCCTCAGATGCTGCCTGACCAGCTGTACTTTTCCAGCACCACACTTTTTGATGCTAACAGATTTGTCAGGCATGACCTCCATTTGATGAAGCCCAGTTTTACAATGCACTTCCAAGTACTCAGCAGTCTCATCTCTAGAAATAGACTCTAAAATTTGACCAACGACCAAGGCCAGGCTAACCAGCATATAATTTTACATCTTCTACTTCCTTCCCTTCTTAAGTAGGGGCTTTAAATAGCTATTCTCCAGTGTTTCCTAAAAGATCACCAATAAATCTACACTCTCCTCAGTTATCTCCTTTAGAACGCTGGTGTGATTTATCCTCCTTCAGAACTTTCATTTCCCACAACATCTTCCCTTCATTACCTGACTTTCTTGAAATTCTGGATGCTACTGTTGTCTTCCACCGTGAAGGCTCATGTAAAGTACTATTCAGTTCCTCTGCTATTTCTTTGTAACAGCAATCAACAATGGTTACATGGCCTTCGTATGGCTAGTTATTTCTTATCCACATATTCTCACAAATTCAAATCTCACCATCTGTCATGGTGGAATTCAAATTCATCTCCAGAACATTTGCCTGGAGTTCTAGATTGCTAACCCACTGACATCACCAGTCAGCCATCAGTTCCCTTTATCAAAGTGAAATTTGAAGCATAAATAGATTATTCATGACATTATTGAGGGGTGGAGCAGATTCGAAGGGTCATACTGCTTCTAATTCGTACATTTGTATCCATCCTTAACATGGAGATGAAACTTTGTCTTGACAAGGATTTTTAAAATGGTCACTCCTACCAGTATGGTCATGGACAAATGCATCTGCAAAAGGTAAGTTAATGAGTCTGACTATAAGCACATGATTCCATTTTTTTTTCAATTCTTCATCTGTTGCATGATGCGGAGGAGCCGGTGTTGGACTGGGGTGTACAATTTTAAAAATCACACAACACCAAGTTATAGTCCAACAGGTTTATTTGGAAGCACTAGCTTTTGGAGTGCTGTTCCCTCGTCAGATGGTTATGGAGTATAAAATCGTTGGACCCAGAACTTAAGGCAAAAGTTTACAGTGTGATGTAATTGAATTTATATATTGAAAAAGACCAGGATCGTTTGTTCAGTCTCTCATCTTTTAGAATAGGCATGTTCGTTTCAGTTCTTTCAGATGTAAATTCCAGAACTTTCTTAAAGTTGCATTCTCTTCAGAGTCAAAAACAATCTTTAGGACTCCTAGAGCAACTCCGACTGCATACCACTGTGTTGCCACCTCTGGTAGTTCTATCCTGCCTGTAGGATACGACAAATCCAGAGATGATCTTTAAGTATGGGACATGCCTGTTTGATATGATTCGGTGAGTAGGACCGTCAGGCTGTTGTTGGACTAGTCTGTGTGCTAGCTCTCCCAACTTTGCCACAGTTTAAAAATAAGAAGGACATATTAGCTGCAGAGTTGCCATAGCTAGTTGTGCCATTGTATTTTCTGGTACCTAGGTCAAAGTCTGGTCAAACTGAGGACTGCACATGCTACAGAAGTCAGAATGGAAAAGGGCAGTGCTGGAAAAGCACAGTGGATCAGGTAGGAATTCCTACTGGAGGGCATATGCCCGAAATGACGACTCTCCTGCTCCTCAGATGCTGCCTGATCTGCTGTGCTTTTCCAGCACCACCCTTTTTGACTCAAAGCCTGGAGGCATCTGTCTTTTTTGACTTTGCAACAGCTTGTGAGGACACATTTCAGAGGACAGTTGAGCTAACTACATTGCAATGGGTTTGGAATGAGGTGAACTATTGTTGAACAACTAATGATGGTAGGTCACCACTGCTGAAGCTAGTTTTTATTTAGATTTAATAAATTTCAATTCTACTAGCTGTCATGATGGCAGATCAACCCATGCCCCAGAGCATTAGCCAGGGTTTCTGCAATACTAGCCCAGTGTCATTATCACCAAGACAGCAACTCCCTTTATGCACTCCTCATTTCTTCAATCTCAATGTTTAAGGAAATGTACCTTGTGTCTTTGTTCACCAAGTTCCAGATAACTTGCTGATTGGACAAAGAGTTTGAGCTACAACTGTAGGAACAATTCAAACAAACATTCATGCTATGAAAAATTATGCAAATTCTGGTGGATGTGGTTCTTCTATCACAGGAAACAAAAGGAAAACATTCAACATGTTTCAGAATTATCTATTTAGCAAAGGAATTCATTTAGGTAATTTTAACCAAGATGCTTCAAGTTGATATTGGTTCACAAAGGATTAAGTCCATTAAGAAGCTATGTGGTGAGAAAAATTACACTCCTTCGAAGTTCTTATCCACAATAAGATTCTCTATATACTATAAGACCTTGAAACAACAGGCATTTGTTAAGAACACACCTGTATGAATGCACAAAAAAAATTCAAAAATCACACAACACCTGGTTGTAGGCAAACAGGTTTATTTGGAAGTACAAGCTTTTGGAGCACTGCTCCTTCATCAGGTAGCTAGTGGAGCAGAATCAGACACAGAATTTATAGCAAACATCATAGTGTCATACACTGATGCAATATATTGGACAGACCTAGGTTGCTGTTCAGTCTTTCATTTTTAGAAAGGATTGCAGGTTTTGATTCATTAATATATAAATCCCAGAACTTCTTTCAAGTCACATTCCTAAGGTAAATTAAGGTTTTATTAAAAAAAGGGGCTCTCAGCTCAGACAATGCATGAAAGGTGTGAGGTAAGAGTCAGGCTGGTTCTATTTCCAAAGTAGGAATTTATAAAATGTCACATAGATTATAAAAAAAATTGACTGCCTATAGATTGTGTGTTTTTTGAACAAAATAGAATGCATCTGCAAATACGATTCTGCAAATGCATGCAGACTCTAACCTCACATCTTTATGCATTGTCTGAGCTGAGATGTCATTTTTTTGTATAAAACCTTAAGTTATCTCAGGAATGTGACTGGGAAGTAATTTACACCTTAACGAATTGAAACCTGCAACCCATTCTAAAAGATGAAATACTTAACAGCAATCTAGGTTTGTTCAATATATTGCATCAGTGTACGACAGTACAATCTTTTGCTTTAAATTCTGTATCCTATGATCCTATTCCACTAGCTACCTGATGAAGGAGCAGTGCTCCAAAAGTTTGTACTTCCAAATAAACCTGTTGGACTATAACCTGGTGTTGTGTAATTTTTGACTTTGTCTGCCCCAGTCCAACACTGACATCTCCACAAAATCTACTGTATTATTTAACAACCATGATTTAACTGTTAAAAATCACACAACACTAGGTTATAGTCCAACAGGTTTAATTGGAAGCACACTAGCTTTCAGAGCGACGATCCTTCATCAGGTGATTGTCACCTCCGACAATCGTCGCTCCTAAAGCTAGTGTGCTTCCAATTAAACCTGTTGGACTGTAACCTAGTGTTGTGTGATTTTTAACTTTGTACACCCCAGTCCAACACCGGCATCTCCGAATCATGATTTAACTGTGTAGAGATCATGCCTAAGAAGATAGTAGCACATATAATTTGCAGACGACGCAGACTTTCGCCTTGTCGTCTACCTCAGAAAAAGGAACAAATTAAAGAATAAGAAATCACAGAGAGCAAATGGACGTCCTGATGCATATATGTAGAGGTCACAGGCGTTCTTAATGAACCATGGGCAAAAGGTCAGCACTAAACTCACATAACAAAGGGTTTTCTGCATCACCACATCCAGATTACAGGAGTGCAAATCTATATATTAAGCAGTAAAGTTGATTTTGTGATCATGAGGTCCACTCATGGAAAGAAGTAAACACAATCAGGTATCTTGTTTTCATCACTTTTTCACAGAACCTTAAAAAATGCTTTCAGCACACTACAATGCATCAATCTACAACTGACCTATTTAGTGGTAATACCATAATCTTGGTTCTGTTTTTCAACTTACCTTTACACAAATGCCTCCAGTTTGATATCAACACCATGATGGCAACAATTGCCAACATCCTCTGGTCTGTAATATCTGTATATTGTTCATGTTCCTGAGGTTGCTGTGGTGCTTAGCATACTTGACTTCACAGTCCTTTTGATTAACATTCCTCCATGATCTAATTCTCAATTTTAAAACTCTCATCATTATTTTCAAATCACTATGGTCTCCCCTCTCCCTGACGCAAATGTCTTTGGAATTGCCTCCTTCTCCACAATCCTCTGAGACATCTGCACTTATTTAAATTTCCCATGGTGAGCAATTCCTACTATAATATCCCTATCAACAGGAGCAGTATGTTTAGCTAAGTTCGACCTCAAATTCTCTCTGTAACCTGTCTCTTTACCTCTTTTGTTTCTTTTAAGAGGCTCTCTAAAAGCTATCACCTTGACTAAGAGTGAGAACACTATCATAATAAAAGTTTCAGTACTAAGAGGAAAAGTAGTACGACGATTCTGCAGCCTCAAATGAGACTCCAGAATGGCTGCATGTCTCAGAGTAGCTGACGACGTTCTTAAGTGGAAGGGTGAACAGCCAGTTGTTACGGTACACATTAATACTAATGTCACAGGTAAGAAAAGAGAAGAAGCCCTAAAAACAGAATATAGGGAGTTAGGAAACAAGTTAAAAAATAAGACATCAAAATGTAGCGAACTTGGGTTTGCCACTGGTGCCTCAGAACAGAAATAACAGGATGTTTTGGATGAACCTGTGGCTGGAGAGGGTTTCAGATTCCTTGGACATTGAAGCCAATTCTGGAGGTCTCACAGCACCTGGAGGAGTTGCACTTGAGCAGGAACAGAGCTGACATCTGAGGGGATTATATTTGTCAGTGCGGTCTACCAGGGCTTAAATTAAAATGGCAGGTGCTGGGAACCTACACAGGAAGACTGGTGACAAGGAACCAAGAGCTAAAATAAAAGACAGACTAGGAAATAAGAAAGTAGATAAACAGGAGGTTGAAGAACATAGCAAGCAAGGCAGCGTCAGGGAGGTGGGGAAGTTTTGGGTATAACCATTCTTCAGTATTAGATGCGAAGGTAGGGGGAGCGACAGATAAAGGGCAGGGGTGGGGGGTAGTAGCAGGGCTGTGTGATAGATGAACATAGATAATGGGTACAACCTGGTTGGTCAATGGGAGGGATGAATCCGGTTGATAACCAGAAGGGTCAGTAAGTTGAATGGAAGGGAGGAGGCGGGGCTGGAAAGGGAGTGAGAATGGATGGGAAAGTTATTTTAAATTCAAGAACTCAATGTTAAGTCCTCCAAGCTGGAGGCTGCCCAGGCAGAAACTGAGGTGTTATTTCTCAGATTTGCAGTTTGATTCATAGCAGCAATGGAAGAGGTCGAGTATGGAAATATTGGAGGGGGAATCATGACCCCTTCCATCACTTTGCTGATGAGCGGGAGTAGACCAATGGGGCAATAACCAGCAGAATGTATTCATCCTGCTTTCTGTGGACTGGACATACCTAGGGAAATTTTCCAGATTGTTGTGTGAATGTCAGTGTTGCACCTGTTTTGGAACAGTTTGGCTAGGGGTATGAGGTCAAGGTCTGGGACACACTTCCTCAGTACGATTACTGAAACATCATCAGCCCACAGCCTTTGCAATATCCTGTGCTTTCAGCTGTTTCTTGATATCACATGGAGGGAATCGAATTGGCTCTGGTGAAGGGGGGGGGCAAAAAAGCTGAGTGGGTCATCCATTTGGCACTTCCAGCTGATGATGGCTGCAAATACTTCAGATTTATCTTTTGCACTTCTATCCATCATTCAGCATGTAGACATTTATGCAGCTCTTCCTCCTGTGAATTGTTTAGTTGTCTACTGCCATTCACCACTAACTAGGAAAGGACAGCAGAGCACTGATGATCCATTGGTTATACGATCACTTAGCTCTGTCTATCACTTGCTGCTTGTGCTGGTTGGCATGCAGATGGTCCTGTCTTGGAACTTCATCAGCTTGACACCTCTTTTTTTAGATATGTCTGTAATGCTCCTGGTATACCCTCCTACATTTTTCTAGTACCTGTGATCCCTTGACTTGATTCTAAGGTAGAGTGGGTGAAACACCGGCCCACAAGCATACATTATTTTAGAGTACATTGCTACTGCTGTTGATGGCTGACAGTACCTCACGAATTCTTAGTTTAGAGTTATTAGCGTTGTTCAGAATCTAATCCATTTAGCATAGCATTGTAATGCTGCACTTCACGATGTTGGCAGAACAAAAAAAAAACAAGGAAAGTGTGGATCTGGCAGAAGAAAGGGAGAAAGAAAGGGAGGAAAGGGAGAAAGTGAGAGTTTTTGAATTTCAGAGATTTGAACTGAAAACTCAAAGTCGACTTAAATTGATGGAGATAGAGTTGAAAGATAGGAATAGTGATAAGGACAGTGGAGAGCAATCCCATCACAGTCAGAGGCTTGGTGGGCATCTGTTCAAATTGGTCTAAGTTCGACAAGAAGGATGTAGAACCCGTTTTAATTTATTTGAGAAAATGGCTAAACAAATGAAATGGCCAGTGACCATGTGGGTATTATTGACCCAAACAAAGGTGAATGACGTATTTACAAGTGAGGTATTTGCATCACTATCAGAAGAGATATCAAGGGAGTATGTTGAGTTGAAAAATGCCACCTTGAATGCCAATGATCTCGTACCAGAAGCCTACAGATGTTTAATGAATCTAAAGAGGGAACCTGGTCAAATATATATAGAGTTTGCAAGAATCAAATGGAAGTAATTTTAATAGTTGGATAATGGCTTGAAAATAGAGCAAACATATGATGCTCTTAGGAAGACAATTATTTTGGAGGTGTTCAAAATTCACGTCCTAATGAGCATTCATGTGGAAGAGCAGAGTTAAGACTGCAAGATTAGCAGCGGAAATGGCAGGTGATTACGAGTTGGTTCATAAACCAAAATTTGGCTTCCAACATTAATTTCAATCAGTCAGGGATAGAAATTGGGGAAAAAGAGAAATCCTCAGATGGTAAGGAAAGAGAGATCATTGAAGATGGTAAAGACAACTTATCACAGGGCAAAAAGGAACCCCATGTTAGGAAAACAGAAGTAAAAAAGCTCAGGGATTTACACTGTAATAAAGACAGACACATGAAGTCACAGTGTTGGTGGTTTAAAAAAAGCACTGAGAAGATGCTTGTGGAAAACTGGACGCCCAGTGAGTTTTGATGAAGTGCTAAAGAGAAGCCCAGTGGAAGCAAAAAAGCTGCAAAAGAATCTGATCAGGGATTGGTTGAGAAGTGCCAGATCTCTTTAAGATTTAAGGTTTACTCATGTATGCAAGGAGTAGTAGGAAAAGAAGTAGAGAAAGTGAGGACTGCAGATGCTGGAGATCACAGCTTAAAAATGTGTTGCTGGAAAAGCGCAGCAGGTCAGGCATCATCAAAGGAACAGGAGAATCGACGTTTCAGGCATAAGCCCTTCTTCAGGAATGAGGAGGGTGTGCCAAGCAGGCTAAGATAAAAGGTAGGAAGGAGGGACTTGGGGGAGGGGTGTTGGGAATACGATAGATGGAAGGAGGTTAAGGTGAGGGTGATAGGTCGGAGAGGGGGTGGGGGCAGAGAGGTCGGGAAGAAGATTGCAGGTCACCCCCTCTCCGGCCTATCACCCTCGCCTTAACCTCCTTCCACCTATTGTATTGCCAATGCCCCTCCCCCCAAGTCCCTCCTCCCTACCTTTTATCTCAGCCCGCTTGGCACACCCTCCTCATTCCTGACGAAGGGCTTATGCCTGAAACGTCAATTCTCTGTTCCTTTGATGCTGCCTGACCTGCTGCGCTTTTCCAGCAACACATTTTTAAGTAGTAGGAAAAGAACCTTGAGTTTTAAGAGATATGTCACCAAGTCAATCTTTGATGGTGAGAGATAAGGAGCTGTATAATTCAGAAGAAGTATTGCCAGAAAAAGTGGTAATATTGTGGTGGAGGCTGGTACAATTGCAACATTTAAGAGGCATTTGGATGTGGATATGAATAGGAAGGGTTTGGAGGGATATGGGCCAGGTGCTGGCAGGTGGGACTAGATTGGGTTGGGATATCTGGTCAGCATGGACGGGTTGGACCGAAGGGTCTGTTTCCATGCTGTACATCTCTATGACTTTATGTGAAAGTCATGGTGAAAAGAGCAGTGTTCCGTTATATAAAATGAGGATGGAAAGTCTGTTGAAAGTGGTGAAGTGGTGATAAAAGTAAAATGGAAATTTTCACTTCAGGAAATACACTTTATTCTTGGCAATGATACACCTGGATCACAAGTGGGAGTGATGCCTATTGTGGTTGAGAAACCAGTGGAAAATCAGGCGATGAGGTGTTACAAGAAGCATATCCTGGGATTTTTCCTGACTTTGTGGTAATACAGTCACAAAGCAGTTGAAGCAGGAGGAGAAATCAAGGAATAAAGCTAATGAAGTTGAAAGTCAATTAACAGAAGCTATGTTTGATCAAATGCTTGAGAAAAAAAAACAAATGAAGGATAAAGTGAATATTTTTAGTTCAGAGAAATTAGCTGAATTGAAACAAAAAGGAATAATTAATGCAGTTGTATCAAAAAGCATACACAGGGAAGAATCTGAGTGTATCCCAGAGTATTAGCATGTTAAAAATGAAGTCTTGATGAGGAAATGGACACCATCACATACTCAGGAGGATAAGAAACGAGCAGACATTCATTAAGTTGTATTACTGGTGGGTTATAAAAAGATGGCATTTCAGATAGCACACGAATTACCAGTAGAAATTCAGTGAGAGTAAGGAAAACTTAAGCCAAAATACAAAAATATTTTCATTGGCCTGAACTGCCGAAGGATGTGGTTGACTTTTGCTGGACATGTCATACATGTCAGGTAATAGGTAAACCTCAGGCAGTGATAAAAACAGCATCCTTAATATCCATTCCTACATTTTACAAGAGTCTTAATTGATTGCGGAGGACTCTTTAAAAAAGTGGGAATCAGTATTTATTGACGAAAATGGATGTATCTCCTAGATTTCCAAAGGCCATTCCACTATGCAGTATCATAGTTAAACGAGTTATTGATTTTTAAAAATGAGATATGGACTACCCACAGAAATACAACCAGAATCTGGATCAGATTTTACATTCAAGTTGCTCAAGTTATGGATGAAGCAGGAAACAGACACACAAAATCAAAAATTTGTAGTTTCGCAAGAGAGATAGATTGCTAATATTACTACCAGAGATAGGTGACCCTTTAAAGGCAAGGTTTAGTAGGCCTTATCAAATCAAATCAAATCGAAATTGAGTGAGGAGAATTATTTGATAAAAACACCAGATAGAAAGAAATCTCACAGTGTGTCATGTCAACATGCTCAAAAGGTATGCTGATAGGAAGGAAAGCAAAAGGAGAATGTGTTACAGGTTACAACACAGAATGAAGAATCAAAGTCAGATGAATCGTAATTGGACATTCCCCAAATTAAATTGGACAATGCGGAAATTTGCAAAAATTAGGATAAATTATTAGGTTATGTTCCAGAGGATTATCAAAATGACCAGAAAAAAATTACCACTATCAGATGGGGAGATATGTGAGAATAAGCTGAGAAGTGCTAATCTAATTATGCATGATGTAGATACAAGAAATGCTATTTCAATTAAGCAACATCCCTATCGACTTATCATTTTAAAGTTAGTACAAGATCAAAAACAGATTGAACGCATGCTCAAAGACAATATAATCCAAGTGACTTGCGATGAATGGACCTCATCCAAAATAATAGTGCCAAAACCAGGTGGTACCCACTGATTGTGTAGACTATCGCAAAGTCAATGCAGTGACAAAATCTGATTCATATCTTACTCCATATTTAGAAGACCGTATTGAGAACGTGGGATAAGCAATGTATATTTTTAAGTTGGACTCAGAGGATATTGGCAGTTTCTCATATTATCAACGATGAGGGAAATATCACAATTACTTGAACTGAGCGGTTTTATCAGAATTCCTTACTGACTTGAAATGCAGAAAATTTCTGTGGACGGAGTAATGTCAGAAAGCATTTGACAGTCTGAAAGCTCTGTTAACCACTACCCCAGTGCTAGCCATACCGAATTACTCAAGGCCATTCAAAGTGGCTATTGATGCTATACATTAACGATTTAGACGAAGGAACTGGAAACATTCTGGCTACATTTGCATACGATACAAAGATGGAGGGACAGGTAACATTGAGGCTGCGGGAAGGCTGCTGAAGGATTTGGAAAAGTTAGGACAGTGGGCAAAGTAGTGGCAGATGGAGTACAACATGGGAAAGTGTGAGGTCATGCACTTTGGTAGGAAAAATAGAGGCATGAACCATTTTCTAAATGGGGGTAAAATTCAGAAGTTTTTTAGTGCAAAGAGACTTGGGAGTTCTAGTCCAGGATTCTCTCAAGGTAAACTTGTAGGTTGAGTCAGTAGTCAGGAAGGCAAATGCAATGATAACATTTATTTTGAGGGGACTTGACTATAAAAGCAGGGATGTACTTCTGAGGCTCTATAAGGCTCTGGTCTCACCACATTTGGAGTATTGTGCATGGTTTTGGGCCCCATATCTCAGGAAGGATGTACTGGCCTTGGAGCCTGTTCAGAGGACGTTCACAAGAATGGTTTCAGGAATGAAAAGCTTAAAATACAAGAAACGTTTGAGGACTCGGTCTCCACTTGATGATGTTTAGAAGGATGAGGGGGGATCTAACTGAAACACACAGAATACTGAATGGTCTGGACTGAGTAGTAGTTGTGAAGATGTTTCCACTGTAGAAGAGACAAGGACCCGAGGGCATAGCCTTAGAATAAAGGGAAGACCTTGTAGAACAAAGAGAAGGACAAACTTCTTTAGCCAGAGACTGGTGAATCTATGGAATTCATTGCCACAGGAGGCTAATGAGGCCAAGTCATTGAATATATTTAAGACTGAGATAGATAGCTTCTTGAGTATCAAGGGTTATGGAGGAAAAGTGGGAGAATCAGCCATGAGTGAATGGTGGAGTAGACTGAATGGGCTGACTAGCCTAATTTGTACTCCCATGCGTTATGGTCTTACAAGACAACGACAGGAAGACAGAAAAACCTCTTGAGTTATTTTTCCACAAAACTGAATAATCATCAACTGAAATAGTCCACAATTGAGAAGGAGATCATGAGTTTGGCGTTGCCGTTGCTACATTTCAACGCTTATACTGCCAGACATGTGTCTGAGACAATTGTTTTGTACTGATCATAACCCATTAAAGTTTTTAGAAAAGTTGTCGCAACTTTGACAAAGGAAGATGGAGGCACTCAGTGGTGAGACAAAACAGACTAAAATTGATTGTAGTTTTGAAGGTTTGCATACTTAGAGTCAATGCAATGTCCCTATATTGTAGTGAACTAATTGAAGAAGACTAAAGGTTTTTAAAAATGAAGCCATTTTTGTATATTGATGATTTGGAGATGCCGGTGTTGGACTGGGGTGAACAAAGTTAAAAATCACACAACACCAGGTTATAGTCCAACAGGTTTAATTGGAAGCACACTAGCTTTCGGAGCGACGCTCCTTCATCAGGTTATTGCCCTGATGAAGGAGCGTCGCTCCGAAAGCTAGTGTGCTTCCAATTAAACCTGTTGGACTATAACCTGGTGTTGTGAAATTTTTAACTTTGTATATTGATGGTTTGTTTCTTTTTAAGGGAGGAGGTGTGACAATACGACAGCTCTAAGAGATGGTTTTGTTTTCCTTAAATGCAGTCTGCTTATCACCAATAAAGCAAACAGCTTGTGTGATATTGGGAACTTTTTTTTTATAAGAAGTTAGAACAATAGAAGCAGCCTGAATAGATGGGGGGGTCAAACTCCCACAGAGGCAGATTTTTACTTTAGCTTTCAGTGGCCGTTGGGGTTGTGAAAGTTGGTTTCTTTTCCTGCAACTAAAATTGCATGAGCAACAATCTATTTTACCAAATTTGCCTTTGCCAAGGACGGGCTTATGGGATATTACTATACTGGAACAGCTAATGAGCAGCTTATTCTTTTGTTAAATATTTCAAGAGTGTTACAGGTAAGCCAATTCTTTTATTTTATTTTGTCAGTATTTTAACTATAGTTAGAGAGTTTTGAGAAGATTTGTAGCTCAGGTTGAGGTTTTGGATGTAGGTTTGCTCGCTGAGCTGGAAGGTTCATTTTCAGACATTTCGTCACCATACTAGGTAGCATCTTCAGTGAGCCTCTGGATGAAGCACTGCTGGTTTTTCCTGTTTTCTATTTATATGTTTGGGTTTCCTTGGGTCAGTGACATCATTTCCTGTGGTGATGTCATTTCCCATGATGATGTAAATTCCTGTTCCTTTTCTCAGGGGATGGTAAATGGGATCCAAGTCAATGTGTTTTGATAGCGTTCCGGTTAGAATGCCATGCTTTTAGGAATTCTCGTTCTCTGTTTGGCTTCTCCAGGATGGATGTGTTGTCCCAGTCGAAGAGGTGTCCTTCCCTATCTGTATGTAAGGATACTAGTGAGAGAGGGTCATGTCATTTTGTGGCTAGTTGATGTTCATGTATCCTGGTGGCTAGTTTTCTGCCTGTTTGTCCAATGTAGCGTTTATCACAGTTCTTGCATGGTATTTTGAAAATGACATTAGTTTTGCTTGTTGTCTGTATAGAGTCTTTCAAGTTCATGAGCTGCTGTTTTAGTATATTGGTGGGTTTGTGGTGGGTTAAACTATAGTGTATGAATAAAACATGTCATGTTTCAAGCCGGACCAATTGAATTGCATTAATAAAGCAATGCCTGGCACTTGTTTTTAACATAAGAAAAAGGTGAGGGTCTAGGCTAGCTCCTTGATATGTTTTGAGGAGGTTTGATCCAGTCCATAAAATTAACTTTCAGGAGAGATGGAAATCAATGCCTGTAAATTCCCTTGATCTTTTGTCAAAGCAGATATCAGACAATTCAGAGAGTCAACAAGTACATTAACAGACTTGCAATTGAAAAGTGTGGCACTGGAAAAGCACAGCAGTCAGACAGCATCAAAGGAGCACAAGAATCGACATTTCGGGCATAAGCCCTTCATCACTATTCCTGACAAAGGGACCTGACCTGCTGTGCTTTTCCAGCGCCACACATTTTGACTCTGATCTCCGCCATCTGTAGTCCTCACTTTCTCCTATTAATAGGCTTGCAGCCTTTAAAATGAGAGGCTAAGTAATGCCTTAGCTGGAATAAAACCTCAGTATCATGAATACTGAACATTGTCACCTGGTTTGACAAATGGACTTCTAAGACCAGAGGCTCTTGAATCCAGATCGTAAAAATGCTTGAAGAATTAAGTGGCCAAAAAAAAATGACTTTTTTCCCAGCATCTCTCGTACTTTCAGAGCAAAATTTATACTGAATGTTTCGTAACCCATGTGGGCTGAGGATGATAAACGTATGATAATTGAGTAGATATTTTCCAGTTGAATCTTTCTTCCTCTTCATCATTACTTTCATGTTTCCACCCAGTGTTCAACAAGGCATTTGCCAAAACCCCTTTTCACAGCTATATCTCAGTCCTAACTGACTCAGACTCTGGCCCAGAGTTGCCCCATGTGGATTCCAAGTAAAGTTCCATCCTACTTGTTTCAAATGCTCTTAGGATCGTAGGTATCTCCACAATGTGCAATGCTCCTGGGACAGCTGTTCTCAGCACATCCTGAAATCTACACTTAGTGTCACGCACCACCACAAACAGTTTTGACCACTCTTTCCATCACAGGACCTCATGCTCTCTCACAGCTGTCCTGTCTCCGAGTTCAACTTGTTCAATGTTCTAATATGAAAACTTTGCTCTTCCTTTCAGGTATTCAGAACGTAAACTGCAACAAACGAGAGGTACCAAAGCCCCTCTGTCACCTTTTTTCCTTGTCCCTCTCATTCTAATCCCACCTCTTGTTCTCACTATTCCTTTTAAGCTTTCACTTTCTGATGCTGAACAGTCTGTACTCAGCAAACACCATAGTTTTATCCCTTAAGCACAACTTAAGGTTAGATTCTTCTTCAATCATCTTCACCTCCTTGCCCATTTCTTTGGACAGTAGTCCTCTGCTGATCCCTCAGGCGCCTTCACCCACCTCCAACACAATGCCTCCACCTGGACTCCTCCCTCCAGCCTCTTAACTGCTCATTGAGAACTGTCGACGTGACACTGGTTGCTTTAATTTCCTCCTCCCCTTGCCCATTCTCATTTATCTCCTTCTGAACTCATGTTTGAGAACCAACCCTGACTTTGCATCAAACCTCTGACAAGGTGACGCTATTGTTGTGTGGCATCTGACTTCTACCTTGCAGAGCTAAGCACCAGCTTTCAGACACCTTCTCCTATCTCCTGTTGGACCATGACCCCACCATTGAATATCATTGTTTTCAAAACTGTCACAAACTTCATCTCAACTGGGGAACTTCACTCCCACAGCTTTCAATCTCTCAGTCCCCCAATCCTGTACAAGCCACTTCTACCTTCTTCACAAAATCTACAAACAGAACTGCTCCGGCTAACTCATTCTTGCAGCCTGTTCCTGTTCCTTGGAATTTCTCTTCCTTCCTTAGCTCATTTTTCTTTCTCCACTTATCCAATCTCTTCACACTTACATCTAGTGATTCTTCTGATGCTTTATCTTGTTTTCAAGATTTCAAGTTTGCTGCCACCAACCACCTCTCACCATGGATGCGCAATCCCCGTATCCATCCAGTCCCCATTAGGATGGTTTCAGGGTTCTTCACTTTTTCCTTTAAAGGTGACGTGAACAGTCTCCATCCACTACATTGTCTGGCTGAGTGTGTTATCACGTTGAGCAACTTTTCCTTTAACTCTTTTCACTTTTTTCAGGTCAAACATATAACTATGGGGACCCACATGGGCCCCAGTTATACTTATCTCTTTGAGAGATACATAGAACATTTCTTGTTTCATTCCTACTTGGGTCATTCCCGACAGCACTTTCTCCAGTACGTCGTTGACATCCTGGGTATTGCTTCCTTCTCTCTGGAATTGGAAAGTTTATCAATTTTATTTCCAATTTCCATCCATTGCTCACCTTTACCTGATCCATCTGACTCCTCCTATCCCTTCCTTGACATCTTGTTTCCATTTCTGAGGATAGCCTAACCATTGATATCCATCACAAGTTATTTTCACTATACATCCTCACACTCTGCTTCCTGGAAAGACTCCATTCCATTCTCCCAGTTTCTCAATGTCTGTTGCATCTGTTCCAATAGTACCGCATTCCTGACAGGGGGTGCTAAGACACATCCACACTTTTCCTTAACCAAAAATTCCCCAAGAATTACTGTGGTTGGCTGAGCCCTCAGCCATATCCAACCTATTTCACACAATTCTGTTCTGATCATTACCATACCCTCCCACACAATGATAGGATTCCCCTTTGTCCTCATTATCCACCCAACCAACTACTTCTTCCAAAGAATCATTAGCTGCCAATTTTGACACCTCCAGAGGGGAGCCACTAATAGAGTCATAGAAATGTACAGCATTCAAAGTTTTGTGCGAAGATTTGTAGCTCGGGTGCTCGTTGTTGTGGTTCTGTTCGCCGAGCTGGAAGTTTTTGTTGCAAACGTTTCGTCCCCTGGCGAGGCGACATCATTATTGCTTGGGAGCCTCCTGCGTGGCTGTTGTTGCATGCTCAGACAACAACTCACCAGAACGAAGGACCCGATACCCAACATGAGCAAAACTAATGTAGTGTACAAAATACCATGCAAGGACTGCACAAAACACTATATAGGACAAACAGGAAGACAGCTAACAATCCGCATACATGAACATCAACTAGCCACGAAACGCCACGACCAGCTATCCTTAGTAGCCACACACGCAGACGACAAGCAACATGAATTTGACTGGGACAACACTACCATTATAGGGCAAGCCAAACAAAGAACAGCCAGGGAATTCCTAGAGGCATGGCATTCATCCACAAACTCCATCAACAAACACATCGACCTGCACCCAATATACCAACCACTACAGTGGACAGCTGAAACTGACAACCGGAAGCGGCAGGGACAGACCACTATAAACACCGGAGGAAACATCAAAGAAGTGCTTCGCAGGAGGCTCCCAAGCACTGATGATGTCGCCTAGCCAGGGGACGAAACGTTTGCAACAAAAACTTCCAGCTCGGCGAACAGAACCACAACAATGGAAATATCTTCGGTCCAACTCGTCCTTGCCGACCAGATATCCTAAATTAATCTTGACCCATCTGCCAACACTTGGTCCATATTCTTCTAAACCCTTCCTATTAATGTACCCATCCAGATGCCTTTAAAATGTTGTAATTGCACTAGTTTCCACCACTTCCTCAGGCAGCCCATTCTATACATGCACCACCCTCTGCATGAAAACGTTGCCCGAGAACCCTTTCAATTCTTTCCCTTCGCCCTAAATCAATGCCTTCTAGTTCTGAACTCCCCCAACTCAGGGAAAAGGTCTTGTCTATTTACGCTATCAATGCCCCTCAGTGTTGCCCCATGGCTCCATCTTAAAATACAGAAAAATAACCCAAAGCATAGAATACAAAGGTAGAAAGATGAACAAATAAAGAAAAGGTACTCAGCTTTACAATCCATCTTACTAAGTGCACCGCCGTAGGCCGTGGACCTCTGGGCCAGGTATCAGCCCACCTTTGCTGCACTACTGCTGCTGGAATGAAAGTTGCCACTCTTTGATGCCAACTCACCTCCAACAAAGCCCTCGCCATTACGAGTCCTCGAGAAACCTTCCCAATGCAGACATCCTTGATGCTGCTGGGTACCACTCGCCCAAACTCGACTCCACCTCCACCATGAGTCTGCTAAGAGCCCACCTCGCCTCTGCTGCCGCCTCGATCAATCTGGACTGGATGCAGATGACGTCAGGAAAACAATCTCACCTCCGTCACAAAAGTGACGTATCGCCACTAGGACCACCTTGTCAGAAGCCGTCGGAAAGCCAAACCTGCCTCTGGCGACACCACCATGAGTCAGTGCTGCAGGACCCACTTGCCGCTGCCAATGGATGCTATCACCGTGAAGAGTTCTTCCCAAGAGATAAGTAAAATAAAAAAAGGGGAAAAAAAAACGTGCGGGGGGGGGGTGAAAACGGAAAATAAACACGAAGAGAAGCAGAGTGGATGAGCCCAGAGGTCAGAAACATACCAAACGCTTCTTCACTATCCTATCTACCTGCGACTCCACTTTCAAGGAGTGATGAACCTGCACTCCAAGATCTCTTTGTTCAGTAACACTCCCTCGGACCTTACCATTAAGTGTATAAGTCCTGCTAAGATTTGCTTTCCCAAAATGCAGCACCTCACATTTATCTGAATTAAACTCCATCTGCCACTTCTCAGCCCATTGGTCCATCTGGTCAAGATCCTATTGTAATCTGAGGTAACCCTCTTCGCTGTCCACTACACCTTCAATTTTAGTGTCATCTGCAAACTTACTAACTGTATCTCTTATGCTCGCATCCAAATCATTTATGTAAATAACAAAATGTAAAGGACCCAGCACTGATCTTTGTGGCACTCCACTGGTCACAGGCCTCCAGTCTGAAAAATAACCCTCCATCACCACCCTCTGTCTTCTACGTTTGAGCCAGTTCTGTATCCAAATGGCTAGTTCTCTCTGTATTCCGTGAGATCTAACTTTGCTAACAGTCTTCCATGGGGAACCTTGTCGAATGTCTTACTGAAGTCCATATAGATCACATCTGCCACTCTGCCCTTATCAATCCTCTTTGTTATTTCTTCAAAAGAAAACTCAATCAAGTTTGTGAGACATGATTTCCCACGCACAAAGCCATGTTGACTATCCCTAATCAGTCCTAGCCTTTCCAAATACATGTACATCCTGTCCCTCAGGATTCCTTCCAACAACTTGCCCACCACCGATGTCAGGGTCATTGGTCTATAGTTCCCTGGCTTGTCCTTGCCACCCTTCTTAAACAGTGGCACCACGATAAAAATTGGTTAAACATGGTTTCCCTTCGACAAAACAGAATTTGCTCTGCTTGATAAGCTTGAATTTATCCTATCATACCAGAGCTTTAATAAAAGCTTCTACCGTCTCATTGCCTCATGATTTCAAAAGGCGCAAACCTCCTTTTCTCCCAGGAGAAGTATCTCATATTCTCTAATCTATCCTCAAATCTGAAGACCCCATCTTGGAAGCATTTTCATTTTTTTCTAAACTTTTGTTTTAAAACCTTCCATATCCTTCCTAAAATTTAGAGTCCAGAAGCGAACATATTGCAAGATTGAACCAATGCTTTGTAAAGGTTCATCATGATTTCTTTGCTTTTGTACTCATGGCTCTACTTCGAAAGCCCAGCATGCTATTTATCTAATAAACCTTTCTTAACTAGCCTGCCACTTTCAACAATGAACGAATGATTATTTATTCTGTATAATGAACAATACGGTTAAAAAAAAGTGAAAAACGTCAACTGTCGCCACAATCCAGTGCCATTTGAATATTTTAAAAACAAAAAGATAAAGCTGAATCAAAGTTCCCCATGAGTCCTGAGTTGGCTGACCAACGACACCTGCACTGCCCCCCTTTGCTGGACCCACGAAGGTCAGAGTTGCTAGCAGTTCATTGCTAGGCCCACCTTGCCAATGGGCCGCTGATGCCGAGTCCCGTGATGGGCCCACACCTTGCCCTGCAATCAGGAACACCTGGCACCACTACCGCCACCTCCGCTAATAACCAACAGACCCCAGCTCTGCTGCCAGATGAAAATGGAAGCACCTGTTCCCTCAACTCTCTGTTCCTGAAGGCCCTTTAGAACATCATACTTTGGTCAACATTGTCTCTTCGCTGTGTGAAAGTGCACCACTCCACAGTTTGAATTTCATCTGCAACATAGTAGACACTTACCCCCCCACCCCTCCACTGTCTGCAGGGACCATTCCCTCGAAGACATATGGCCCACTCCTCCTCCACTCCCAGTATGTCCTCATACTCCCATGGCACTTTTCCATTCAATCACAGAAGGTTCAATGATTACCTGTTATGTCCTCACTATCCATTGCTTCAGATGTATATTCCATGTGAAGGAATAATTTGCCTGCATTTCCTTCAATTTAGTGCATTGTATTCACTGCTTACAAAGTGGCCTTCCACTACACTGGGGAGACAAAATGCAAACTTGGTGACATTCTGTCCATAAAAATGATCCCAAGCTTTCAACTGCCTGCCACTTCAAAACACCACCATGTTTTCATGCCAACATTTCTGTGTCAGACCTGCTGCAGTGCTGCAGCAAAGCTCAATGGAAGCTGGAGGAACACCTCATATCCTGCCTAGGTACCTTACAGCCCTCAGGACTTAACATTGAGTTTCACAATGTCAGAGTGTGAATACCTTATTCCATGTTTGCTACCCACCCTAAAATCCCATCGAGATGGCCTGCTCCTAACACAGTCAAACCAGCTGCAACTGAACACACTCTCCGTCAGCATGCCTCTCTCTTTTTCCTTTCCCCAAGTCACCTCATGTCCCTGCAGACGTCAGTTTAAACACCCTCATTTTGTAGATGATTTCAGTTCTGATGAAGGGTGACCAAACTCAAAACATGAACCCTGTTTTTCTCTCCACATATGCTGCCAGACCTGCTGAGTTTCTCCTGTGCTGTTTTTGTTAGACTGAGTATGATAATTATGTGCAGAATACTGAGCATTGTACATGTTAGTTTGCTTTAAGTTCAGCTCAGGATCAAAACAAGAACAAAAATGTTTAGGGTCTAGCATTTTAATTTCTATGCTACAGGCTAATTTGTGTTCTAATCATGATCCTAATCTGTCAAACAAAATTTCTGAGAAACAAGTCAAAAGACAACCATCTGGATGGCATTCAAAACTAACAATATGCACTTTTTCACAATGCAATAAAAGCATTTGGATGGTGCAGAGACCACCCAAATAGAATGCAAAGATTCCATGTTACTTAAGGTGTGTATGTCTGTTGGCTATTAGAAAACTCCTCTTTAATTTATTACAGCAACACACACAATACTCATGTCATACTCATTTTCTAAATCAATAATCAGCACAGCATGCTTCATTAGCAACAACCAATCACAAACAAGTCGGGGATCTCTTTTAACAACATGAGCATTCCAGAGACATAAACCATCTGCCACTTGTAGTAACAGAAAAATCAAATTAATCCATTCTTATCATGCATTCAGATTTTAAAGCAATTAAAGATGCTCTTAGTGTAATCGCAGCAGTAGAAGTACCTCAATAATGAGAAACGCAAACCCTTCAGTGAACTTTCCGCTGTTATAAATTTGTTTGGTACCTTTACAAGCTTTCTGCATTGTGAATTTCTGTATACTGCTGTTAGAAATGAGGTTTCAATTACAAAACCAATGTCTAGGATTCATTGTAGTGAGCTATTTTGCCATTTCTTTCAATAAAAACAGTTTCCCTTACCACTACAGTTGTACAACATTTAAAATATTTACAAAGAAAAAAATAATCTCGCAAAACATATTAGCATTTAGAGGGCATAAGTAAAAATCAGACAACAAAATTGATTCTATAACTTTTTGTTTGCTGCGAAGATATTTACTCTTAATGCCAAACATTTAAAAATCAGTACTCAAACCTTGCATCTCAGCTATGTGACACTGGAATGCTTTAGCAAAGACGTGACAGAGACACAATGAGCTGAATAGTGATGCATATTTATTTGAGTCTATTTTATCCCATTAGCTAGAAATAAAGGCTATCATTAAATAACATTAGGGTTCTAGCTGCTGCAGCTCAATTTGAAGGTTTTCAGTGCTTATTTTAGCAATTTTTATCCCTGTTGCATCAAATCCAGATTTAACTGGGCAGATATATATCTGCTGTAGATGACATCTTGTATTAAGAGTTGCTGGAAGTTCACATGAATAATGGTGTGGCAAGGTCAATGGAGCATCAAGAACCTTAGTGAACAATGGGATGGCATTAAGAGCATTAACCAAAAAGAAACACAAATTGACAAAGTGCCAGAGAAGCAAACATACAGGAAGCAACAGGACATTGGTTTGGCGATTTTCGGAATACTGCATTCAGCTCTTGTTTTCCTGCTACAGGAAAGACGTTTTGAAACTTGAAAGGGTTCAGAAAAGATTGACGAAGATGTTGCAGGGGATTGGAGGCTTTGAGCTGTTGGGAGAGGCTGAATAAGTTGGGGCTACTTTCCCTGGGGTGTCGGAGGCTGAGGGGTGATCATGGAAAGGTTTATGTATGGCATTGAGGGTGAGTTGGAGGTTTGGATTAGGAGTTGGCTGGCTGGAAGAAGACAGAGGGTAGTAGTTGATGGCAAAGGTTCATCTTGGAGTGCTGTCACTAGCGGTGTTCCGCAAGGATCTGTTTTGGGACCATTGCTGTTTGTCATTTTTATAAATGACCTGGAAGAGGGGTTAGAAGGTTGGGTGAGCAAGTTTGCGGATGACACGAAAGTCGGAGGAGTTGTTGACAATGAGGAAG